>NC_081300.1:66007205-66308529 GCF_030435805.1 Mustela lutreola | reverse complement strand
CTTCATCTGTTTCCCGCCACCCCACCCCGAAATTCCCTGAATCTGGCAACCACCAATTTGTTTTCAGTAAGTATGTGTTCATTATGTTTTTGTTTTCATGTGGAATGGACATGAAAGCATCTGGTGTTTGTCATTCTGTGTCTAAGTTACTTAGCATAATGTTCTCAAGGTTTATGTTTCCATGTCTGGTTATTGTGAACAATGCTCCAGTGAACTTCAGAGTGCATCTCTTTTTTTGAGGGAGTGTTTTTGTGTTCTCCAAAAAATATTCGAAAGAGTAATTACTGGGTCTTGTGGTAGTTGTGTTTATTATTTTCAGGAACCTCCATATTGTTTGCCACTGTGGCTGCACCAATGTACATTCCCACCAACAGCCCATAGGGTCCCCTCATCTACACATGCTTGACCACACCTGGTGTCTGTCTCTGGGACAATTGCTGTTCCAACAGTTGTGACAGCTGACGCCTATATACTTAGAGTCCCCTGATGACGATTAGTGATGTTGTATACCTTTTTCTGTGTCTGTTGGCCACATGTATGTTATCATTAGAAAGGATCTATTCACATATTCTCCCCATTTTTTATTTTGTTTTTGTTTAGATTTATATGTGTGTTTTGTGTATTTTGGATATTAACCTCTTCTCACACATATGATTTACAGATTTTTTTTTTTTTTTGTCATTGGGTAAGTTGCCTTTTAAGTTTTTGATGGTTTCTTTTGCTGTGAAGAGATCTCAGTTTGATGTCATTCCACTTGCTTATTTTTGCCTTTGTTTCCTTTGCTTTTGGTGTCTGATATAAAGACTTTGCCAAAACCAATGTTGAGAAACTTACTACCTGTGTTTTTTTCTTATAGGTTTATGGATTCAGGTCTTATGTTCAAGTCATTCATCCGTTTAAAATTTCTGTGTGCGGTGTTGTTATCTAGTTACATTCTTTTGCATATAGTGTCCGGTGTTCTCAGTATCGTTCACTGAAGAGACAGTCCTCGCCGCATTGTACATTTTTTTCTCCTGTGTTGTAAGTTAAGACCATATATGTGTGGGTTAGTTTCTGAGTTTTCTATTTTGTTCTATTCTATTCTCTGTGTGTGTTTTTATGCCAGTACCATACTGTTTTGATCATCATAATTTTGTATTCTAGCTTGAAATATGGGAGTGTGGAGACTGCAGCTTTCTTTCTCCAGATTGCTCTGGGTATTTGGGGTCTTTTGTGAAATCATATGAGTTTTAGAACTGTCTTCTATTTCTTTGAATAATGTCATTGGGATTCGGATAGGGATTTCATCACATCTGTAGATTGCTTTGGGTATGATGAACATGTTAACATTGTTAATTTTTCCAGTTAATGAGCATGGCATATGCTCCTGTTTATTTGTGTCATCTTCCATTTCTTTAACCCCCACATTCCTCCCCACCCCAACACACACATGCATTCCCTTTATTTTCCACCATGTGTTCAGTGTACCAGGCCTTTCTTATTCTTGGTTACTCTTATTCCTTGATATTTTTTTCTCCATGCAATTGTAAATGGCATTGATTTCTTAGTTTCTCTTTGTGAAAGTTTTTCTTCAGTATATAGAAACACAACAAGTTGGGGTACCTGGGTGGCTCCGTTGGTGAAGCGTTTGCCTTCAGGTCAGGTCATGTCTTGGGATGGAGCCCTTAATCAGTCTCCCTGCTCAGTGGGGAAACTGCTTTTCTCTCTCCCTCTGCTGCTCCCCCTGCTTGTGCTCATGCTTCCTCTATCAAATAAATAAAATCTTTTAAAAGAAGAAATGCAACAGGTCTCTGTATGCCAACTTTGTATCCTGCAGTTTTACTGAATTTGTTTTCTCTAACAGATTTTTGGTGGAATCTTTACAGATTTCTCTATATAGTATCATGTCATCTGCAAATAGTGACTGTTTATTTTCGTATTTGGATTTCACATTAATTTTTGTATAAATGTTTTGTCTAGGACTTTCAGTGCTATGTTGAATGAAAGTGGTGAGAGGGGGCATCTATCTTTGTCTTGTTCTTGATCTTAGTGGAAAAGTTCTCAGATTTTCACTCTTGAGTATGGTGTCAGCTATGGGCTTTTCATATAGGGCCTTTAATATATATATATATATATATATATATATATATATATATATATTTATTTATGTTGTTTAGTGTTCCAGAATTCAATGTTTATACACCACACCCAGTGCTCCATGCAACATATAGAGCCTTTATTGTGTGGAGGTATGTTCCCCCAATACCCAGATGGTTTAGGGTTTTATCATAAATACATATTTAATCTTGTAGGAAGTTCTTTCTGCATCTATTGTAACAATCATATAATTTTATCTTTTATTTTGTTAAGGTGGTGTATCCCATTGGTGGATGTGCAGATGTGGAATCGTCCTTGCATCATTGGAATAAATACCACTGGATCATGTTGTGTGATTCTCCTGATGTATTTTTGAATTCTGCTTGTTGATTAATTTCTTGAGGATTTTGACATCTATGTTCATGAGGGATATTGGCGTTTCCTTTTCTTGTAGTGTTTCTTGAATCCTTTTCTTGAATTTTTGGCATTGGACATCTGTTTCTTGGGTGGTTTCTGATTATCAAATCAATCTTTTTACTTGTGATCAGTATGTTCAGATTTTTTTTCCTTTCATGGTTCAATCTTTCTAGGTTGTTGGTAGGGACTTATCCATTTCTTCTAGGTTGTCCAGTGTATTGGCTTCTACTTGCTCATAGTACTCTTATGATCTTTTGTATTTTTGTGATATTCATTGTCATGGATCATCTTTTGTTCCTTTATTTAAAGTTTCTCATTTTTTTAAATTTAAATTCAAGGAGGCAAAAAATAATACAT
The DNA here is from genome assembly GCF_030435805.1 of Mustela lutreola. Lineage (NCBI taxonomy): Eukaryota > Metazoa > Chordata > Mammalia > Carnivora > Mustelidae > Mustela > Mustela lutreola. The sequence continues at coordinate 66,305,679 of NC_081300.1, read as the reverse complement.
CATTAGTTTTTAATGTAATGTTCAATGATTCATTATTAATGATTTAATTAATTCAATGATTCATAGAGTATAGCAGCCAGTGCTTATCACCACACATGCCCTCTTTAATGCCCATCACCCAGTTATTCATTCCCCCACCCACTTCCCTTTCTGCAACCCACAATTTGTTTCCCAGAGTCAAGAGTCTTATATGCTTTTTCTCCCTCTCAGATATCTTCCCATTCAGGTTTCCCACCCTGTCCCTATGACCCTCTGTGTTATTCCTTATATTTCACATATGAGTGAAATTGTATGATAACTGTCTTTCTCTGCTTGACTTATTTCACTTAGCATAATCCCCTCCAGTTCCATCCACGTCAATGCAAATGGTAAGTATTCATCGTTTCTGATGGCTGAGTAATATTCAATTGTATATATGAGCCACATCTTCTTTTTTTTAAAGGATTTTATTTACTTATTTGACAGAGAGAGAGAGATCACAAGTAGGCAGAGAGGCAGCCAGGGAGAGAGGGGGAAGCAGGCTCCCCAGTTAGCAGAGAGCCCTATGCATGCTCGATCCCAGGAACCTGAGATCATGACCTGAGCCAAAGGCAGAGGCTTAACCCACTGAGTCACCCAGGGGCCCCTGAACCACATCTTCTTAATACATTGATCTGTTGAAGGACATCTCAGCTCCTTCCACAGTTTGGCTATTGTGGACATTGCTGCTATGAACACTGGGGTGCATGTGCCTCTTCATTTTACCAAATATGTATGGTAAATACCCAAGAGTGCAATTGGTGCATCACAGGGTAGCTTTATTTTTACTGTCTTGAGGAAACCCCATACTGTTTTTCAGAGTGACTACCAGCTTGCGTTCCAACCAACAGTGTAAGAAGGTTCCCTCTTACACTGTTGTGTAAGATGTTTCACATCCTTACCAACATTTGTTGTTCCCTGTCTTTTAATTTTTGCCATTCTAACTGGTGTAAGGTGGTGTCTCATTGTGGTTTTGATTTTATTTCCCTGATGACAAGTGATATGGAGAATGTTTTCATGTTTCTGTTAGCCATTTGTAAGTCTTTTGGGGAGAAGTGTTTTTTATGTCTTCTGCCCATTTCTTGAGTGGACTCTGTTTTTTGGGTGTTGAGTTTGAGAAATTCTGTGTAAATCTTGGATACCAGACCTTTAACTGTAATAGCATTTGCAAATATCTTCTCCCATTCTACAGGTTGCCTTTTAGTTTTATTGATTGTTTCCAAGCTTTTCATCTTGATGAAGTACCAAAAGTTCATTTTTGCTTTTGTTTCCCTTGCCTATAGAGACGTGTCTTGAAAGAAGTTGCTGTGCTGGAGGTCAAAGAGATTGCTGCCTGTGTTCTCTAGGATTTTGGTGTGAGACAGGAATTAATCATCTTTCTTTCCCGATTGTATTTGAGCCCTCTCTCTTTCTTGGTAAGTCTAGCTAAATGTTTGTTAGTTTTGTTTATCTTTCCAACAAAGGTAGCTCTCATTTTCATTGATCTTTTGTCTTTTTAGTCACAATTGTATTTATTTTTACATTCCTTTTCAGCCTGACCTGCCCTCCCCTCAGTCTTCCTCAGGGAAGATCTTCTCACTTCATGAGCTGACAGCTCTGAACTTAAAAACGAATATTGTTTTATATTTCTCAATGCCTTAGTTCATCCATGGCATGTCTTTCAAAACTGTCAGTGGGTTTTTAGCAGTCCTAGAGGGCTGCCTGCTCAAGGAGGGGATGACCTGGGAGGGGCAGCCCTCCTTCCCATCTCCCTCAGCATGTCCCTGAGCCCTGGAGCCATCTGTCCCACTGAGGGTTGAGGGACCCAAGAGAGCCCATCTTGAGCCCAGGCTAGGTCAGCTGTGTAGACTGATGTGTACCGGTAGTGGTGGGAAGCTGGCATGGATCAGGTGCAGGCAATTTCTCCTCTTTTCTTCCTCCCTTCCTGCCCAGAGGTAGCTCAGAACAGACTTCAAGCCCTGTATCTCAAGATCCCTGGGCTCCCTGCTTTCAGCTGGTGACCTTAGTGGTTTCCTGTTGCTTCTGCCTCCCATACCTACTCCCACGGCTGTTCCTGGATCAGGGGAGGGATCAAACCCTGTCTGTACTTGGTCCTCTTCCTGTCCCACACCAAGCCCACCCACATTTGTCTTCCAGGTATGTGCTTGTAAGCAACCCATCCACAGGAGCTTATCAGACAAACAGATACAGGTAATGACCACTGAAGTGGAGATCCAGAGTGTATAACAAACCTGCTCTGAAACCTGTCCCATACTCTATGACAACCTCACACAAAAACAGAAACAATAATAGCTTTCTGGACAGTGAAGTGACATCTGTCTCTACTTACACTCTTGAAAGCATAGGTGCTGACCCCGGATGGAAAGGAACCATGGCTCCTGTGGGCTACAATTAACAGGAAAAGTATAAGAATTCAGTGAAATTTGAATTCCAGGCATAGAGTGAATAATTATTGTACAGTAAATACTTTCAAGTAAGTCTTATGAACATTGGATAGGAAAAGCTTTTTCAAATAGTTTACTGAAGAAAAAACTTTTTTATTGTTCATTTTAATTCAGGTAGAGTTAACATACAGTGGTATATTAGTTTCAGGTGTACAATATAGTGATTCAGTGATTCTAGATATTACTCAGCGGTCATCAAGAAAAGTGTACTCTTAGTCCCTGTCATCTATTTCACTCATCCCTCCATCCACTTCCACTCTGGTAACCACAGAGTCAGTATTTTGTTTTGTATCTTCTTTCTCCTTTATTTTTGTATGTTCGTTTCTTAAATTCCATGGAAGAGTGACATCAAAAGGCATTTGTCTTTCTCCAACTGATGGATTTCACTTAGGATACTACTCTCTAGCTCCATCCATGTATCTACAAATGTCAATATTTCATTCTTTTTATGGCTGAGTAATTTTCCACTGTGTGTGTGTGTGTGTGTGTGTGTGTACATGTATCATCTCACTTATCAAATTATCCAGAAATACTTGGATTGCTTCCATATTGTAATATTGTAAATAATGTTGCAAGAAACATAGGGGCACATGTATCCTTTTGAATTATTGTTCTCATATTCTTTGGGTAAACACCTGGTAGTGTGATTGCTGGATCATAAGGTAGTTCTATATTTAACGTTTTGAGGAACAGTCCTACTGTTTTCCACAGTGGCTGCAACAGCTTGCATTCCCCCCAACAGTGCAAGAGGGTTCCCTTTTATCCACATCCTCCCAATATCTGTTTTCTTTTGCTGGTGCTGTTAGCCATTCTGATAGTGTGTGGTAATATCTCATGGAACTTTTCATTTGGATTTTCCTGTTGATGGTTGATGGTGAACATCTTTTCATGTGACTGTGGGCTATCTGTATTTCTTTTTTGGAGAAATGTCGGCTCATGTCTTCTATTTTTTAACTGGATTATTTGTTTTTTGGGTGTTGTGTTGTATCAGTTCTACATATTTTGGACACTACTCTTTTATTGCATATGATATTTGCAAACATCTTCTCCCATTAAGTAGGTTGTCTTCTATTTATTACATTTTCATTGTTCTTCTGTTGTGTGGTAAGTTTTTATATTGATGTAGTTCCAGTAGTTTATTTTTGCTTTTGTTTCCTTTGCCTTAGGAGGCGTATCTAGAAAATGTATGGTTCATGTCAGAGAAGTTACTGTCTGTGCCCTCTTGTAGGATTTTTATGATTTCAGATCTCACATTGAGGTCTTGAAACTGTTTTGAGTTTATTTGTCCATCTGGTGTAAGAAAGTAGTCTAATTTCATTCTTTTGTGCATAGCTGTCCAGTTTTCCCAACACCATTTGTTGTAGAGACTGTACTTTTCCCTTTTAATATTTTTGCCTATTTTGCAGAAGACTAATTGGGCATGTGATTGTGGGTTTATGTCTGAGCTTCTATTCTGCTCCCTTGGTCACTGTGTGTATCTCTGTGCCAGTCCCATACTGTTAGGATGATTGCAGCTTTGTAGTATAATTTGAAATATGGAATTGTGACTCCTCCAGCTTTGTTTTTCTTAATAACATTGTATTGGTTATTCAGTATCTTTTGTGATTCCATACAAATTTTGAAGGTAGTTTCTTTGAGTTCTTTCATTTTTTTAAAATTTAAATTCAATTACGAACTTACCATACATCATTAGTTTCAGATGTAGTGTTAAATAACATATCAGATGTGTATAACACCAAGTGCTCATTAATCACATGCCCTCCTTAATGCCCATCACCCAGTTACCCTCCCGCCCCATCCAGCAACCCTCAGTTTGTTGCTATACTTAAGAGTCTATCATGGTTTTTTTATCATCTCTGATGCCTTGCCATTCTGTTTCCCCTTCCTTTCCCTATTGTTCTCTGCCCTGTTTCTGATATTTCACATATGAGTGAAACCATATGATAATTGTGTTTCTTTCATTGACATATTTTACTCAGCATAATATCTTCCAGACCCATCCAGGTTGATGTGATGATAAGTATTCATCCTTTCTGATAGCTGAGTAATATTCCATTGAATATACAAACCACATCTTCTTTTTTTTTTAATTTTTTTATTTTTTATAAACATATATTTTTATCCCCAGGGGTACAGGTCAGTGAATCACCAGATTTACAAACTTCACAGCACTCACCAAAGCACACACCCTCCCCAATGTCCATAATCCCACCCCCTTCTCCCCAACCCCCTCCACCCAGCAACCCTCAGGTTGTTTTGTGAGATTAAGAGTCACTTATGGTTTGTCTCCCTCCCAATCCCATCTTATTTCATTGATTCTTCTTCTACCCACTTAAGCCCCATGTTGCATCACCACTTCCTCATATCAGGGAGATCATATGATAGTTGTCTTTATCTGCTTGACTTATTTCGCTAAGCATGATACGCTCAAGTTCCATCCATGTTGTTGCAAATGGCAAGATTTCATTTCTTTTGATGGCTGCATAGTATTCCATTGTGTATATATACCACATCTTCTTGATCCATTCATCTGTTGATGGACATCTAGGTTCTTTCCATAGTTTGGCTATTGTGGACATTGCTGCTATAAACATTCGGGTGCATGTGCCCCTTTGGATCACTACATTTGTATCTTTAGGGTAAATACCCAATAGTGCAATTGCTGGGTCATAGGGCAGTTCTATTTTCAACATTTTGAGGAACCTCCATGCTGTTTTCCAGAGTGGCTGCACCAGCTTGCATTCCCACCAACAGTGTAGGAGGGTTCCCCTTTCTCCGCATCCTCGCCAGCATCTGTCATTTCCTGATTTGTTGATTTTAGCCATTCTGAGTGGTGTGAGGTGATATCTCATTGTGGTTTTGATTTGTATTTCCCTGATGCCGAGTGATATGGAGCATTTTTTCATGTGTCTGTTGGCCATCTGGATGTCTTTGCAGAAATGTCTGTTCATGTCCTCTGCCCATTTCTTGATTGGATTATTTGTTCTTTGGGTGTTCTTTATAGATTCTGGACACTAGTCCTTTATCTGATATGTCGTTTGCAAATATCTTCTCCTATTCTGTCAGTTGTCTTTTGATTTTGTTAACTGTTTCCTTTGCTGTGCAAAAGCTGTTGATCTTGATGAAATCCCAATAGTTCATTTTTGCCCTTGCTTCCCTTGCCTTTGGCGATGTTCCTAGGAAGATGTTGCTGTGTCTGAGGTCAAAGAGGATGCTGCCTGTGTTCTCCTCAAGGATTTTGATGGATTCCTTTCACACATTGAGGTCCTTCATCCATTTTGAGTCTATTTTTGTGTGTGGTGTAAGAAAATGGTCCACTTTCATTTTTCTGCATGTGGCTGTCCAATTTTCCCAGCACCATTTATTGAAGAGGCTGTCTTTTTTCCATTGGACATTCTTTCCTGCTTTGTCGAAGATTAGTTGACCATAGAGTTGAGGGTCTATTTCTGGGCTCTCTATTCTGTTCCATTGATCTATGTATCTGTTTTTGTGCCAGTACCATGCTGTCTTGATGATGACAGCTTTGTAATAGAGCTTGACGTCCGGAATTGTGATGCCACCAACGTTGGCTTTCTTTTTCAATATCCCTTTGGCTATTCGAGGTCTTTTCTGGTTCCATATAAATTTTAGAATTATTTGTTTCATTTCTTTCAAAAAGATGGATGGTACTTTGATAGGAATTGCATTAGATGTGTAGATTGCTTTAGGTATCAGAGACATTTTCACAATATTTATTCTTCCAATCCAGGAGCATGGAACATTTTTCCATTTCTTTGTGTCTTCCTCAATTTCTTTCATGAGTACTTTATAGTTTTCTGAGTATAGATTCGGTGCCTCTTTGGTTAGGTTTATTCCTAGGTATCTTATGGTTTTGGATGCAATTGTAAATGGGATTGACTCCTTAATTTCTCTTTCTTCTGTCTTGCTGTTGGTGTACAGAAATGCAACTGATTTCTGTGCATTGATTTTATATCCTGACACTTTACTGAATTCCTGTACAAGTTCTGGCAGTTTTGGAGTGGAGTCTTTTGGGTTTTCCACATATAGTATCATATCATCTGTGAAGAGTGATAATTTGACTTCTATTTGCCAATTTGGATGCCTTTAATTTCCTTTTGTTGTCTGATTGCTGAGGCTAGGACCTCTAGTACTATGTTGAATAGCAGTGGTGATAATGGACATCCCTGCCGTGTTCCTGACCTTAGCGGAAAAGCTTTCAGTTTTTCTCCATTGAGAATGATATGTGCGGTGGGTTTTTCATAGATGGCTTTGATGATATTGAGGTATGTGCCCTCTATCCCTACACTTTGAAGAGTTTTGATCAGGAAGGGATGCTGTACTTTGTCAAATGCTTTTTCAGCATCTGTTGAGAGTATCATATGGTTCTTGTTCTTTCTTTGATTGATGTGTTGTATCAAATTGACTGATTTGCGGATGTTGAACCAACCTTGAAGCCCTGGAATAAATCCCACTTGGTCGTGGTGAATAATCCTTTTAATGTACTGTTGAATCCTATTGGCTAGTATTTTGGTAAGAATTTTCGCATCTGTGTTCATCAAGGATATTGGTCTATAGCTCTCTGTTTTGGTGGGATCCTTGTCTGGTTTTAGGATCAAGGTGATGCTGGCCTCATAAAATGAGTTTGGAAGTTTTCCTTCCATTTCTATTTTTTGGAACAGTTTCATGAGAATAGGAATTAGTTCTTCTTTAAATGTTTGGTAGAATTCCCCCAGGAAGCCATCTGGCCCTGGGCTTTTGTTTGTTTGGAGATTTTTAATGACTGTTTCCATCTCCTTACTGGTTAAGGGTCTGTTCAGGCTTTCTATTTCTTCCTGGTTCAGTTGTGGTAATTTATATGTTTCTAGGAATGCATCCATTTCTTCCAGATTGTCAAATTTGTTGGCGTAGAGTTGCTCATAGTATGTTCTTATAATAGTTTGTATTTCTTTGGTGTTAGTTGTGATCTCTCCTCTCATTCATGATTTTATTTATTTGGGTCCTTTCTCTTTTCTTTTTGATATTGGGCCAGGGGTTTATCAATTTTATTATTTCTTTCAAAGAACCAGCTCCTAGTTTTGTTGATTTGTTCTTTTGTTTTTTTGGTTTCTATTTCATTAATTTCTGCTCTGATCTTTATGATTTCTCTTCTCCTGCTGGGCTTAGGGTTTCTTTATTGTTCTTTCTCCAGCTCCTTTAGGTGTAGGGTTAGGTTGTGTGCCTGAGAACTTTCTTGTTTCTTGAAAGGCTTGTACCGCTATATATTTTCCTCTCAGGACTGTCTTTGTTGTGTCCCACAGATTTTGAAGGGTTGTATTTTCATTATCATTTGTTTCCATGATTTTTTTCAATTCTTCTTTAATTTCCCGGTTGACCCATTCATTCTTTAGAAGGATACTGTTTAGTCTCCATGTATTTGGGTTCTTTCCAGACTTCCTTTTGTGGTTGAGTTCTAGCTTCAGAGCATTGTGGTCTGAAAATATGCAGGGAATGATCCCAATCTTTTCATACCGGTTGAGTCCTGATTTAGGACCGAGGATGTGATCTATTCTGCAGAATGTTCCATGTGCACTAGAGAAGAATGTGTATTCTGTTGCTTTGGGATGAAATGTTCTGAATATATCTGTGATGTCCATCTGATCCAGTGTGTCGTTTAAGGCCTTTATTTCCTTGCTGATCTTTTGCTTGGATGATCTGTCCATTTCAGTGAGGGGAGTGTTAAAGTCCCCTACTATTATTGTAGTATTGTTGATGTGTTTCTTTGATTTTGTTATTAATTGGTTTATATAGTTGGCTGCTCCCACGTTGGGGGCATAGATATTTAAAATTGTTAGATCTTATTGTTGGACAGACCCTTTGAATATGATATAGTGTCCTTCCTCATCTCTTATTATAGTCTTTGGCTTAAAATCTAATTGATCTGATATAAGGATTGCCACTCCTGCTTTCTTCTGATGTCCATTAGCATGGTAAATTCTTTTCCACCCCCTCACTTTAAATCTGGAGGTGTCTTCGGGATTAAAATGAGTTTCTTGGAGGCAACATATAGATGGGTTTTGTTTTTTTATCCATTCTGATACCCTGTGTCTTTTGACAGGAGCATTTAGCCCATTCACATTCAGGGTAACTATTGAGAGATATGAATTTAGTGCCATTGTATTGCCTGTTACTGTATATGGTCTCTGTTCCTTTCTGATCTACCACTTGTAGGCTCTCTCTTTGCTTAGAGGACCCCTTTCAATATTTCCTGTAGAGCTGGTTTGGTATTTGCAAATTCTTTCAGTTGTTGTTTGTCCTGGAAGCTTTTAATCTCTCCTTCTATTTTCAATGATAGCCTAGCTGAATATAGTATTCTTGGCCGCATGTTTTTCTCATTTAGTGCTCTGAAAATATCATGCCAGCTCTTTCTGGCCTGCCTGGTCTCTGTGGATAAGTCAGCTGCCAATCTAATATTTTTACCATTGTATCTTACAGACTTCTTTTCCCGGGCTGCTTTCAGGATTTTCTCTTTGTCACTGAGACTTGTAAATTTTACTATTAGGTGACGGGGTGTGGGCCTATTCTTATTGATTTTGAGGGGCATTCTCTGAACCTCCTGAATTTTGATGCATGTTCCCTTTGCGATATTGGGAAATTCTCCCCAATAATTCTCTCCAGTATACCTCCTGCTCCCCTCTCTCTTTCTTCTTCTTCTGGAATCCCAATTATTCTAATGTTGTTTCGTCTTATGGTGTCACTTATCTCTCGAATTTTCCCCTTGTGGTCCAGTCGCTGTTTGTCCCTCTTTTGCTCAGCTTCTTTATTCTCTGTCATTTGTTCTTCTAGATCACTAATTCTTTCTTCTGCCTCATTTTTCCTAGCAGTGAAAGCCTCCATTTTTTATTGTACCTCATTAATAGCTTTTTTTTTTATTTCAACTTGGTTAGATTTTACTTCTTTTATTTCTCCAGAAAGGGCTTTTATATCTCCTGAGAGGGTTTCTCTAATATCTTCCATGCCTTTTTCGAGACCAGCTAGAACCTTGAGAATTGTCATTCTGAATTCTAGATCTGACATATTACCGATGTCTGTATTGATTAGGTCCCTAATCTTTGGTACTGCCTCTTGTTCTTTTTCTTTTTATTTTTTTTTTGTGGTGTATTTTCCGTCTTGCCATTTTGTCCAGATAAGAGTATATGAAGGGGCAAGTAAAATACTAAAAGGGTGGCAACAACCCCAGGAAAATATGCTTTAACCAAATCAGAAGAGATACCAAATCGTGAGGGGGGGAGAAAGGGGATAAAAAGAGGTTCAAAAATGATGAAGGGGATAAAAAGAGGTTCAAAAATGAGGAAAAAAAGAAAAGAAAAGAAAAGAATTTTAAGAAAGAAAACAAATAAAGAAAAATATAAAAAAGAAAAAATATATATATTAGATAAACTAGTTAAAAAACATTAAAAAAAGAAAAGGGTAAGAGTTAAAAAAAAATTACCAGAAGGGGAGAAAAAAAATGAAAAAGAAAAAAATTAAATTAACTGCAAGACTAAAAAAATCACAGGGAGAAAGCCATGAGTTCTGTGCTTTGCTTTCTCCTCCTCTGGAATTCTGCTGCTCTCCTTGGTATTGAAACTGCACTCCTTGGTTGGTGAACTTGGTCTTGGCTGCATTTCTTCTTGATCTTCTGGGGGAGGGGCCTGGTGTAGTGATTCTCCAGTGTCTTTGCCCCAGGTGGAATTGCAACGCCTTTACCAGGGGCCGGGCTGTGTAATCCGCTCGGGTTTGCTTTCGGGAGCTTTTGTTCCTTGAGTTGAGTTCCGGAGGACGGGAATACAAATGGCGGCCTCTTGGTCTCTGGCCCGGAGGAGCCGAGAGCCCAGGGCCCCACTCCTCAGTGCGCCCTCAGAGAACAGCGCCCAGTTACTCCTGTCTGCCTGACCCTGGCCGCGCTCCGAGCTCACCGAGCCTGCGACCGGTTCAAGGTAACACCGAGCTGTGAGCTTACTGTTGGCTCTCTCTCTGTAGCCGGCTTTCCCGTTCCAATACCCACAAGCTCTGCGACACTCAGACACCCCCGATCCTTCTGTGACCCTGCGGACCTGAGGCCACGCTGACCCTGCGTGGGCTTCGCCCTGGGTAGCCTCTGGAGCGATGTCCCTCAGCGGAACAGACTTTTAAAAGTCCTGATTTTGTGCGCGGTTGCTCCGCCGCTTGCCGGGAGCCGGCCCCTCCCCCCGGGGTCTATCTGCCCGTCGCTTTGGATTCACGTCTCTGCCGGTCCTACCTTTCAGAAAGTGGTAGTTTTTCTGTTTCCAGAATTGCTGTTCTTCTTCTCTTTGATCTGCTGATGGATTTGCAGGTGTTTGAAATTTTTAGATAAGCTATCTAGCTGATCTCCGGCTAGCTGAAGTAGTCTCAGCCTGCTACTTCTCCGCCATCTTGACTCCTCCACGAACCACATCTTCTTTATCCATTCCTCTATCCATAGATATCCGGGTTCTTTCCATAGTTTAGTTGTAGTGGATATTTTTGCAATGAGCACTGGGCTGCAGGTGCCAGTTCTTTTCACTACATTTCTATTTTTGTGGTAAAAGCCCTGTAGTGCAATTGCTGTGCTTTAGGGTAACTTTACTTTTAAGTTCTTGAGGAAACCCCATACTGTTTTCCAGAGTGAATGTAACAGTATGCATTCCCACTAGGAGTGTAGGAGACTTCTCCATTCTCTGCATCCTCACCAACGTTTGTCGTTTCATGTCTTGTTAATTTTACACATTCTGCCTAGTGTGATAGGACACCTCAATATGGTTTAGATTTGCATTTCCCAGAAGCCATGTGATATGGAATATTTATGCATATAGCTGTTGGTCACATGCGTGTCATCATTGGAGAAATTTCTATTCATATTTTCACCCATGTCTAGGCCTTACATTGGGTTAAGGCCCTGAAGCCTGGAAGATACAATCAGCCAGAACTGTGCAGATCTTCACAAGGTCTGAGTTAAAATTGAGTTTTAAGGTGTGTATCAAGTTCTGAAGGTGGATGAAAGTGTAGCTTCACTGACATTGTCTCATGTTTGCATTCAGATTTCTCATGCTCTCAATCCAGTCTGGAGTAAAAAAAGGAGTTTCCTTTTGTGTGGCAGGCTGATCCTCTGGTTTTGCTCAAGTGTTCCCAATACCTGGGGCTTGGGAGCCAGGCCTCTACAGATGGACCTCTCAGAACTCCAAATAGGGTTATGGTTAGGACCTAGGAGCATGGAAGGTCTAAACTGCCAACCGTACGGTAAGCGTCTTGGAGGGCTGAGTTGAGGACATGTGTTAGCGTGAGTGTCCGGCTCAGGGTTTCAATCCATGATCCCTTGAATGTGGGAGTTCACTGGGATGGAAACAGATGGGCCTTCAGATTTCTACTGACCTATATACTTATTGGAGTCCATTATGGAAATATTTCCTTCTGGATGGGAGGCTGAGTCCTCTGGTATTGCTCAGCCATCCTCAAATCCTGGGTCTTTGGAGCCCACCCTTAAGGGACGGATACCTGAGAACCCAACCTAGGGATAGAGTTAGGATCAAGGGGCTTTGCAGGACCAAACAGCTGACAGTGTGTGTGATTCCTAGAGTCTGGAATTAAGGATGAGTGTTCTGGTTCAGGTCAGGCACAGGGTTTGTGGCCTAGAGGCCACTGAAAGTGGTGGTTTGCTAAGACAGACTCAGATGGGCAGGCATTTTCTCCTGCTTTGAATACTTTCTAGAGGTCTACATGACATGCTTTCCTCTTGTGTGTTAGGCTTAGTCCTGTGGTATTGCTAAGGTGACCCCAGTCCCTGGGGCAGGGGGCCAGGCCCCTAGGAATGGAATGCTCAGAACACAAACTAAGCTTCCATTAGGGGTTAGGAGCATGGCAGGCCCAATTTGACGGTAGTGTGGCAAGCTATCCAGAGGGCTGAGTACAGAGTAATGGATAGAGTGAGTGTCAGGTTCAGGTTTGTGTCCATGGAGCTGCTGATTCTGGGTGAACTCAGTGGTTCATGGCAGATTTATCCTGCTCAGAATCCTTTGCAGAGTTCCAAATGGTATGGTTTCCTTCTGGGTGGCAGGCAGAGATCTCAAATATTGCTCAGGTGTCCCCATCTGTGGGACTTGTGTGCCAGTCCCCTGGGGACAGAGCCTGAAAACCCAACGAAGGGTTAGGGCTATGTCCCAGGAACATGACAGGCCTGATCTGCTGGTGCTGTGCAGTGCTCTCAAGGGGACTGAATGGAGAACATGGGTCAGGCTGAGTCAGGCTCCGGGTTGGTGTCCATGGGGCTACAGAAGATGGGGGTGGCCATAGAGGAGAAGGGCAGATCTATTCTGCTTTGAGTCCTTGGCAGAGTTCCAATTATACTGTTTCCTTCTGGGTAGAAGGCAGAGTCCTCTGGCATTTCTCAGGTGTCCCACAAATGTGGGGCTTTGGTACCTGTATTCTGGGGACACAAGACAGAAAATGCACCTAAGTTTAGGTTATGTTAAACTTAGTTATTAGCTGAGGGTCATGTCAGGCTCAATATGCCACCCTGAGAGGAGCAACCTGGGGAGTAGAGTTGAAGACATGGGTCAGTGTGAGTGTTAGGATCCAGGTAGTGTACATAGAGTTGCTGAAAGTGGGATAGCCTCAGGGGGCCAGGAAATATTCTGGTATAGTTCAGGTGTAACCCATCAGTGAGGCTTTGGTGTTGATCCTCAGAAGACAGAAGACTGAAAGCACAACCTAGGGCTAGGGCTAGAGCACAGGAGCATGGCTGGCCTGATCTGCCGATGCTGAGGCAGGATGTCTGGGGCACTGAATTAAGGGCCAGGGTCAGGTGGTGCATTACGCTCTGGGTTTGTACCTGGGGGGGATGCTGAAGGTGGAGCTGGCATAAGGGGGCATGCAGGTTTCTCCCATTCTGTCTATGGCCATACCACCCTGAACGTGCCCGATCTCATCTGATCTCAGAAGCTAAGCAGGGTCGGGCCTGGTTAGTACTTGGATGGGAGGTTTCTCCCATTCTGAGGGTTCTGTGCAGCTCCAAACAGAATGGTTTCCTCCTGGGTGGCAGACAGAGTCCTGGGTTGTGGGGTCTAGGGGTCCAAATATGGAGGAATTGGGGGCCCAGCCTCTGGGGATGAAGACTGAAAACCCAACCTAGGGTTAAGGTTAGGGCCAGGAGCATGGAAAACCCAATTTGCTGGCACTGCGGAGGGATCCCGGGGGGCTGAATTGAGGACAGGGTTCATGTGGGATGACAGGGTCCAGGTTTGTGGTCAGGGGGCTGCTGAAGGAGGCGGGTGTGCTCAGGGAGGCATGCAGTTTATCCCACTCTGAGTGTTCTACTCACCTTCAAATGGCACGGTTTCCTCCTGGGTGGCAGGCTGAGTGTCAGCCTCCGCATTTGTGGCCCAATGGTACACAGAAGGTAGGGGATGGCCTCAGGTGGGGCATGCAGGTTTCTCCCACTCTGAGGATTCTCCACAGCTCCAAACAGCATGGTTTCCTCCTGCATGGTGGGCAGAGTCCTGGGGTGTCACTCAGGGGTTTTTAATCTTGGGGGCTTGGGGTCAGGCCTCGTGGGATGGAAGCCTGAAAACCCAAATCAGAGATAGGGTTAAGGTCTAGGGGCATGGTAGATCTGATATGCCAGTACTGTGGCATTATCCCCTTGGGACTGAGTTGAGGGCATATGACAGGTAGTGCTTCAGAATCCGGAATCCGGGTTTGTGGCCATGGGGCTTCAGATGGTGGGGGGGGGAGTGGTCCCTACAGTGGGGTATGCAGGTTTCTCCCTCTCTGAGGGTTCTGTGGAGCTTCAAATGGCACAGCTTCCTACCACATGGGAGGCTGAATCCTGGAGTATCACTCAGGGGTACTTAATGAGGCTGGTTTGGGGGCTATATCTTTTGGGATGGAAGCCTAAAAACCCAAACTAGGATTAGGGTTAGGGCCTAGGGCCATGGCAGTTTCAATCTGTCAGTGCTGAGGCAGGTTTCCTGGTGAGCTGAGTTGAGGGCACATGTCTGGAGGTGCATCAGATTGCAGGTTTGTGTCCATGGGTTCCACAGAAGCTGGGGTGGCCTCAGGGGTTAATACAGGTTTCTCCCATTCTGTGCAGCTCCAAGCAGTAGAGTTGTACCCTCAGTGGGAGGCAGAATTCTGGTGTGAGTCTCAGGTGTGGGTCTCCAATCTGGCTGGGTTGTGGGCCAGGCCTCTGGGCATGGTAGCCTGTACATCTCACCTAGGTTTAGACTTAGGGCCTAGGGGCATGGCAGGCCTGATCTGCCATTTCTGAGGCATGTGCTGGTCAGGGCCAAGTTGAGGATTTGTCAGTCATTGCATCAGGGTCCATTTTTGTGGCTGGGGGGCCAACAAAGGTGGTGGTGGCTTTAAGAGGGCTTGCAGGTTTCTCTAACTCTGTGAGTTCAGCACAGCTCCAAATGGTTTGGAGCACAATGCAATGGCATTGTGGGCTGAATTCTGGGGTATTACTCAGAGGTCCTTAATCTGGGGGGCTTTGGGGCCTTTAGGGTAGAATCCTGAAAACCCAAATTACATTTAGGGCTAGGGCCTAAGAGCATGGCAGGCCAGATCTACTGGTGCTGAGGCAGGCTCCCTGGTGGGCTGAGTTGAGGGAGGGCATCATGCAGTGCCTCATTCTCTGGGTTGGTGACCATGGGGGCCACCAAATGTGGACGTGGCCTCAGGGAGGCACGCAGGTTTCTCCTGCTCCGAGGGTTGGGTGCAGCTCCAATGGCACAGTTTCCATCTGGGTAGCAGGTGGATTCCTGGGATTTGGCTCTGGGGTCCTCAATCTGGAGGTCTTGTGGGATAGGGTCCTGCAGATGGAAGCCAGAAAACCCAACCTAGGGTTAGGGTTAGGGTCTGGGGCATGGCAGGCCTGATCTGAAATTGCTGAGACTGGCACTCCACGGGGCTGAGTAGAGTGAGGGTTTGTCCATGTTTGCACCTGGATTTTAGACTGCTTTCTCATGGGGTTTGGGCCGCAACCACTGGAGATCATGGGCCAGGCCCAGGTGGCTGCCCTGCAGGTCTGTGCTACCAGAAGCCATTTCACTGGGGGATTTTCTGACCAATTCTCATGAGCTTTATGCCCAAATGGATATTGAGTTGGGAAAGAAGCTCATGAGAATTGAGCTTCTTGGAAGCTCAATTGGAAGGCAATTTGGGATGCACTCACACCCGCTGTTTAGAGTGCTTTCTCCCTAGGTGCATGTTGCAACCATCCAGGAACTTGGACTGGTCCCACATGGCTCCCCTGCAGGTCCCAGATGATAGGAGATTTCCAGGAGTAGAGTTGAGGGAGGATCTCAGGCTGAGAATGAGGCTCCATGTTTGTGGCCCATTTGGGTGCTGAAGGTGGGGTGGCCCCAGTAGGGTATAAAGGTTTCTTCCCATCTGAGGGTTTTCTGCAGCTCAAAACTACTGTTTCCTCCTTTGTGGCAGTGGAATCCTGGGGTGTAGTTTTGGAGTTCCCAATCTGGAGTGCTTGGTGGCCAGGTCTTTGGGGATGTAAGCCTGTACACCACACCTAGGGTTAGGTTTAGGGCCCTGGGGCATGGCAGGCCTGATCTTCTGATGAGGAGGTGGACTCTCTGCTGGGCTGACTTGGGGGCAGGCATCGGGCAGCATGTCAGAGTCTGGGTTTGTGTCCAGGGGCTGTAGAAGCTAGGGGTGGCATCAGGGTGGCATGCAGGTTTCTCCTTGTCTGAGGGTACCACACAGCTACAAATAGCATGGTTTCCTTCCACGTGGTGGGCACAGCCCTGAGGTGTCACTCAGGTTTCCTTAATCTGTGGGGTTTGGGGGCCAGGACTTTTTGGATGGAAGCATGAAAACACAAACTAGGGTTAGGGTTAGGGCCAAAGGGAATGGCAGGCCTGATCTGCTGGCACTGAGGCGGGATCCCTGGGGTGCTGAGAAAAGGACAAGGGTCAGGCAGGGATTCAGAGTCCAGGTTGAGGGAAGGGGTTGGGCTGAGGGTCAGCCTCCATGTTTGTGGCCCGCTGGAGTGCTGAGTTCAGCACAGCTGAACTATGGTAGGGTCAGAGCCTAGGGGCATGGCCTCGTGGCAGGGGGGGTGGTGGCATGCAGGTTTCTCATGCTCTGAGGCTTTTGTTCAGCTTGTAATGGCACAGGGCCATGGTGGCACCAGGGTCTACAGCGCTTTCTCGCTAAGTGGGTGTCGTGGCCATCCAGCAACTCGGGCCAGGCCCACACGGCTCCCCTGAAGGCCCGTGCAGGGGTGTTTTCCAGGGGCAGAGTTAAGGGAGGGTGTCTGGCTGAGTGTCACCGTCTGTGTTTGTTGCCCATTGGGGTGCTGATGGTGGGGGTGGCTTCAGGGGGTATATGCAGGTATCTCCTGCTCTGAGGGTTTTGCACAGCTATGGATGGCATGGTTTCCTCCTGGGTGGCAGGCATAGTCCTGGGGTGTGGCTCAGGTGTCCCCAACCTGGAGGGATTGGGGGGCAGGTCTCTGGGCACAGAAGTCTGAAAACTAAAGTAGGGTTAGGATTAGGGCCTAGGGGCATGGTAGGCTCAATCTGGTGGCACTGAGGTGGGATCCCGGGGGTGCTGAGTCAAGGATGGGGGTCAGGCGGTGCATCAGGCTCCAGTTTTTGTGGCCAGGGGTGGCCGCCAGAGGTGGGGTTAGCCTCAGGGAGGCATGCGGATTTCTCTTGGTCTGAGGGTTCTGTACAGGTCCAAATGGCACGGTTTCCTCTTGGGTGGCAGGTGGACTCCTGGGGTGTGGCTCTGGGGTCCCCAATCTTGAGGGCTCATGGGACAGGCTCCTGGGGATGAAAGTCTGAAAATCAAACTGAGCTATGGATCCAGGGCCTAGGGGCATGACAGATCTGATCTGCTAGTGCCAGGGCAGGCACCCCAGGGGGCTGAGTAGCAGAAGTGGTGGACCCACATGTACTTGCCTCGCAGAGTGCTTTCTCTCAGGGTTTGGTCTGTGACCACTCGGGACTCCAGCTCAGGCCTAAGCTGTGGCCCAGCCTGTGTTGCCCAAGCAAGGTCTCCTGGCATTTTCCTGCCAATTCTGACCATTTTTCTGCCCAAGTTGATATTGATTTTGATATAAATCTTGTGAGAATTGGCCAGCATGGGCGGCTTTATGGGCTGTGGTTTGGTCTGGAGCACTTTCTTGCTAGGTGCATGTCACAGCCATGCGGGATCATGGGTTGGTCCCACGTGGCTCCACCAATGCCCCCACCAGGGGAGTATCCCAGGGGCAGAGTTGAGGGAGGGGGTAAGGCTGAGCATCAGCCTCCTTGTTTGTGGCCTGGTGGGGAGATGGATGTGGGTGGCTTTGGCAGGGCATGCAGTTTTTCTCCCACTCTGAGGGTTTTGGGCAGCTCTGAACAGCAGTTTCATCCTGGGTGGCAGTGGAGTCCTGGGGTGTGGCTCAGGGGTCCTCAATCTGGAGGGCCTGGGGGCCCAGGTCTCTGGGGACAGAAGCCTGAAAAACCAAGCTATGGTAGGGTCAGAGCCTAGGGGCATGGCAGGCACGATATGCTGGCACAAAGGTGAGATTCCCTAGAGGGTGAATTGAGGATGGTGGTTAGGTGGTGCATCAGTTGCCGGGTTTTGTGGCCAGGGGTCTGCCACAGGTGGGTGTGGCCTTAGGTCAGAATGCAGGTTTCTCCCTGTCTGAGGGCTCTGCACAGATCCAAAAGGCACAGCTGTCCTCCTGGGTGGCAGGGGGTCTCCTGGGGTGTGTCTTCGGTATCTCTGATCTGGAGGGCTCGGGGTATAGGCCCCTGGGGTTGGAAGCCTGAAAACCCAAGTGAGCATTAGGGTGAGGGCCTGGGGACATGGCAGGCCTGATCTGGCAGCACCAGAGTGGGCACACCAGGGGACTGAGTAGCTGGAAGTGTTGGCCACATGTGCACCTGGCTTGTAGATGGCTTTCTCGCGGGATTCGGACTACACTACTCCAGACCCCATGCCAGGCCCAGGCAGTCGCCCTGTAGCTCTGAGCCACCAGCAGCAAGTTGGGGGGTTTCCAGCCAATGCTCACAAACTTTCTGTTCAAATCGATATCAATTTGGCAGAGAGCTCGTGAGAATTGGTTGTTGTTGGGTGGCAACTCAGGCCACACTGGCACCCGCAGTCTAGAGCACTTTCTCACTAGGTGCTTGTAGAGGACATCTTGGAAACATGGGTCAGGACCATGAGCCCCCGCATAGGGGGTTTTCTGTGGACACAGTTGAGGCAGGGGTTCTGGCTGAGCATCAGGCTCCACGTTTGTGGCCCAGCTTGTGCCAAAGGTGGGGATGGCCTCGGGGGGACATGAAGGTTTCTCCTGCTCTGAGGGTTTTGGGAGGCTCCAAATGGTACAGTTTCCTCCTGGGTGGCAGGCAGAGTCCCGGGGAGTGGCTCAGGGGTCTGCCATCTGAAGGTCTCTGGGGACAGAAGCCTGAAAAGCTACTTGGCCTCCATTTTTGTGGCCCAGTGGTGAGTCAAAGGTGGGGGTGGACTGGGAGGGGGTGCATGCAGGTTTCTCCCACTCTGAGGGTATCGCACAGCTCCTAATGGCTGGTTTCTTCCTGGGGGGGGGGGGCAGGTGTACTCCTGCAGTGTGGCTCTGGGGTCCCTGATGTGGAGGACTCAGGCGACTGGCCCCTGGAGATGGAAGCCTGAAAACCCAACTGAGGGTTAGGGCAAGGGCCTAGGGGCATCGCAGATCTGATCTTCCAGTTCCATGGCGCACACCTCAGGGGTAGAGTAGTGGGAGTGGTTGGCATCATGTGCACCTGCCTCACAGAGAGCGTTTTGCAGGGTTTGGTCTGCAACTACTTGGGACCCTGGGCCAGGCTCAGGCAGTGGCCCTGCCAGCCCATGCTGCTGAATGCAAGTTCGCCGGGTTTTTCTGGCTAAATCTGACATTTTTTCTGCTCAAATTGATATCAATTTGGGCAGAAAGCTGTGAGAGTTGGCGACCATTGGGCAGTGATTCAGGCCATGCTGGTGCATGCTGTCTATAGCTCTTTCTCACTCAGTGTGTGTCGTGGCCATCCGGGAACATGGGTTGGGCCCGTGCAGCTCCCCTGAGGGCCCCCATGCAGGGGAGCTTTCCTCAGGCAGAGTTGAGGGAGGGGGGTCCAGATGAGCACCAGCCTGCATGTTTGTGGTCTGGTGGGGGCCAAATGTGGGAGTGGGTCTCAAGGAGGATATGCAGGTTTCTCCCACTCTGAGGATTTTGCACAGCTCCAAGCAGCACGGTTCCCTCCTGGGTGGCAGGCAGAGTCCTGTCTGTGGCCCAGGGGTCCACAATCTAGAGGGATTGGTGGCTAGTTCTATGGGGACAGAAGCCTGAGAACCCACTTTAATATTAGAGCCTAGGGATATGACAGACCCAATGTGCCCACACTAAAGCAGGATCCCTGGGTGGGTAATTTGAGGACAGCACATCAGCCTCTTGGTTTTGTGGCCGGGTGGGCCGCTGGAGGTGCGGGTGGTCTCAGGGAAGCATCCAGGTTTGTTCTGTTCTGAGTGTTCTGCGTGAGTGCGGTTTCCTCCTGAGTGGCAGGTGGACTCCTGGGGTATGGCTCTGTGTCCCCAATCTGGAGGGCTTGGGAGACAGGCCCCAGAAGACGGAAGCCTGAAAATCCAACAGAGAACTAGGGCTAGGGCCTAGGGTCATGGCAGGCCAGATCTTCCAGTGCTTGGTTGGGCATCCCATGGGGCTGAGTAGTGGGAGGCATTGGCTTTGCATGCGCCAGGATCATAGAGGGCTTTCTTGCAGGGTTGGGGACTTGACCACTTGGGATCACAGGCTAGGCCCAGGCAGAGGCCCTGCAGACATGCACTGCAGGATCAAGTTCACCAGGGTTTTCCTGGCCAGTTCTCAAGAGCTTTCTGCCAAAATTGATATTGATTTGTGCAGAAAGCTCATAAGAATTTGTTGGCATTGGGTGGCAATTCGGGACACACTGGTGCCCGCGGTCTAAAGCACTTTCTCGCTAGGTGTGTGACGTGGCCATCTGGGAACATGAGTCGGGCCCACTTGGCTCCCCCAAGGGCCCTGGTGCAGGGAGCTTTCCAGGGGCAGAGTTAAGCAGGGGGTACAACTGGGCATCAACCTCTGTGTTTCTGGCCCAGTGTTGAGCCGAATGTGGATGGCCTCATGGGGGCATGCCCTTTTTTCCCACTCTGAGGGTTGTTCGCAGCTTCAAATGGCATGGTTTCTGTCTGGGTGGCAGGCGGAGTAATGGGGTGTGGTTCAGAGACCCCCTATCTGGAGGACTCGAGGGAAAGGTCCCTGGAAACAGAAGGTTGAAAACCCAAACTAGTGTTAGGGTGAGGGCCTAGGGGCATGACAGGTCTGATCCCTGAGCGCCGGTTCAGACACCCCGGGGGTGCTGAGTAGTGGGAAGCATTGACCTCGCATGCGCCCGGGTCATAGAGGGCTTTCTCGCAGGGTTCTGACCATAACCAGACCCCTGGCCAGGGCCAGGTGGTGGCCTTGTGGACCCACACTGCTGGTAGCGAGTTCACCAGGGGTTTTCCAGTCAATTCTCATGAGCTTTCTGCCCAAATAAATATCGATTTGGGCAGAAAGCTCGTGAGAATTGTCTGGTGTTGGGTGGCAATTCAGGCCACGCTGGCACCCGTGGTCTTGAGTGCTTTCTTGCCAGGTGCTTGTTCTAGCCATCTGGGAACATGGGCCAGGCTCCCGCGAGGACCCCTGTGCAAGAGAGCTTTCTGGGGGCAGAGTTGAGGTAGGCGTTCTGGCTGAATGCCAGCCTCTGTGCTTGTGGTCTGGTGGGGAGCCAAAGATGGGGGTTGCCTCCAGGGTGGCATGCAGGTTTCTTCCACTCCTGAGAATTTTGTGCAGCTCTGAACAGCAGTTTCCTCCTGGGTAGCAGGCAGAGTCATGGGGTGTGGATCAGGGGTCCCCAATCTGAGGGCTCAAGGGAAAGGGCCCTGGGGAAGGAAGATAGAAAAACCAAATAAGGGTTAGGGCCAGGGCCTAGGGACATGGCAGTCCTGATTTGCCAGCGCTGGGGTGGGCACTACTAGGGGCTGAGTAGCAGGAGGCTTTGGTCTTGTGTATGCCTTACTCGTAGATGGCTTTCTCACAGGGTTCAGGCCACGACCACTTGGCACCCTGGGCCAGGACCAGGCAGCAGCCCTGCGTGCCTGAGCCTTCGGGAGCGAGTTCGTCAGTGGTCTTCTAGCCAGTTCTCATGAGATTTCTGGGCAGAAAATTAATGAGAGAATTGGCCAGCATTTGGCGGTGATTCGGGCTGCGCTGGTGCCTGCAGTCTAGAGTGCTTCTCACTAGGTGCACATCACGGCCATCTGGGAACACGGGTCAGGCCCCCACACTGGGGTGCTCTCTGGTTTCAGAGTTGAGGGAGGGATTCCAGCTGAGCATCCCTGTTTGCAGTCTGGTGGGGCACCAAAGGTAGGGATGACCTCAAAGGGGGGATGCAGGTTTCTCCTGCTCTGAGGGTTTTATGTAGCTTCAAATGGCATGGTTTCCTCCTGGGTGGAAGATGGAGGCATGGGGTGTGGCTCAGGGATTCATAATTCAGGGGACTTGTTGACCAGGACCCTCATAATGGAAGCCTAAAAACCCAAACTAGGGTTAGGGTTAGGGCCTAGGGGCATGGCATGACCGATCTCCCGGCACTGAAGCAGTTTCCCCTCAGGGCTTAGTTGAGGGCAGGCATACAGTGGTGTGGCAGAATTTGGCTTTATGGCCATGGGGACTGCCATGGTTGGGGTGGCTTAAGGGGGGCATGCAGCTTTCTCCCCCTCCAATGGCTCAGAGCAGCTCCAAATGGTATGGTTTCATACTGCATGACTGGCGGAGTCCTGCAGTGTCACTCAGAGGTTCTTAATCTGGGGGGCTTGGGAGCCAAGTCCCTCAGAATGGAAGCCTGAACCCAAACTAGTGTTAGGGTTAGGGCCTAGAGGCAATACAGACCCAATATGCCGGCACTAAGACAGGCTTCCCTTGGAGCTGAGTTGAAGGCATGTGTCTGGTGCCAGGCAGAATCCAACTTTACGGCCAGAGGGTCTGCTGATGGTGGGAGCGACTTTAGGGGGCATGTAGGTTTCTCCTCCTCTGAGGATTTGGAGCAGCTCCATACTGCAAGGTTTCCTCCTGCGTGGTGGGTGGAGTCCTGGGTTCTTGCTCAGGGATCCTTAATCTAGGGGGTTTGGGAGCCTGGCCTCTTGGGTTGGAAGCCTGAAAACCCAAACTAGGGTTAGGGTTAGGGCCTAGGGGCATGGCAGGGTTGATCTGCTGGTGGTGAGACTGGATCCCTGGTGGCTGAGTTGAGGGTGGGTGTCAGGTGCTGTATTGGAATTCCAGTTTGTGTCTAGGGTGTTGCGCAAATGCTGGGGTGGCCCAGGTTCATACAGTTTTCTCCCGCTCTGAGTTTTCTGTGCAGCTCCAAATGGCAAAATTTCACCCTAGGCAGCTGGCAGTGTGCTGGCGTGAGTCTCAGGCATCCTCAATCTGATGGGCCAGCCCTCTGGGGACAGAAGCGTGTACACCTGATATAGGGTTAGGCTTAGGGCCTAAGGACATGACGGGCCCTATCTGACAGTGCTGAGGCAGGCTCCCCTCAGGGCAGAGTTGAGGGTATGTGTCTGGCGGTATGACAAAATCTGGCTTCATGGCTGGGGAGGGGGGGTGCCAATAGTGGGGGTGGCTTTAGAGGAGCATGCAGGTTTCTCCTGCTTTGTGGGTTTTGTGCAGCTGCTAATGGCACAGTTTCTTCCTAGGTGGCAACCAGAGTCCTGGGGTGTGTCTCAGGTGTCCCCAGTATGGAGGGCTTGGGGGCCAGGTCTCTAGGGACAAAAGCCTGAAAAGCCAACATCGGATTAGGGTTAGGGCCTAGGGGCATGGCAGGCCCAATCTGCCATTGCTGAGGCGGGATCCCCCATGGGCTGAATCAAGGACAGTGGTCAAGCGGTACGTCAATCTCTGGGTTTTGTTGCCATGTGGGCCATCAGAGGTGAGGGTGGCCTCTGGAATACATGTGAGTTTCTCCTGGTCTGAGGGTTTGGGTAGCTCTGAAGGGCATGATTTTCTCCTGGATGGTAGCGGAGTCTTGGTTGTGACTCAGGGGTTCCCATTCTGGAGGGATTGTTGGCCATGTCTCTGGGCACGGAAGCCTGAAAACACAACCTAGGGTTTGGGTTAGGGCTTAAGGGTATCCAGGCCCTACCTCCTGGTGCTCAGGCTGGATCCCCAGGGGCTGAGTTGAACATGGGGGTCAGAAAGCACATCAGGCTGTGAGTTTGTGACTGCAGGGACCATCGAAGTTGGGGGTGTCCTCAGGGAGTCGTGTGGGTTTGTTCCATTCTGAGGGTTCTGCTCAGCTTCAAATGGTACAGTTTCCTCCTGGTGGCAGGCGGACACCTGGGGTGTGGCCCAGAGGTCCCCAATCTGGAGGGACAGTGTCAGTGTGGCTTTAGACCTGTGGAGGGTTTGGGAGATGCATTAGGAGTCTGTGGAAAGCCCAGCAGTGCCAGTTCATGCCACTGGAGGGACTGGGGAGCCATGGTGCGAGAGACCCTGAAAGGCATGGCAATGCTGCTTCCACCACTGGACATAGTGGCGAGCTGCCATGGGAAACACACTGGAAGAGGAGTCCATGCAGCCTGCGGGCTCTGAGGGCAGTGGAGAGGTGCTAGATGAGAGACCCTGAAACATGAGGCACTATAGCTTGTTTTTACAGGATGGAGTGGTGAGCTGTATAGTCTCTGTTTCCCCAGGCTCAAGAGTGGTCATAAGAAACCCTGGAGCCAGGCCCCCACTCAGCATTGTGCCCTGTTTCCCAGGTTTACTGGTAATCTGCTGTCAGGATAGTTCAGGAGGGTCCTCCCAGGACCAGGGCTCTGGAGCGGGGGGGAACCAAACCCTACTCACAGTGCATTTGGAGGAGTTGAGTGTTTGTTTGGAAGAGTATGTTTGTTTCTCCAAAAAGGACAAGGTCATTGGTTGGTTTTAGAAGGAAGTGAATGACCACTTAAGAAACAGGCCTGTGTCTCTCCTTCGCCCAGGAATCAGAGCAGGTGTGCAGACTTTAGGTGGGAGATGCCTGCTTATCTGCACCTGACAACCCTTCTTCACTCTGGCTCCACAAGATCTGAAGTTTGGAAATCAGTGTCTGGGTCCAATCATGCAGCTTGTCCCAGGGTGTCAGTGTTCAGAGAAAACAGCAGGCCCATGGGGCACAATGTCACATGCATGCCAGGATGGGAGGTAAAACTTCTGTTTCACCCCAAACCACCTGGGCTTTTCTCTTGTCTCCAGTGGAGCTCACAATTGGCACACTAAACAAGCTTTAAGCAATCTAATGTGGGTCCCAGAGTTCCTGAGTTTCTCTGCAGGGAGCACTGAGCAGGGATCTCATTTTCTCTGTTTATTTCTGGCTTAAAAGGGTATTTGGAACATCTCTTTCCTAGGCAATCCCTTGGATTCTAAAGGGAAGATGAGATTGACTTAGTGCGTTTTGAACATGGAAAATATTCCTTCATCTAACAATGTTTATTCCACTGGGCCTAGGCTGTGGCCAACATCTAGAATTAGGTAGTTATTTGTGGTCAGATGGAGACTTGGATGATGGCTTCTCCTTTGTCCAAGGTGATGTATCCTAATGGATTTGTCTTTGCATCCAAAGAGTTCCAATGAGGGCAGAGGGAATATTCAAAATTATTCTTGATTTGAATCTCCCTGATGGCTAGTGATGATGAACATTTTTTCATTTGTCTGTTAGTCATTTTTATGTCTTCATTGCAGAAGTGTCTGTTCATGTCTTCCACCCATTTTGTTGACATGATTATCTGTTTTATGTGTGTTGAGTTTAAGGATTTCTTTGTAGATCCTGGATATCAGCCCTTTTTTTACATTGTCATATGCAAATATCTTTTCCCATTCCATGGGTTGCCTCTTTGTTTTGTTTACTGTTTCCTTTGCTGTGAAGAAGCTTTTGATCTAGATAAAGTCCCAAAAGTTTATTTTCAGTTTTGTTTCCTTTGCCTTTGGAGACATATCATGAACAAAGTTGCTGTGGCCGATGTTGAAGAGGTTACTGCCTCTGTTCTCCTCTAGGATTCTGATTGCTTCCTGCCTTGCATTGAAGTCTTTTATCCATTGTGTATAGTATAAGAGAATGGTCGAGTTTCATTCTTCTACACATAGCTCTCCAATCTTCCCAGCATCATTTATTGAAAAGACTGTTTTTTTTTCCACTGTATATTTTTCTTGTTTTTTTCAGAGATTATTTGACCATAGGGATAGGGTTTTTTTTCCAGTTTTTTCAAAAGCTCCATCCACCAGTCAGACCCACACTACTCTGGAACTAAGAATGATGAGAGGGTTACCCCTGAGTATATAGAATATCCCTGGAGCTCTGGCCCGGCCTGCAGTCTCTTGGAATGAGCCCTTGATTTTCCAGCCAGTGTCTCCTTTCCTCTCTTGTAGCTGTGGCCTCCTTTGAGGTGACTCAGCCCCTGTCTATGTGGGTGGCCCTGGGACAGATGGCCAGGATAATATGTGGGGAAACAACACTGGAAGTGAATATGCTTACAGGTACCAGCAGAAGCCAGACCAAGCCCCCATCCTGATCATCTATTCAACCCCCAACCATAACTATACCTGTAACTCAAACTCCTAGAACCCAAAAGCTCAACACACCTCAACTACAAGACATAGTTTAAAACATATATCAAAAACAAAAACAAAAATAAAGCCTCCAACACCCATCAGTGTCAAATAGGCAGGGGAAAAAGAGTCTCAAGCCAGAAGGAAATGACACACAGTTTTTAGGGAAAGACAGAGAAAATATCTAGCAAATTTCTCATTAACAGAAAGGCAAGGAAAGACAGCAAATTTTTAAGACATGGGGAAAAAAAGAAAAAAAGAGTTAATTCTTTTTTTTAATTTATTTTTTATTTTCAGCATAACAGTATTCATTATTTTTGCACCACACCCAGTGCTCCATGCAATCCGTGCCCTCTATAATACCCACCACCTGGTACCCTGACCTCCTACTCCCCACCCCTTCAAAACCCTCAGATTGTTTTTCAGAGTCCATAGTCTCTCATGGTTCACCTCCCCTTCCAATTTCCCCCAACTCCCTTCTCCTAACTCCCCATGTCCACCATGCTATTTGTTATGCTCCACAAATTCTTTACCAAGGGAGAACATCTTTCAAAAATGAAGGCTGAATAAAACATTTTCTGACATACATACAAAAAGTGACAGGATTGATCATCAACCAACCCGATACAAAAGAAATAGTACTGGACACACCTCAAGCAGGAAGGAGTGATTCCAGAAAGAATAAGATTCTACAAGACAGATGAAAAAATCACAAATGCTAACTACTAGGGAAAATATTAAGACTTTTTTAGTATCTAAATCTTTTTTGAAGATAATTCTTTGTCTAAAGAAACTCAAATACCTATCTATGTTGGAATTTATAATAGAGTTAAAAGTAGTATGTATGAATTACAGCAAAAAATACTGAGAAGAGGGAGAAGTTTGCTGTAAGGATCTGACAGTCTGTGTGACATGGGGAAAACACACCTGAATGTGGACTATTACAACTCATGAGAATATGACAGACATAGGTAGAGCTAATAACCAAAAAAGTGGGAGATAAAATGGAATCCTAAAAAGGGAAGAAAAGGAGAAAGGAAACCAGGAGAACATGGACAAAGAAACACTATATACAAGGATGTTTTGTGGAATGTCAGTGCTAATCACACCCTGGAAATGGCCTAAATGCAAAGAAAAGACATTGTCAAACTGAGTTTCAGAGGAATGCCCGATTCTATGTCTCATTTCAGAAAACTACTGTAAATGAAACCACGTGAAAATCCAAGGGTAAGTTCAAGACAAGGTTCCCACCAATACTGTTCCACAATGTAGAACACGAAACATTCACAGGAAGAGACAGAGAGTGAACACTTTAAAAGAGTTAGAATGAAATTACTTATATTGCATGTATTTTACACACACAAACAAAAAAGAAATATTCACAGTGCACGTCTCGGGAGGAACTGATAGGGAAATAGCCTTCACCCCTCCTTCCTTTCTCCTACATTTAGGGGAAGGGAGGGGAAAATAAAGAAAGAAGAAACCAGAGAGTGAGAAAAACCATAAAGAGACCCTTCACCATAAGACACAAATTGAGGGTTGCTGGAGGGAAGAGGCTGGGGGATTCGTAAGGGGGTGATGGATATTAAACAGGGCACATGATATAATGAGCCCTGGGTGTTATATGCAACTGATAAATCATGGAACTGTATTCCTGAAACTAATAATACACTGTATGTTAATTAATTTATTTTAAATTTAAAAAATAGACCTGTACCCCTAGGGATAAAAATATATGCTTATAAAAAATAAATAAATAAATAAAAATAAAAAAAAAAATAATAAAATTTAAAAAGAGTTTTCCATACAGACAGACAGTTCCTCTATGAAGCTGAGAGGTGGGGACAGCTCCACAGGCACCAGATCCATGAAGCCTGCCAGGAGCAGAGATTCTCTCCAGCAGCCTGAGAATGAGCATTTTCACAGGAACCAGGGATGACATGACAGAAGT
This sequence comes from Mustela lutreola, assembly GCF_030435805.1. NCBI lineage: Eukaryota > Metazoa > Chordata > Mammalia > Carnivora > Mustelidae > Mustela > Mustela lutreola. Next base: position 66,277,622 of record NC_081300.1, on the reverse strand, counting down.
TTGTGGTGGCCAGGTTCAGCTGTAGCCTCAGGAGACAGAACTCTGGGTTCTTCACCATGACCAGGAACCTCTCTTGCTCCTCCTCCTGCTCTCTACCCAGGTGTTGCCTGTATTGCCCTGCCCATGGGCTCAGCCCCCACCGGACCCCAACCATGACCCTGAGACTCAGCTCAGCCCAGGGAATGCTGCAAGATTGGGGATAATGAGAATGAGCTCCAGAGTCTCCTGATTTTTCAGATCCTGTGATTACCTGTAAGATTACCTTCCCCCAGTAGAGTGGCCATGACATCCTCGTCACTACCACCTGCTCAAGAGACAGAGGACAAAGCAATAATGTTGAGCAGAGCCCCTGGACTCAGGCCAGGGCCCTTCCTGGCCAAACAGCCTCCACTGTCCCCACAGGTTCCTCAGCTCTAACCTGGAACACGAACCTCCTGAACCCCTCCATGTGCAAGCCACGGGGGCTCTTTAGAGACCAGCCAGGATGAGGATGGCAGTGAGTTGGGAACAGAAATCCTGCTGCCCTGCCTGGCCTCACCCTCCCTCCTTATTTGCTCCCATGATCAAGCTATGCCCTGAGGAGTTTATAATAATAATAATAACAACAGCAGCAGCAGCAACAAAAATAACAGTAATAATGCAGATTTATGTACACAAGTAAACTTTACACAAAAGCATCATCTGTTCCCACTTATGACAATCTGCACTAATCAGGGTGGTGAAGCATAAATCTTGACACTTAATACACAGGAAACTGGTAGTGATAGGACATCACATGGGTTTGTCTGGACTTGACCCTTTTCTGATGCACTACACTCTACCCTGCTCTCCTCTTTTTATACAGGACACCAGGCTAGCCCAGGACATTTCAACCCAGGGACAAGTACAGGAATCCCACTTGTCTTGCCTCCTTCACCATGTATGTGGCCTGTCTGTGCTGGGCTGGGCAGGGCTTGTGGGTGGGCAGCTGCCTGTGGGAGGCTGGAAACCATGGTCCACATCCCTTCTCAGGTGACAGGTGCTGTGGGGAAACCTGCAGGAGGAAAGCCCCTGGTCTGAATCCTCCTCCACAAGCAGGGGGCAGCAGAGATGCATCACGAACAGCAGGACAGAGTCTGGGGCTGCCCATGGGGAGCCTCACAGGGACACCAGGTCTGGGGGCAACAGGGGTCCAGGGTTCAGTCCCCAGAAAAAAATTGGAACAATCAATCCTATCTCCAGCTGCTGAAGAGACCTTGCTCTGAAGGTCAGGCACACAGTGACACCCAGGACACTGACAGGAGTCCTGACACAGTAAATGCCTACATGGGAAATGCATCTCCCTGCTCTGTGCACTGGTGTTCCAGGAGCTGACTCATCTGAGCTGGACATGTTGAGAACATCCTGACCATTCACCTTCTGACTCTCCATCCACATGTCCAGGAAGAAGCAGACCTAGGACTGCAGCTTCTTTGCTCAGAAGGGTCTCAAGGGGTGGGACAAGGAGTGCTTGGAGTCCCTGGTCCTGGAATGAGCACCACAGCCTCCTTGTGAGACTGTCTCCAGAGTGAAGTGGATTCTCACTACCTGAGGTGACAGCTCTGGTCTCTGGGTTGTCCTTGTGCAGATACAGAATCCAGCTCCCTCCTGGGATGCTAGCCTGACTCCAAAACTCACCCATGTGAAAAGACCTAGTTCTGGGACCCTAACAACACATGGTGTTCAAAAGTGTCAGCGTGATTTCTCATGCAAGTCACATGTTTCCATGTAACACTGATGAAGAATCATAAAGGAATCAATGTGCTGACAATCTATGAGCTGGTCTGCTGTGAGATGGGGGTCTGAGATCACCACATGTCAAAACACTAGACATTGTAATCAATCTTCAAAAGCAGATGGTCTCTTAACAAGTGGACTCTCAGGTGCCTGGGTGTCTCAGCGGGTTAAACCTCTGCGTTTGGCTCAGATTATGGTCTCAGGGTTCCATGATCAAGCTCTGCTTTGGGAACTTTGCTCGGCAGAGAGCCTGCTTCCCCACCCCCAACCTGCCTCTCTGCTACTTGTGCTCTCTCTCCCTCTGTCAAATAAATAAATAAATAATATTTTAAAAAGCAAGTGGACTCTCACAGACACCAATGTACAAACATTCTGGTGAGAAAATTCCACAATCCGATGACATGGGGACCATGGGATCACAGTGCCACAGAGGGACACAGTGGGGACACATGCAGGAGGAGGAAGGTAATGAGGGCATAGGACCACCTCTCCTTGAACAGGTGTCTGCATCTCTCAGAGGACCCATCCCAGCTCCATGACCAGGCTTCTGAAAGACCCCAGAGAGAGCCAAGGGCAGACCCCATACAGAGTAGTTTCATTTGGTTATCATGTGTTCAGAAAGTAACTGATCCCAGATGTTTGTGGTCGAGGATGGTTTTGAAACTGGCAGCTGCTTGGAGTAAACTCAGGGCTCCTCTCTTCCCCCTCAATCACATGTTCTGATCTCACAACTCGCGGATCACTTGGGAGCCCCTGAAGTGGAGGAAATTTGCATAACTACTAACAGTCACTGACCCAAGGACCTAGAAAGGAATAAAAGAGGCTGGGGTGGAACCCAGCAGTGCTGTGGGATCTCTGGAGGCAGAGCTCCGGATATCTCCACCATGTACTGGATCCCTCTCCTACTCCCCGTCCTCACTCTATGCACAGGTGATGTCCCTGGACCCTCTGCAAATGCTCAGCCCCTGCAGGACCTGAGCTGAGCCTGCATCAGAGCTTGACCCAGGGAAGTGAACCTCACACCAACTTCTCCTCTTCTGTCTTTTCAGGCTCCATGGCCTCCAGTGTGTTGACTCAGCCTCATTCGGTGTCAGTGTCCCTGGGAGAGACAGCTACCATCACCTGCTCTGGGGAAGTACTGAGCAAGTACTATGCACATTGGTACCAGCAGAAGGCAGGTCAAGCCCCCAAGCAGGTCATTTATAAGGACACTGAGCGTCCTTCTGGGATCCCTGACCGATTCTCTGGTTCCAGTTCAGGGACCACACACACCCTGACCATCAACAGGGTCCAGGCTGAGGCTGAGGCTGACTATTACTGTCAGTCATCAGATAGCAGTGATAAAGCTCACAGTGACACAGGCAAATGGGGAAGTGAGACAAAAACCCCTTCCATGCCTTTGTCTCCTCCTCTTCCAGCCCCAGGGGGACTAGGCACAGAGCAGGGAGCAGGTTTACCCTAGGATTCCACTTCTGAGATCCACAGGCTGACTCTTCTCATACACCTTCAGACAGGTTCTACAAGATGGATTGGCAGAGGATAAGGATACATTTATTATAACTGTACTTAAGCTGTGGATGTGAGCTCATAAATGACTAAGTATATTAGGAGAACACAATAGAAGACATTTTCCAAAGCCCAAATCTTTTTTTTTTAATTTATTTTTTTTCAGCGTAACAGTATTCATTGTTTTTGCACCACACCCAGTGCTCCATGCAATCCATGCCCTCTCTAATACCCACCACCTGGTTCCCCCAACCTCCCACCCCCGCCCCTTCAAAACCCTCAGATTGTTGTTCAGAGTCCATAGTCTCTCATGGTTCACCTACCCTTCCAATTTACCTCAGCTCCCTTCTACTCTGCATCTCCCCATATCCTCCATGCTATTTTCTATGCTCCACAAATAAGTGAAACCATATGATAATTGACTCTCTCTGCTTGACTTATTTCACTCAGCATAATCTCTTCCAGTCTTGTCCATGTTGCTACAAAAGTTGGGTATTCATCCTTTCTGATGGAGGCATAATACTCCATACTGGATATGGATCACATCTTCCTTATCTATTCATCTGTTGAAGGACATCTTGGTTCTTTCCATAGTTTGGCGACCGTGGCTATTGCTGCTATAAACAATGGGGTACAGATGGCCCTTCTTTTCACGACATCTGTATCTTTGGGGTAAATAACCAGTACTGCAATTGCAGGTTCATAGGGAAGCTCTATTTTTAATTTCTTGAGGAATCTCCACACTGTTCTCCAAAGTGGCTGCACCAACTTGCATTCCCACCAACAGTGTAGGAGGGTTCCCCTTTCTCCACATCCTCTCCAACACATGTTTCCTGTCTTGTTAATTTTGGCCATTCTAACTGGTGTAAGGTGGTATCTCAATGTGGTTTTAATTTGAATCTCCCTGATTAAAGCCCAATTTTTTAAAACTTCCCTAAAAGATTATCATATATTCTGAGACTTAAAAATACAGAGATGGAGATTGACAGTGGGTTAAATGTTACCAAAGAAGAGACTAATCACCTTGGTGTCACAGCAATAGAGATTGTTCAAAATGAAACACAGAGGGAAATAGCTGGAGAAATTGAAGAACGTCTCAGTGCAGGGAGGACAGCTTCTTTCCACCTAAAGATGTGTAATTGGAAAAACTGAGGCAGAGACAGTGGGGAGTGGATGGTGATTGAAAACATATCTGAAGGAAAAGGAGTCACCAAGTTCTTAAATTGTGAAACCCATGAACCAACGTATCCAGGAAGCTTAATGAAGTTTGGGCACAGGGAACATGTGATATAGCACAGCAGACATAGTAATGAAATTGCTACAAACCAGTGATGTAGACACTCTCACAGCCAGAGAGGAGAGTCGTGTTCCCTACAGGGAACCAGTAAAGTGGTGGGAGTACATTCCTCCTTACAAACCAAGTAAACTGGGCAACTGAGTGGTGGGGGGGAGAGCAATGTCTTCAAAATACAACTAAAAAACCAGACAATCTTTTTTTTTTTTTTTTTAATTTTTGTATTCTCTGATGCCCGTCATCTACCTCAGTCATCCTCCCACTCTACCACTCTACCCTGTGGTAATCGCCAGTTTGTTTTCTACACTGAAGAGTCTGTTTCTTGTGTCAACCTTCATTTTTTTTAATTTTTAATTTTTTATAAAGATATATTTTTATTCCCAGGGGTACAGGTCTGTGAATCGCCAGGTTTACACACTTCACAGCACTCACCAAAGCACATACCCTCCCCAATGTCCATAACCCCACCCCCTTCTCCCAAACCCCTCCCCCCAGGAACCCTTAGTTTGTTTTGTGAGATTAAGAGTCAGTTATGTTTTGTCTCCCTCCCAATCCCACCTTATTTTAACCAGTTAAAATGTCATTGAAAAGTGAGACAAACTAAACCTTTCCCAGGCTATAAACCTCCCAGAACTGATCACCCACAGATCCTCGGCACAAGAGACAGTGAAGGACACCCTGGGACAGAAGGAAAGTGTAGCAGAGTGAAATGTGAGTCTACACAAAGGTATAAAAAGTATCAGATAACAAAAACTAAACGGGTAAATATAAAAAGATTTTATTATTTAGTGTCTATTAAAAGTCAACTGTTTAGGTAATAATAAGAACAATATACTGTGATTTATAATATGTATCTATAAAATATATGACAATCATCAGTAAAAATGTTGGGGAAAGAAAATTTCCTTATCACATCCTTCTTCTTCATGTAATTGACACCATGTCACAAGAAGGTACTTGACAATTAGCAGTGAGGATTTCCAACACCAAGTAAGACACCAAAATAAAAATGGATAAGGAAGATGTAGTCCATATCCAGTATGGAGTATTATGCCTCCATCAGAAAGGACGAATACCCAACTTTTGTAGCAACATGGACGGGACTGGAAGAGATTATGCTGAGTGAAGTAAGTCAAGCAGAGAGAGTCAATTATCATATGATTTCACTTATTTGTGGAGCATAACAGATAACATGGAGGACATGGGGAGATGGAGAGTAGAAGGGAGCTGAGGTAAATTGGAAGGGGAGGTGAACCATGAGAGACTATGGACTCTGAAAAACAACCTGAGGGTTTTGAAGGGGCTGGGGGTGGGACGTTGGGGGAATCAGATGGTGGGTATTGGGGAGGGCACATATTGCGTGGAGCACTGGGTGTGGGGTAAAAACAATGAATACTGTTACACTGAAAAGAAATTAAAAAAATAATAATAAAATAAAACCATTTGAAAAACAAAGAGAAAGAGCTGATAAGGTGGATTGGGTAGGGTTCTCCAGGGAATATAGATCCAATATGACCTGTATCTCATACACACCTGGATATAAATTCATGTGTGACACACACATATCCAGAGAGACAGAAACAGGGAGATACACAGAAGCTGATTTAAATAAATGGGTCATGGGGATGGCAGGGTCATTCAGTCAGTTAAGCAACTGCCTTCACCTCAGGTCACGATCCCAATGTCCTGGGATCCAGTCCTGTATCAGGCTCCTTATTTGGCAAGGAGCATGCTTCTCCCTATGCCTGGAACTCCCCCTGCTTGTTCTCTCTCACTCTTTCTCTCCCAAATAAATAAATAAATAGATAGATAGATAGATAAATGCTTTTTTAAAAATGGGCATGCACTCAAGATGCAGGGAGGCCAGAAGCCTGGATTTTCTAGCAAGAATGATGGTGCAATGTCTCGTCTAAATGTAGTTTAGAAATGTCGTGCTGACAGGTTCACAGGACACAGAGAAGAAAGTTAAAGGGTACAAATCTAATTCCTACAGATGAATCTCCAATGTCTCAGATCACAAATCCAGGGGTTGAGAGTAACAGCAGACACAACAAAGCAAAGAACACATGAGGGAACCGGAAGACACAGCACAGACACTGCAAAGTGAGAGAGAGAGAAGAAAAGACACAAGAGTGAACAGAGAAACCCCAAGCTGGAGGACACCTTTAGGAGTGGAATAGGATGTAGTGTGTCCGAAAGGAGAGACAGCAGTGTGTAGGGGTTGGAAAAATATTTGGACAGTCATTGGCGAGAATTTTCCAAACTTGATAAAACTGAAGATGCACGGGTCCAAAAATCTCAACAGACCACAAGCACAAGACGAAGAAAAAAGAACAACACCCATTTATATCAAATATTCAAGACCATGAACAAGAGAGTCTTAGAAGCAGCCAGAGGGAAAGAGTCCCTGCACTCAGGGGAACAAAGATATTAGTGGTATTTGCATCAGTGGAAATGCCAGCATGAGACACTGGATTAATGTCTCTAAATTAGAGATGAAAGAACAGGCGAGGGTGGTCGGGGAGAACCAATTCATCCGGGGAAAATATCCTTCACAAATGAAGGCCCAATGAAAATTTCACAAAAAATATGTGAAAGAAATTTTCATCAGCTGACACACTATACAAGCAACAATATACATCCCTTAGGAAGATGAAATGATTCCAGGAAGAATCTGAATCTACAAAATGAATATAAACATCATAAATGCTAACTAGGGGGATAAATATTAAGAATTCTTTATTATCGAATTCTCTTTAAAAGTGTGCAGAAAAATATACTGTGCAGAACATAAAATAACTATGTATGTTGGAACTCCTGACAGAGTTGAAATAATATGTAGGAAAATCACAGTGACTATGCTGAGAGCTGAGACACAGAAGGATGTTATCAGGTGCTTACGTTCCATAGAACTTGGTAGCATCACAGAACGTAGACTACTGCAAGATATTGATCATCAGACAGAAGGAACTTAAGCAAAAATGGGAGATAAGGTAGAATCATTTAAAAATATTCTGTTAATCAAAAATATATACATTGAAAGAAGGAACAAAGAACACACGGAACAGCAAGAACATAAAGGAAACTTGTTATATTGAAATGATATTACTAGTCACATTCAGGAAATGCTCTAAATGCCACGATTAAAGACAAAGGTTGTTAGATTGAATTTCACAATAACACCCAAGTAGATGCTGCCCATCAGAAACCTCCAGGAAGGGAAGTGACACAGAATTCAAGCCACAATTTAAGATAATTCCCACACAATTCTGCTCCACAATCTGGGACATGAAACATTCACAGGGAACACATAGAAAATCTGAGATGAATGGAGTCCCTAAAAATAATTAGGATGATTTTCTCTTATGTGTATCACACACAGGATGAAGAGCTGGAATACACACAGTGAATGTTTCATAAGAACAGCTACAAAATGCCCACATATGTCCCTTCTCTCCTGGTCTTCAAGATTTTCAAACACAGAGTGACGAGAGCTCTCCAAGAAGCGTCTAGAGGTGAATGTAGCACATCACGCACCAGATCCAGGAAGCCCACCTAGAAGCACGAAGATTCTCTCTACCTGGCTGAGAAGGAACATCTTCAGGGAGACCAGTGAGAGAATGAGGGAGGCTTGCAAGGGAGAAGACTCAGCTGTGGGTTCAACAGGCAGACCTCTTGTCTCCACCATGACATGGACCCTCCTGCTCTTTCTCTCCTCACTCCCTGCCCAGGGGCTGTCCCAGGCTCTGCCTATAGGTTCAGTCCCCACAGAACCCTGACCATGACCCTGACCCTGAGCTTGGCCCAGGGCTGCAGGGGGTGGGACAAAAGAGAATGCCCCCCAGAGTTTCTTGAAACTACAGGTCCTCTGTTCACTTGTAAGACTCAGATGCCCCTATAGATGGCCATGAGATCCCTATCACTCCCACTGGCTCGGGAAAGCAGAGCAGAAGAAAAAGTGGTGATGCAGAAGGGAGCCAGCAGAACCCTGGCCAGGCTCCAGCACAGCCTACCTGCCTCCACTGCTCCCATAGATTCTGTAGTTCTAACATGGAACACAAGCCCACAGACCCTCCTGCTTGCAGCGGGAGGGGAGGGGGCTCCATGATAGAACAGGTCAGTATGGGGATGGCTATTGATCTTGGAAAACAAGGCCAGATGTACCCTCTCCTTCTTCTACCCTAGTCAAGTTCTGCCCCAGAGGCTCCAGGTCTAAATCTCAGACACCTGAGTTGCATTTCCAGACTCCCCCTATCTTCTTCTGCTTTTCCTTGGTCTCTGGGCTTCTGCTTTACTTGCTCTGAAATGGGGAAGCTCATACTCAAGTAGGAAACATGCCATTTCAAATTAAATGATACAAAACACTGACGTGTCTCTTGAATGAGAACAACTCAGTGGGTTCTTGGTGTTGTAGTCTCCAGTATGCTTCCTCGGGTGCACAAGGAAAAGTTATAAGCTACACTGTACCTACAACAAGTGGGATTGGATCCAGTTCTGAAGGAGCAGTTTGCCAACATCACCAAGCCACAGACTAGGATATTTTACAAATCCTCCCACACCAAACTTCAGGAGACAAGGGCTGGATATAAAAAAGTAACAAAAACAGCAGTAATAACAAAATTAAATATATCCCTGCTAAACTGACTTAGCACCAGAAGCATCACCTGTTGCTCCCATGACCCAACTACATGGATAGGGACGCAGGAAGCATAGATTCTGATTCCTAAATACACAGGAAACTGGTGACTGTGGGACATTGCACAGGTTTTGTGGACACTAACCCTTTTCAAATACACTACACTGTACCTTCCCCCTCATTCTTATAACAAGACAGCAGGCTAGGGCAGGACATTTCAACCCTGGGACAACTACAGGAATCGCACCTGTCCTGTTGCCTGCACCATGTATCTGACCTGTCAGTGCTGGGCTGAGCTGGGTAGGGCAGTGGGGCAGTTGCCTATGGGTGGCTGGTAACTATTGCCCACACTCTTTTTTTTTTTTAATTTTTTATTTTTTATAAACATATATATATATATTTTTAATTTTATTTTTTTTATTTTTTATAAACATATATTTTTATCCCCAGGGGTACAGGTCTGTGAATCATCAGGTTTACACACTTCACAGCACTCACCAAATCACATACCCTCCCCAATGTCCATAATCCCACCCCCTTCTCCCAAACCCCCTCCCCCCGGCAACCCTCAGTTTGTTTTGTGAGATTAAGAGTCACTTATGGTTTGTCTCCCTCCCAATCCCATCTTGTTTCATTTATTCTTCTTCTACCCACTTAAGCCTCCATGTTGCATCACCACTTCCTCATATCAGGGAGATCATATGATAGTTGTCTTTCTCTGCTTGACTTATTTCGCTAAGCATGATACGCTCTAGTTCCATCCATGTTGTCGCAAATGGCAAGATTTCATTTCTTTTGATGGCTGCATAGTATTCCATTGTGTATATATACCACATCTTCTTGATCCATTCATCTGTTGATGGACATCTAGGTTCTTTCCATAGTTTGGCTATTGTGGACATTGCTGCTATAAACATTCGGGTGCATGTGCCCCTTTGGATCACTACATTTGTATCTTTAGGGTAAATACCCAATAGTGCAATTGCTGGGTCATAGGGCAGTTCTATTTTCAACATTTTGAGGAACCTCCATGCTGTTTTCCAGAGTGGCTGCACCAGCTTGCATTCCCACCAACAGTGTAGGAGGGTTCCCCTTTCTCCGCATCCTCGCCAGCATCTGTCATTTCCTGACTTGTTGATTTTAGCCATTCTGACTGGTGTGAGGTGATATCTCATTGTGGTTTTGATTTGTATTTCCCTGATGCCGAGTGATATGGAGCACTTTTTCATGTGTCTGTTTGCCATCTGGATGTCTTCTTTGCAGAAATGTCTGTTCATGTCCTCTGCCCATTTCTTGATTGGATTATTTGTTCTTTGGGTGTTGAGTTTGCTAAGTTCTTTATAGATTCAGGACACTAGTCCTTTATCTGATATGTCGTTTGCAAATATCTTCTCACATTCTGTCAGTTGTCTTTTGATTTTGTTAACTGTTTCCTTTGCTGTGCAAAAGCTTTTGATCTTGATGAAATCCCAATAGTTCATTTTTTCCCTTGCTTCCCTTGCCTTTTGCGTTGTTCCTAGGAAGATGTTGCTGCGGCAGAGGTCGAAGAGGTTGTTGCCTGTGTTCTCCTCAAGGATTTTGATGGATTCCTTTCGCACATTGAGGTCCTTCATCCATTTTGAGTCTATTTTTGTGTGTGGTGTAAGGAAATGGTCCAATTTCATTTTTCTGCATGTGGCTGTCCAATTTTCCCAGCACCATTTATTGAAGAGGCTGTCTTTTTTCCATTGGACATTCTTTCCTGCTTTGTCGAAGATTAGTTGACCATAGATTTGATGGTCTATTTCTGGGCTCTCTATTCTGTTCCATTGATCTATTTGTCTGTTTTTGTGCCAGTACCATGCTGTCTTGATGATGACAGCTTTGTAATAGAGCTTGAAGTCCGGAATTGTGATGCCACCAACGTTGGCTTTCTTTTTCAATATCCCTTTGGCTATTCGAGGTCTTTTCTGGTTCCATATAAATTTTAGAATTATTTGTTCCATTTCTTTGAAAAAGATGGATGGTACTTTGATAGGAATTGCATTAAATGTGTAGATTGCTTTAGGTAGCATAGACATTTTCACAATATTTATTCTTCTAATCCAGGAGCATGGAACATTTTTCCATTTCTTTGTGTCTTCCTCAATTTCTTTCATGAGTACTTTATAGTTTTCTGAGTATGGATTCTGTGTCTCTTTGGTTAGGTTTATTCCTAGGTATCTTATGGTTTTGGGTGCAATTGTAAATGGGATTGACTCCTTAATATCTCTTTCTTCTGTCTTGCTGTTGGTGTAGAGAAATGCAACTGATTTCTGTGCATTGATTTTATATCCTGACACTTTACTGAATTCCTGTATAAGTTCTAGCAGTTTTGGAGTGGAGTCTTTTGGATTTTCCACATATAGTATCATATCATCTGCGAAGAGTGATAATTTGACTTCTTCTTTGCTGATTTGGATGCCTTTAATTTCCTTTTGTTGTCTGATTGCTGAGGCTAGGACCTCTAGTACGATGTTGAATAGCAGTGGTGATAATGGACATCCCTGCCGTGTTCCTGACCTTAGCGGAAAAGCTTTCAGTTTTTCTCCATTGAGAATGATATTTGCGGTGGGTTTTTCATAGATGGCTTTGAGGATATTGAGGTATGTGCCATCTATACCTACACTTTGAAGAGTTTTGATCAGGAAGGGATGTTGTACTTTGTCAAATGCTTTTTCAGCATCTATTGAGAGTATCATATGGTTCTTGTTCTTTCTTTTATTGATGTGTTGTATCAAATTGACTGATTTGCGGATGTTGAACCAACCTTTCAGCCCTGGAATAAATCCCACTTGGTCGTGGTGAATAATCTTTTTAATGTACTGTTGAATCCTATTGGCTAGTATTTTGTTGAGTATTTTTGCATCTGTGTTCATCAAGGATATCGGTCTATAGCTCTCTTTTTTGGTGGGATCCTTGTCTGGTTTTGGGATCAAGGTGATGCTGGCCTCATAAAATGAGTTTGGAAGTTTTCCTTCCATTTCTATTTTTTGGAACAGTTTCAGGAGAATAGGAATTAGTTCTTCTTTAAATGTTTGGTAGAATTCCCTCGTGAAGCCGTCTGGCCCTGGGCTTTTGTTTGTATGGAGATTTTTGATGACTGTTTCAATCTCCTTACTGGTTATGGGTCTGTTCAGGCTTTCTATTTCTTCCTGGTTCAGTTGTGGTAGTTTATATGTTTCTAGGAATGCATCCATTTCTTCCAGATTGTCAAATTATTGGCGTAGAGTTGCTCATAGTATGTTCTTATAATAGTTTGTATTTCTTTGGTGTTAGTTGTGATCTCTCCTCTTTCATTCATGATTTTATTTATTTGGGTCCTTTCTCTTTTCTTTTTGATAAGTCGGGCCAGGGGTTTATCAATTTTATTAATTCTTTCAAAGAACCAGCTCCTAGTTTCGTTGATTTGTTGTATTGTTTTTTTGGTTTCTATTTCATTGATTTCTGCTCTGATCTTTATGATTTCTCTTCTCCTGCTGGGCTTAGGGTTTCTTTCCTGTTCTTTCTCCAGCTCCTTTAGGTGTAGGGTTAGGTTGTGTACCTGAGACCTTTCTTGTTTCTTGAGAAAGGCTTGTACCGCTATATATTTTCCTCTCAGGACTGCCTTTGTTGTGTCCCACAGATTTTGAACCGTTTTATTTTCATTATCATTTGTTTCCATGATTTTTTTCAATTCTTCTTTAATTTCCCGGTTGACCCATTCATTCTTTAGAAGGATACTGTTTAGTCTCCATGTATTTGGGTTCTTTCCAAACTTCCTTTTGTGGTTGAGTTCTAGCTTTAGAGCATTGTGGTCTGAAAATATTCAGGGAATGATCCCAATCTTTTGATACCGGTTGAGTCCTGATTTAGGACCGAGGATGTGATCTATTCTGGAGAATGTTCCATGTGCACTAGAGAAGAATGTGTATTCTGTTGCTTTGGGATGAAATGTTCTGAATATATCTGTGATGTCCATCTGGTCCCGTGTGTCGTTTAAGGCCTTTATTTCCTTGCTGATCTTTTGCTTGGATGATCTGTCCATTTCAGTGAGGGGAGTGTTAAAGTCCCCTACTATTATTGTAGTATTGTTGATGTGTTTCTTTGATTTTGTTATTAATTGGTTTATATAGTTGGCTGCTCCCAAATTGGTGGCATAGATATTTAAAATTGTTAAATCTTCTTGTTGGACAGACCCTTTGAGTATGATATAGTGTCCTTCCTCATCTCTTATTATAGTCTTTGGCTTAAAATCTAATTGATCTGATATAAGGATTGCCACTCCTGCTTTCTTCTGATGTCCATTAGCATGGTAAATTCTTTTCCACCCCCTCACTTTAAATCTGGAGGTGTCTTCGGGCTTAAAATGTGTTTCTTGGAGGCAACATATAGATGGGTTTTGTTTTTTTTATCCATTCTGATACCCTGTGTCTTTTGACAGGGGCATTTAGCCCATTCACATTCAGGGTAACTATTGAGAGATATGAATTTAGTGCCATTGTATTGCCTGTAAGGTGACTGTTACTGTATATGGTCTCTGTTCCTTTCTGATCTACCACTTGTAGGCTCTCTCTTTGCTTAGGACCCCTTTCAATATTTCCTGTAGAGCTGGTTTGGTATTTGCAAATTCTTTCAGTTGTTGTTTGTCCTGGAAGCTTTTAATCTCTCCTATTTTCAATGATAGCCTAGCTGGATATAGTATTCTTGGCTGCATGTTTTTCTCGTTTAGTGCTCTGAAAATATCATGCCGGCTCTTTCTGGCCTGCCAGGTCTCTGTGGATAAGTCAGCTGCCAATCTAATATTTTTACCATTGTATGTTACAGACTTCTTTTCCCGGGTTGCTTTCAGGATTTTCTCTTTGTCACTGAGACTTCTAAATTTTACTATTAGGTGACGGGGTGTGGGCCTATTCTTATTGATTTTGAGAGGCGTTCTCTGAACCTCCTGAATTTTGATGCTCGTTCCCTTTGCCATATTGGGGAAATTCTCCCCAATAATTCTCTCCAGAATACCTTCTGCTCCCCTCTCACTTTCTTCTTCTTCTGGAATCCCAATTATTCTAATGTTGTTTCATCTTATGGTGTCACTTATCTCTCGAATTCTCCCCTCGTGGTCCAGTAGCTGTTTGTCCCTCTTTTGCTCAGCTTCTTTATTCTCTGTCATTTGGTCTTCTCTATCACTAATTCTTTCTTCTGCCTCATTTATCCTAGCAGTGAGAGCCTCCATTTTTGATTGCACCTCATTAATAGCTTTTTTGATTTCAACTTGGTTAGATTTTAGTTCTTTTATTTCTCCAGAAAGGGCTTTTATATCTCTCGAGAGGGTTTCTCTAATATCTTCCATGCCTTTTTCTAGCCCTGCTTGAACCTTGAGAATTGTCATTCTGAACTCTAGATCTGACATATTACCAATGTCTGTATTGATTAGGTCCCTAGCCTTCAGTACTGCCTCTTGTTCTTTTTTTTGTTTTGAATTTTTACGTCTTGTCATTTTGTCCATATAAGAGTAAATGAAGGGGCAAGTAAAATACTAAAAGGGTGGCAACAACCCCAGGAAAATATGCTTTAACCAAATTAGAAGAGATCCAAAATCGTGAGTGGGGAGAAAGGGGATAAAAAAAGGTTCAAAAAGGAAGAAAGAAAAAAAAAAACAAAAAGAAAAGAAAAAAAAAAGGAAAAGAATTTTTAAAAAAAGAAAACACCTAAGAATAATGTAAAAAAGAAAAAATATATATATTAGATAAACTAGTAAAAAATCGTTAAAAAAGAAAAAGGTAACAGTTAAAAAATTTTTTTACCCGAAGGCGAGAAAAAAAAAAATGAAAAAGAAAAAATGAAATTAACTGCAAGACTAAAAAAAATTACAGGAAAAAAGCCATGAGTTCCGTGCTTGGCTTTCTCCTCCTCTGGAATTCTGCTGCTCTCTTTGGTATTGAAACCGCACTCCTTGTTAAGTGAACTTGGTCTCGGCTGGATTTCTTGTTGATCTTCTGGGGCAGGGGCCTGTTGTAGTGATTCTCAAGTGTCTTTGCCCCAGGCGGAATTACACCGCCCTTACCCGGGGCCGGGGTGAGTAATCCGCTCGGGTTTGCTTTCAGGAGCTTTTGTTCCCTGAGCGCTTTCCGTAGAGTTCCAGAGGACGGGAATACAAATGGCGGCCTCCTGGTCTCCGGCCCAGAGTAGCCAAGAGCCCAGGGCCCCACTCCTCAGTGCTCCCTCAGAGAACAGCGCCCAGTCACTCCCGTCTGCCTGACCTCCGGCCGCGCTCCGAGCTCACCGAGCCTGCGACCGGTTCAAGGTAACACGGAGCTGCGAGCTTACTGTCGGCTCTGTCTCTGTAGCCGGCTTTCCCGTTCCAATACCCGCAAGCTCTGCGACACTCAGACACCCCCGATCCTTCTGTGACCCTGTGGGACCTGAGGCCACGCTGACCCCACATGGGATTCGCCCCGGTTTAGCCTCTGGAGCGATGTCCCTCAGCGGAACAGACTTTTAAAAGTCCTGATTTTGTGCGCGGTTGCTCCGCCGCTTGCCGGGAGCCGGCCCCTCCCCCCGGGGTCTATCTTCCCGTCGCTTTGGATTCACTTCTCCGCTGGTCCTACTTTTCAGAAAGTGGTTGTTTTTCTGTTTCCAGAATTGCTGTTCTTCTTCTCTTCGATCTGCCGATGGATTTTCAGGTGTTTGCAATCTTTAGATAAGCTATCTAGCTGATCTCCGGCTAGCTGAAGCAGTCTCAGCCTGGTACTTCTCCGCCATCTTGACTCCTCCCCTATTGCCCACACTCTTTCTCAGGTGGCAGGGGCTGTGGAGAGACCTACAGGAGGGAAGCTCCTGGTCCAAGTCCCCATCCACCAGCAGGGGGCAGCAGAGCTGCACCAAGAGCTGCAGGACAGAGGCTGGGGCTGCCCAGGGGTAGCCTCACAGGGACACCAGGCCTGGAGGTCAACAGGTTGTCTGAGATTCATTCCTCAGAGACTGTCAGGATGATTGTCTGCAAGGACCATGTTGTGAGGGTCAGACACACGGTGTCAACCAGAACACTGACAAGACTCCTGACAGAGTGAGCACCTCACCTGCGAAATTCAGGTTCCCTCTCTGTCCACCAGTGTCTCCAGAGAAGGACTCTTCTGTGCTGGGCACATCCAGAGACATCCTATGACTCACAGTCTGCCTCTCTTTCCCCACCCCCACCCCAACTCAGACCTGGGGCTGCAACATCTCTGTTCCAAAGCATCTCAGGGGGCAGGAGGCAGAGCACTCGGGGACCCTGGTCCTTAGAAGGAACATTTGCAGCCCAGTCTCCTTGTGAGACTGTCTCCAGAGTGACGTTATTCTCTTGGCTGCAGGGACCATGGCTCGGGCCCTGGAGCTCACAACATATGGGAACATGCGATCATGTGGATCCTCACAGGATCACAGATCTTGAAGTTGTTTCTCATCGATTCAGGCCATTTTCATATGTTCCCATGAAACATTGATGAAAAAACTAAAAGGGAACAAATGGCTGACAATGCCAGTTGCTGGTCTGCTGTGGGATGGGGGCTGTCATAGAGACAATAGCATCATGTGTAATTAGACTACATATCCTGATAAATTTCCAAAAGCAGGTGGTTATTGGGCAAAGTAAACTTGCACTTACAAGATGATGAATGAACCTCAGAAAAAGAGAGTTTCCTATTCTGTTGACATGCCAAGGGTGGTACCACAGTGTCTTTGGGGGACTCAGAGGGAACCTGAAGGAGGGGGCGGGAAGGTAGTGAGGTCACAGAACCACCTTTCCCTGAATCACATGTTGTCTGACTCTCTCAGAGAGCCCAGCCCAACCACATGGCCAGGATTCTGGAAGGCCATGAACCAGCACCAAAAGTCCTCAGACAGAATGTGTAGGGACAGTGGTTGTGTTCAAACCCCAGAATTGTGACTGTGATACTAAATTTGGAGACCAAGGCTCATTTTCTGACCTGAGAGTTGCTTAGAGGAAGCTGAGGGTTCCTCTCTTCCTCTTCAGTCACCTGGTCTGAGCTCACAAGTGGTTTTTATATATGTGCAGTCCCAGAGAGGAAGAAATTTGCATAACTACTAAAAATCACAGACCCAAGGTCCTGGAAAGAAATAAGAGAGGATAGAGTGATCCTGGCCCAGCTGTGATTCTCAGAAGACAGAGCACTGAACACATGCACCATGGCCTGGAGCCCTCTGTCACTTCTCATCCTCACTCTCTGTACAGGTGCTGTTCCCAGTCCTGCCCATACTTTCGGCTGCACGGGACCTGAATTGAGCCTGGGCCAAACCCGAGCTCAGACACAGCACGGCCTCAGTATTGGGACCCTGGGATGAGCCCCTGGACCTCATTTCAACCTCTCCTCTTCTGTCTTTTCAGGCTCTGTGACCTCCAGTGAACTGACTCAGCCTCCCTCAGTGTCAGTTGCCCTGGGTCAGACGGCTACAGTCACCTGCACTGGAGGGGAATTAGAGTATTTGTATGTAAATTGGTACCAGCAGAAGCCAGGCCAAGCCCCTTTGACAATCATTTATGGTGATAAGGAGAGGCCCTCAGGGATCCCAGAGCGATTCTCTGGCTCCAAGTCGGGGAGCACGGCCACCCTGACCATCAGCAGTGCACAGGCTGAGGACGAGGCTGACTATTACTGTCAGTCCTTTGACACCAGTGTTAATGCTCACAGTGACACAAGCACACGGGGAAGTGAGACACAAACCCCTTCCCCACCTGTGTCACCCTCTCCTCTCAGCCCCAGGAGACCAATGCCCAGAGCAGTGAGCACGTCTGGCCCAGGTCCCGGGTCTGAGGTCCCTAGTTTGCCCCCTTCCGCCCAGTCCTCCAGGCAGACTGCACAGGGCAAATCAGCATGGAACTTGTAATTAATTATTAGAACTATAAGAACTACTAGAATTATTAGTTTCCCAAGGACTGTGTGTGGAGGAATGACTACACATCTGAGAAGCAGAAAAGGAAGACATTTTCAAAAGAACCTTTCCCTAAATGAGTATGTATGACATTTAAAAATACAGGGGATAAACTAACAGCAGGTATGATGCTGCAAAAGAAGAGATCAGGGAATTTGATGAAAAAGCGATGTAAAGTGTTCAAAATGAAACAGTGAAATGCCTGATTAAATTAATGAAGGCTAAATGCCTGGCGGATACCTTATGCCACCCGGACAGTGTGCAAGTGTCGGAGCTTCAGGGAGGGAAGGTATGAAATTGAGAGTGAGCCAAAAAAAAATAGAAGAAACAATCTACAGAAAGGCTTCAAATTTGGAGAAACCCAGGAACCAATATACCCAAGAATCTCAATGAAGCTCAGGCACAGGGAACATGAGAGACAGCACAGGACACATCATATGAAATTATAACAAAACAACAATGCAGTAACTCTCACAACCAGTGAAGAGAGTCTTGTTTCCTACAGAGAACCAGCATCATGGAGGAAGCACATTTCTCATCATGAACTATGTAAACTGTAAAACTGTAGAAAAAAGCTATGTCTGCAAATTCTAATGGGAAATATCTGTCATCTTTGGTCTTTACTGACAAAAATGTTATTGCAAAGTGAAGATGAAATCAACCTTTCTCAGACAACAGACTTCTCAGAACTGATCACCCACAGACCCTCAGCATGAGCAACAGTGATGGATGCCCCTTGCACAGAAGGAAAGGGTGACAGAGGGGAAAGTTAGTTATCACAAACTATATAAGCTTGGGAAATCATAACTGCATGGATAAACCTAAAACAAGTTTTAGTGGTTAATGCCTAGAAATACAGCCATGTGCTTAAAGCAAAAACCATAGCAACATGTTTGATTTATAGTGAAGAACAAGTAAAACATGACAATGAAAGCAGAAATGATGAGGGAGATGGGACCATGTTGTGATTTCTTTATCCTGCAAGTGAGTGAAGTCAGGTCACTGGGAGGAACTCTGATGAGGCAGGAGTTGAGGACTGACTGCAAACCACAAGGAAAAAAACCATTAAAACAACATCATTTTAACAACAAAGAGCTATAGCTATTAAGGTGCATGACTTAGGAATATCCAGAGGGTACAGATCTAATAGAACATGAATGTCATGTGCGTGTATGTGTGTATTTCTCTGTGATGCAAAGAGACAGAGATGGTGGGATAGAGTCACTCAGGTTAAGAATCAGCTCAGGCAATCCTGGGGTGTCAGGTCTGGAAGGGGCAGGAAGGACAGAAGGCTGTGGATGGAAGTCAGGAAAAGGTTACAGACTTTCATCTAAATTTCGTCTGAAGGACTGAAAAGCTAAGAGGAGACAGAGAAGAAAATTAAAGCATCCCAATCATACCCATAGAGATAAAAACAACACCCAGAGAGGAAGACACTAGATTCAGAGGAACAGTGAAGGAGACCAACAAATTTCTCATGAGCAGAAATGCATATAGAGGACAGTGGCTTAACATCTTCTAAATACTAAACAAACAAACAAAAATATATATTTCTTTATCCATGGGAAATATCCTTCCATAATGAAGGCTAAGAAAAGTTTCTTCAGCTCTACCAAACTGACAGAACTGATCATCAGCAGACCCATATCACAGGAAATACTGCTGAACTTCCCTCTGACAGGAGGAAGTGATTTCAGAAAGAATCTGAATCTACAAAATGATTGTAAGAGTCAGAAAAGATAAATACAGGGATCAAACCTGCATCTTCTCCCTGCTCAGCAGGAAGCCTGCTTCTCCCTCTCCCACTCCACCTGCTTGTATCCTATCTTTTGATGTCTCTCTCTATCAAATAAATAAAATCTTTAAAAAAAGGAAAAAAGAAAAGATAAATCAGTATAAACAGCAAGTATAGTCACTGCATATGTTGGAATTGATCATGTAGCTAACAGTGATGGGTATGACATTCCTACTGAGTAAGGAAAGGCTTACGTGTAGACAGGGAGAGATAGGGACCCTTCCATGGGACGCACCATGTCACCACACAGCCTTCTAGTCAATATGGAACTTGGTGAAGGTGCATTTGATGGCATTTCCCAGTCCGCTCCCCCTTGGGCCAGGCTTCCTTTCCCTTCCACAGGGGGTGGGTGTCCTCCCTGTTCACTCAGTTCTTGCTGTGCTGATGGATTTGACCTGAGAGACAGTGACGATCTCTTCAATCTGCACATGACTCCCTGTCTGCTGCCTCTCCACCTTGTCACAAGGGAAGGCCAGGCTCCATTCTCCACTCAGCAGAGGCAGCTTGCAGGTTGAGGAACTGAGTGCAGTTCACGTCTATTTGCCACATTGTTAGGGCAGGTTGGTGACCATGCACAGGTTCTAGTGCATTAACCATATGCCCCTCAATGTTCTTGGCTGAGGATGGGTGCACTGGGTCAGCACAGAGCCCATCCTCACTGGATGCTCACATAGTGCTGGCAGGGTAGAGGCTGCAAGGGCCCCACACACCAGCACCAGTGATCCCAATTTTCTAATTTTCCTCTTCACAACACTTTCTATTTGGACTCACTTTTTTACAAGAATACAATATACAACACATGTAACATATAAATATGTGTTAATCCACTGTGTATGCTGTCAGTAAGATTTGTGGTCAAGAGTAGACTATTAGTAGTTAAGGTTTGTGGGAGTCAAATATTAAATGCAGATTTTAGACTGCACCTGTGTCAGCACCCCTAACACCTGTTTTGTTCAAAACTCAACTGTAATAGGAATTTTTCACCAGCTGTTCCAAAAAATAAATTAATGTGGTAGACTTCTCAATTCATTTCATGTAGCCATTGTTACACTGATACCAAAACCACGCATCACTAGAAAACTATAGACCACTCTGTCTTATAAATACAAGCACAGAAATCCTCACAAAACACTACCAAACTTAATCCAGCAAAATATAGAATGAATTAGACACCATGAACAAAAGGGATTTATTGCAACAATACAAGGGGTTTAAACATACAAAAACAATTAGTAGAATACATTATATAAGACTGACTGACCACCCAGCAAATGACCACAGTGACCATCAGCTACAAAAAGGCTACTGCTTTGGGGCACCTGGGTGGCTCAGTGGGTTAAAGCCTCTGCCTTCAGCTCAGGTCATGATCCCAGGGTCCTGGGATCAAGCTCCCCATCGGGCTCTCTGCTCCGCGGGAAGCCTGCTTCCTCCGCTCTCTCTCTGCCTGCCTCTCTACCTACTTGTGATTCCTCTCTCTCCATCAAAAAAAAAAAAAAAAAAAAAAAAAAAAAAGGCTACTGCTTCCACTTCAGTTTACTCCTATTCACACAGGAGCCACTCCTGTGATTCACCAAAACCAAAAACAAACAGCAAAATGAATTCTGACAACACATCAGTCAGGCCCCAATTTTTCACTTCTAAAAAAATATTACCTTGAAACTGACAAGATTTAAATCTTGGAAAATTTAGGTTCTCACTGTTCCTTCAGCCTCAGACAAACAAGAGTCTTTCCCATAGAGACTGCCTCTGCTGTCCCCAGACACATGTCCTGTGCCCATTTCTTCTTCTCACCCTGACAGCAGCTCTAGTGTCACCTCCCCAGAGCGATTTCTTCCAAACTCTCTGCTCACAGTGTCATTTTTTCCTGATATCCAACCTAATTTCTGCATATTGCCTATTATTGAATGTTTATTCCTAACATTATTTGGTTAGTTCATTGATTTGTCATAATTTCCCTACTGGTCACAAAACATTAATGCGAAACATACAGATGATAATCAAAGGCAGGAACAGACAAATTCCCTCTTAACAAAGTCTGGAATCAGAAGCCTAGTTTCTGGGACGTTCTCCAATTCCAAGCTCCAAGTCTACTCACTCTTCGTCTCAACATCTCAGCAATGCAGCTTTGATTTTCATTCTCGCTGACAACAGAGCTCACATGACTACTGCAGCTCCAGCTCTCACACCCATGTTCAGGAGGAAAGGCACTCCATATATCTGGTGTGTTTCCTTACTTCATGAGATCAAATGTCCCCAGAGAGATCAAAAGATGAATGACATAGCTATCGACCAGTGCTTATTCACAAGGTCGGTACTGGCCAAGAAGGACATGGGAATAACAATGGTTTGGCTTTCAAATGAATATAAAAGACAAGACCGAGGTAAAAGGTGGTAGAGCCTGTCTACTGTCTCACCAAAACAAGTGTGTCCATTATGCCATTCCACCCACAACATGGAAACTCTGAGAGAGAAACTGTCTTCTTCATAAAGATTTCCCAGGATGGAAAGTCTGCCAAACCAAAGTTGGTCAAATAAATTATTTGCCAGGTGGTTGTTCTCCTGTCCCTGTCGTTCGAGCTGTAGTCACCACTGCCCTATTTTGGTGCACCAGCCAGCAGGGTCACTAATAACTAGTGCCTGAGTCCTGTGTCCCCCAGTTCCCAGCACAGAACCACATCCATGATGACCCACCAACCCAGTGGTAGGAGCAGTGATACCTCGGATAGGTCCTGCATTCTCCTCCTCACATGGGCCTGTTCCTATTTTCATGGATACTCGGATCTCCTGCAATATGGCCATGAATGTGGCAAGGGCCACGTAGAGAAGAGTATGCCTCTCTGGGGCCTGCAGTCCACAGATAAGGGAATCAGGATGTGAACAGTGGGTTCTGAATCTCCGCCTGGACAAAAAGACCTCTCTGCACATCCAGGAGAGGAGCCACCAGGGGGCAGCAGAGACCAACTGGCCAAGCCACCTGGCCCTGGGGAGAGTCTGGGCATTAGGAGTTTTAACAGGGAGGGTTGTTCACCAGGACCTGAGAGAAAAGAATATGTCTATTTTTTCTACACTATCAGCTTCGACTGATGTAAAATTCTGACTCGGGGGCTCTCAGAGCTGTACCCTGATGAATTTGTCTCTGTCTCTAGCACTGGTCCTAAACTTCACGTGTCCCCACCAAGCACATTCCTGCTACACTCAGTCACTGTCAATCTCTGTTAAGGCTGAGTCAGCCCCAGCACTCAGTGCACCCCAGAGATACTGGGGCAGAGCATCTATGACCCACATTCAGGACACACACCTCCAGTAGCCCTTCAATGACTCCTTAAAACTCCATGTGTTCTTGGCAAGGGAGGACTTTTGTTTGGGTTCTGGTGTCACCCAACAGACACACGGTTTAGGGACTTCACTGACTTAAGCCTCCTAGTGCCTGCAAAGGACACAAACTATTGTGGGCTCAGAGAATGGAAATTCTACTTCAGCACTCAACCAGGACATACCAGCCCAGGATTGAAGTCAGGACATGGATAAGTCTGGAGTTGGGCACCCCGGACTATGGACCAGGGTATAAAACAGGATCCCCTGGGATGAGGGTGGATCTGCAGGGCTTTCTGTCCTCTCTCTGTGTCCCTTGGGGATGAGCCCCTCTCTGAAACCAGATGGTTCCTCAGCAGCAGCCCCTGAGCCCCAGTTGATTTGCATGAACATCCTGTCTCTCCGGCTAGAGGATAAGAGAGGCCTGGGATGAATCCAGCCCGGCCATAGGACTTGGAGAGTAGAATCAGGGCATCTCCACCATGGCCTGGACTCCTCTCCTTCTTGGCCTCCTTGCTCATTGCACAGGTGCTACACATAGGCTCAGACCCTCTGCAGCTCCAGGAATCTGGGGCAATCCAGGCCCTGACTCTGAGCTCTGCAGGGACGTGCTTGTCCAGGGAAGAATGTTAATGACCATGCTGCAGGATGAAGGATAGCAGGGGTGTCGTCCCCCCAAGTGCTCACTAGTTCTGACTTGTCCAGAGAAAATTGAGGATGATCTCCTTTGGGCAAAGAATCCATCCACCAGCCAGATCCATGGGCTTCAGGACCTGAGATGCTGGGAGAGTGGAAACAGGGCAGTGAGAATCTCTAGAGCTTAGGCCAGGCAGGTGATGGTGTTCTGGGGTGAGACCCAGAGCTGAAAATCTAATGTTCCTTTTCTTTCTTGCAGGTTCTGTGGCCTCCTATGTGCTGACTCAGCCCCCATCTGTGTCAGTGGCTCTGGGACAGACAGCCCAGGTCACCTGCGGGGGAAACAACATTGGAAATAAATTTATTCACTGGTACCAGCAGAAGCCGGGCCAGGCTCCTGTGCTGATCATCTATAACAGCAACAAACGGCCCTCAGGGATTCCTGAGCGATTTTCAGGCACCAAATCTGGGAACACGGCCACCCTGACCATCAGTGGGTCCCGGGCTGAGGATGAGGCTGACTATTACTGTCAGGTGTGGGATAGAAGTTCTGATGCTCACAGTGACATAGACAGACGGGGAAGTGAGACACAAACCCCTTCCCTATCTGGGCTATAGTCTCCTCCAGCTCCAGGAGGCCTGTGCACAGAGAATGGAGCAGGTCTAACTCAGGTCCCCAAATCCAAACTCCCCAGACCTCCCTAGACACCCACACTTTGGTAGTATCTGTACAAGATGTACAGGGTTGGGTTTGGGGCTCCTGAGATTGTCTGGGTCTGAGTATGTTTGGGAAAAGAGGGATTGGGTATAAAGACAAATGAAAAGAACCATCTGTCAGTTGTAATTACCACTCATTTCTTTATGGTGGTCAGAGACTATTCCTTCACCCAACTGCCCAGGAATGGAGCCCAGAATCTTCCAACTCAGTTGAGCTCCAGAATCCCTGCCACCATGATGGCTGGGGATTCTGAGTGGAGCAGACCAGCACATTATTCAATGTAGTCACTCCTCTTCTGGGCTCATATATGTCCCATCTCTCCCTAGAGTCCCTGACAGCTCAAGGGGTCTCCTCACTGGGAAAATGCACTTAGTTCAGAAAATTGCCTCCCCGGGTTTCTGCCCTTCCTTGGAGAGACTGTATAGAATGATGGCCTGAATCCAAACTCTCAAGATCCTCCCTCAGGTTCACATGTCCTAAATGGTCCCAGCTTTAGAGCTCACCACTGGAAGGATATCTCATCTGATGTCTCACTGAGTCATTCTCTTTCTGCCCAGTTTGGCCAGTCTTCCTCCAGATTTCCTGCAAATGCACTTCTGCATCTCAGAATCTATTCAAGGAACCCAATCCAGGTTGGCCAAACACAGTCCTCAGGGACCTGAGGACTCTACCAGATGTCCACAAAGCTTTGCTTTCTCCTCCAAATCCAACTTAGCATGAAATCCTCAGACAGACCATATCGTATCTTCTATTTTTGTACAATGAGAATAGATGCACATACAGTAGGTGCTATGAGGTCTGATAAGTAGTTGGAGAGTCCATCCATCCTGATAGTGAATGTGGGATGAGGAGTCAGTGGCCTCATCCTACAAAATGACCAAAAGGTACACAACCACGGGAATGAGACACACAATGGGTGCTGCATCACTTCTACCTCCAAAATGGTGCCCAAGTATTTCTCTTTACACTCACCCTACCCAGAAATATGTACAGACAATGATTTTTTGAAATACAATTCAGCCTGTCAGTGCAGACAAGTAATAAGCCACCACAGACCACCACTCCTCCTCATGACTTTCACCAAGGTCTGCATAAATCAGGCTCCAAATAAAGAGAATATTGAGAGCCCTGCTTCCACCTCCACTTCCACTTCAAGACAAATCTATGAAGTGAATGGTTATGAACAGGGCCACCCTTTCCCTACGAGGTGATATAAAATATATTTTTGTCTACTAATGATCTTTATTTTGTTCAAGATTATTTGATATCCCATAACTTCAATATTGAGATATAAAGTTAGCTGTTGTAAATACATTTGATGATAGATGATAATGGTTTGGGACAGGAGAACAAAGCAGAAACATACGATAACTATGTATCCAAACATATTCCTATAAGAAGAGAATACATGTTCTTGTCTGCTCATTTCTGCCACTACCCAGAGGTCAGAGTGGTATCTATAATTACCACTGCTTCACTGTCCGCTGCATTTCCTCTTCCCTCAAAAAACACCTGAGCTTGTCTGGATCCTCACCAGTTACAACCACCAAACCTTCATTCTGGAATGTGTGTCCATTGTCAGGCATGCTGCATTGGATTGTGGTGAATTTATGACTGTAATTACAGACCCAGGGAATAATAGAGGTTCTTTTGAGTCCATGCATACACCTGCTACCCCCAGTTGTGTTGTAGATATCCAATTGTCCGGTGATAGACATCAGGCTTCCCCTAGCCCGTGCCCCCTACTCATCTGGGTGATTCACTGCCTGGAAGACATGGTGGGTGGGAGTACGTTGCCCTCTCAACCACCAGAGTAGTGCAGTCAGTATCCCACTGGAGTATCCCATCCACAAGGCAAACCCCATGTGGCTCATAAAATGTCTATTCTTAAATCATTTTTTTCTACATTATTGCAGGCATGATTCTGAATCGATCTCAGTGACCAAAGCAGGACCATTAAACCCTAAGAAACAGGTGGCATCATATGACCTAGGAAGACAAGGAGAAGAAGTGAGATTTTCCGTGATGGCCGAGAACCCCACCCTGTGAAGCTCAGTGAGCACACAGTCCCCTGAGGAGGGGCTGCTCCCCAAAATTCAGATGCAGCTACAGCAGGACTGGGTGAGGCCCAGGCATCTGCAGGTGGTACAGCTCCCCAATGAGCCTGTGGTACTGCTCCTCCAAGGACCCCCCTCTGAGTGTTTCCCCCTGCTCTGCTGCTGCTTCCAGCACAGATGAGAAGCCCACAGGGAGGCATGGTGTGAACACAAGTGCCCTGCACTCCCTCCCACTCAGGGTCCATGGGGTCAGGGCCCTACTCTCCCAGTTTACCTCTTTGCTCCATCTTCACAGGGTTGGGGCCAGTCTGTCCTAAATCAACCTCCCTAAAAATCTGGAGTCAGAAGGTCACCATCTCCTGTATCATGGCAGTAGGGACACTCGGGGGATATAATCATGTCTCCTGCTACCTACAGCTCCTGGCACAGCCCCACCTGGCCACAGGGTGGGGTCAGGAGTCACCCCTCAAAGAACCCAGACTCCAACTCTGGGAGCTTGCACTCTCTGAGCATCTCTGCCTCCACAAGCAGTCCTGAGACTGATTACTTGTGAATTCAGAGACTTGGGGTGTGTCCCCCAAATGTGTGTGGGTACCAAGTAAGGGCATGCAGTGCAAACCAAGACCATGCAAACCAAAGCCATATCAAGGGAGTACCATTTGGACCAAGACCACATGGGCTGGTGCCACTTGTGGGAGTGGGTGCATCTTTGACCAAGTCTGCATAATTGGGCCACATTGGCCAAGGACACCAAGGCTGGTGCCACTGGGACAGATGCCAACTAAGTGGTGCCACTTAGACTAAAGCAGTCAGATCTGGTGCTATGCAGGCAGAGGACCCATTCACCAATGCCATGTCATCAGTGTCACATTAACCATGGCCATGATGGCCAAAGACACATGAACCAAGGCTACATATCAGGTGCCATGCGAACAGAAACCATGTTTTCTTATGACACTTGGAATGAAGCCCTGTCCACCCAGGCCCTGTAAGCAGATGACACTTGCTCTTGTTTCTTCAGATGATGCTAACATAGCAGCCAAGAACACTGCATCACAGCACTCCTTCTCACCCAAGGTCAGCTCTGCATTTTCAGAGGAGTGAGGCCTCTCAGGAAGATGACAGAACAGGGTAATGGACACTGTGATGAGAGCCACTCCCTACCAGTTACCATGGCAAATGCTTAAAGACAAGGCAAGGAGCCCCCACATTATGACTCCAGGTAGAGGAATTTAGCGCTCATGCCAGGCCAACAAGGAAGAAAGATCGGCCTCTACAATGGACAATTAGGTAGAAATTTCCCCCATGCATGGAAATCACAAATGGAGGACACGTTTCCACATATGAGTGGGTTCCAAGCAACATTGTGTGGTGTGAACCCACATGATGTAAATGAAGGTCACATCATGGGCACCACGTGGAGCAAGGCCACCTGAGGAATGCTACTTGGACAAAAGCTGCATGAGTTGGGAGAGAGCTCTTTCTCGGGGATATCAGTGATGAGGAACTGAGAACACAGCCACTTGGGCTGGTACCACTCCCTCCTGTCCCCTGGGCTGCGCCCACTTTCCTAGCATGTCTTTAGGTTCATGTTTTCCTTCTGCTCTCACCTCATGGCACTGGGGGACCCTGGAAGGATAGCAGATGAAGTCATCCAGATGGTACACGGTATCCCCCCTTGAGGTCCATGTGTAGTGTAGTGAGATACACCCACTGTATCTGCTCTAAAGGCTGGGACAGTGCAGGGCTGTCACTGGAGATCCTGCCTCTAGCTACTGTTGTCCAGCCTGTCCAGACAAGGGGGATCCTCCACACAGCTGTTCATGTCTGGTAAGTCTTCCCATTACTACAGAGAGGTGTGGGGAGGGTTGACCCTGGCCTGACCTGCTTGTGACCCAACACAGCAGACTCTGTGCATCCATGTTCAGGCAGGAGCAGGGTCAGCCCTTCCCAGACTTCCTTCACGCCCTCCACATCTGTGTGTGCCTGGAGACCCTGTCCTGACCCATCAACCAGACCTCACATGCCTTATCCTCCCCTCCCTTTTCAGTGAGCACATCATGCTTGATCCAGCCTATTTTCCCAGGAAATCACTAATAATCATTGCTTCCATTATGTGATGAGTTAGGTTATTAGTGACTTGATCACACGATGACTGATGCCTGTATGTGTCTGAGGGTCAAGAGCAAGGGAAGGCATGGGAATCTCATTGTGATGCTCATGTTTAGACTCTGAGAGGTTCGAATTACATGTGGGCTGTTCCTCCAGCATTGTGGAGCCACCACTCTGTGCCCAGGTCTAAGCTAGCACGAGTTAGAGACTGTCAGGTACAGAGAGTGGGTCTCCCTCAGCTACTCCTCTCTTATAGGCCCTGTGCATCCCTGGACAGTCGCTCCATGTCTGTGACTCTGGGCAGGCCCTAGTTCTGGAGATAAGTTTACAAGTGAATATGCTACTTGGAACCAATAAGAGCCAGGCCAGGACCCAGGGCTATTCATTTGTAAAGATACCAAATAACCCTTAGGGATCCCTGACTGTCACTGAGAATCCAACTCGTGGACAAGGCCACACTGAGAATCAGACACATCCAGGGCTAGGAGAAGGTTGACCATTGCTGTGTCACCTACCATGGCAGTGAAAGAAGTTGGAAGTAATTCAAAGTGACACAGAAAAATGTTGAAGTGGGATACAAAGCTGCCCACCTAGTCTGGCTTGCACTTTTACTAGCACCAACTGCAGGTCGGACCTTATGGTCAGGTGTCCTCCCTGGTCCTGGACAGGCCCCTATACAAGTGGTATTTCTAGCAGGTTCTCTGTTCTCAAAATCTGTATATCACACTGAACAATGACAGATATAGGGAGACATACTATATTAAGGGGACTGTAGTCAGGTTTTACAGAAGATTTAGGATACCATTATACATCATGTTTGACCCAGATATAATCACATGCCACTCCAGAGGGGAAAAACCTGTCTCAGCCCAGTCCTGGGGGAATTCCTCTTCTCCTTGGGTACTGGAATCCTGGATGGACCCAATGGGCTCTGCCTCCCCTGGTGACTGGATGAGGAATGCCCACGACTAGATGAGGAATCCTCACATCCAGAAATGCTGTCTGAGGCATCCTAAACAGGAGACAAGGCCCCTCCTTCTCCAGGCTCTACCATCTTTAGGTTTAGTAGAGACTGGTGGAAATGCAGACACGACCGTGGGGCCCACAGGGGACTTGCTCCTGGCACTACTGGCCTCCTATTTCCCCAAGTCACCTGCACCAGGCAGATCTGACCCGTGGGGTGGCCTCAACTGCATTTGGGCCACACCTTTAGGTCCAAGGTAATATTTTCCAAGATTGAATATATATATATATAATATATATATTATATATATATATATATAATCATGTACTGACCTGTGTCTTTGACTTGTGGTTTGGAAATTGATTTTTACAGCAATTTCATGAGGAGGAAAGAACAGATGAAGAATGTATTATGATAGAGATGTAGTGAAAAGAAGGGCCATCTTTATCCCAATGTTCATAGCAGCCATGGCCACAGGAGCCAAACTGTGGAAAGAACCCAGATTCCCTTCAACAGACGAATGGATAAGGAAGATGTGGTCCATATACACTATGGAGTATTATGCCTCCATCAGAAAGGATGAATACCCAACTTTTGTAGCAACATGGACGGGACTGGAAGAGATGATGTTGAGTGAAATAAGTCAAGCAGAGAGAGTCAATTATCATACTGTTTCACTTATTTGTGGAGCATAAGAAATAATACGGAGGACATGTGGAGATGGAGAGGAGAAGGGAGTTGGGGGAAATTGGAGGGGGAGACAAACCCTGAGAGACTATGGATTCTGAAAAGCAATCTGAGGGTTTTAGTGGCGTCTGGGATGGGAAGTTGGGTGAGCCAGGTGGTGGGTATTATGGAGGGCACATATTGCATGGAACACTGAGTGTGGTACATAAACAATGAATTCCAGTACACTGAAAAGAAATTTTAAAAATAAATAAAAATTAAAAGTTAAAAAAAATAAAAAGAATGTATTACGAAGGAAAAGCAGATCCCCTTATTTCCACCCTGGGTTGAATCAGAGCAATATCTGGGGGATAATAGGAAGACCATGACAGAAAACAATTTTCCCCTCACAAGAGCATGGCAAGAACTATTGGATTATGGATCTTCAGCTTACTTATTGGTGTGATAAAGCAGAATGATGATTTTTGCTAAGAATACCTATGACCGGGCACCTGGATAGCTCAGTGGGTTAAGCCGCTGCCTTTGGCTCAGGTCATGATCTCAGGGTCCTGGGATTGAGTCCTGCATCGGGCTGTCTGCTCAGCGGGGAGCCTGCTTCCTCCTTTCTCTCTCTGCCTGCCTCTCTGCCTACTTGTGATCTCTCTCTGTCAAATAAATAAATAAAATCTTTAAAAAAAAAAAAAAAGAATACCTATGACCAAAAAAAATTTTTTTCAGGTTAAAATGCCATGAAAGTATAACTTTACAGAGTTATAATCCGGGGGTTCTCACTATTAATTTCTCATCCACATGACCGTGATTGGGCTGGCACCTCCCTGGACCCAAGTTCCCCCTTCTCCAAGTATAGCAGCGTCCCCCACAGGGAGAAAGCAGAACTGAGAGGAAGGAGTGGTCTCCAGGACCTGGAATATTCTGGCTAAGGTTGTTCCAGTTCCTTTATCAGCCTGGGCAGCCTTCCTCACCTGGTGCAGGGGATGGCTGCTGCCTTGCTCCTGTCAGCTTCTGCTCTACTCTCTCCCTCTCCAGGAACCAGATATCAGCACTCCTCTCCCTGTCTCCCTTCACTGACAGATATACCCCTCCCTCATATTCTTGCTTAGCTTAGCCAGTCTGTGGGGTGCTGGAGAAAGCAATGACATGTCATCCACGTGGGACTCCACACAAGGGGACAGGAACACAAGCACATGAAGCACTCTCATGTCCCTGTGGCTTAGTTGTGTATGGGGTAGGGGAGAGAGAATAAGTACTACCTTAAGCGATCTCAGCCCCCATGTGACCTAGGGAGATCACAGGGACTTACCAAATCTGTGTCAAACCTGCTCCCACTTCAGCATTTCCTTTTAGAGACCCCTATCTGTGCCCAGCAGCTGCCCAGAGAACTGACGTATAACCTGAAAGATACCTCTGACCACATCTGACACAGCCCTCTGTACCCAGAATGCTCACCTGAGGTGAAAACTCCACACTGGACTGGAGCTGGATTGAATCCTAGGTCTCTCAGCTTTATCCTGTTCTCTCAGATCCTCTAACTCCCCCTCTTGCCCCTATGCAGTAGCACTCACTGGGCTCTTCCTACACACATCTCACTTCTTGTGACTTTCCCCATGCTGAGCAGCTCCAGAGTTCCCTCTTCAGTAGGGATTGTGTCTTGTCCATGCTGAATCCCCAGGATGGAATGTGTGCCAGACCAGTGAGGGTCTGGATAAATGTCAGCCGGGTAGATCCTCCCCGTCTCTGTCTTTGGGGAATTAGTCCCTGGTCACCCTCTCCCCCAACCCCACATCAGACCTGCATGCACTGTTGCTCCAATATGAGCCATTCCCTGAGTCCTATGATCTCCCAGTTCTAACTGCAGTACCACTTGAATGACACCCCACTCCCCAGAGACAGGGGCAGCGACGCCTCAGTAAAACCTGTGCTCTCCTCCTCCACATGGGCTTGCTCTTGTTTTCATAGTGAATCTAGGCCTCTAATGCCAGAACATGAGGCAGTCAGAAGCCATGCTTAGAAGAGTCATTCCTCACTGGGGAAAGAATCCATGGATCAGGAATCAGGACCTGAGCTTTAGGTTATGAGTCTAAACCTGTGCCAGGAACTCCACTGCACCTCTAGCGGCCATGGTGGAATGGCCACCAGGGGGCAGCAGAGATCACCTGGCAAAGTAACCTGTAGATGGGGAGGATGACGTGGGCATAAGGGCTTCTGCCACATGATGGGTGGTAGTAACCAGGTAACCAGGACCTGAGAACTTCAGGTCACTTGTCTTGGTCATTAGTCTATAGGGACATCCTTCACTCTCAACTACAAATTATTAAGGATATGTGTGTGTGTGGTCTTCCTCATGGAGACATTGCCTATTTCTATAATATAGGCCTGGCCAACATGCCTCCCACCAAACCAAGACCTAGCCCACCCTCATGAAACAAAATGCAGTCACTGTCCACAAACATTGGTTCTCCCTCTGATCACACATTTCCTCCCTCCCCTGCTGTCCTTCCAGATACACTACTCCTCCTCCCTGGAAGTTCCTTTCCCCTGCCCCTCACCTGTCCCTGCACTCACCTCTCTTAAGGAGTGGACAGGGGACTGGAAAATTATGTTCACATTCCTAGTGCCTGCAACACAGTAGTTTCCTTGGTAAACATTTTTGGACTTAATGTATAAATTGAGATATTCATTATATATTTTCCCCCAAACTGAAGATAACTTAAATGTGATAAATATTACCTTGAAGAGTTATTAAAGTTTATAGCCCCTCTCATTGTCTTATATGGCAGTCATTTATTTTTGCAACTTATCAGTTCCTGCCCCTGTCAGCAAAATGGGGGCAGCGAGGCACAGAACCTATGGCCTGCCTCAAATCTCACAGCCAAGAGAAGATATTTACAGAAACATCCTACCTATGGGAAGTCCATGTTCTCTTGATAGATAACGAACTTTATTTTCCTGTGGTACACGAGATCTCATCTGCAGTAAGTCCCTACACCTGTGTGAGCCACAGTGTGTCAACGACAGAAAAGCATTAAAAAATAAAGACAGGGGAGGTGAACCATGAGAGACTTTGGACTCTGAAAAACTATCTGAGGTGTTTAAAGTGGCGGGGGGGGGTTGGAGGTTGGGGTACCAGGTGGTGGGTATTTTAGAGAGCACGGATTGCATGGAGCACTGGGTGTGGTGAAAAAATAATGAATACTGTTATGCTGAAAATAAATAAAAAATAAAGTAAAAAAAAGAAAATAAAGACAGACTTCACTGCTGAGCTGTCTGTGCCTAGGCCTGCCCAGAGGGACATCAGAACACAAACTGGAATGGGAATGTCAGCCCCTGGCTATAGGACCAAGAGTGAAACAGAATTCCCTCTGCAGAGAGTGGATTTGAAAAGAACCACTCCTACCCTTTCTGGGACTCTTGGGTCTGAGATCTTTTTGAGAACCCACAAAACTCTTCAGCAGCAGACTCTGAGGTCCCCTGGTTCTCACAATGAGTGGCATCTCCAGCAAGGGGCTAAGAGAGACCTGGGAGGACATTTGTCCAGCCTCGGACCTTGGGAGCAGAATCAGGCAGCTCCACCATGGCCAAGATCCTTATTCTCTTCAGTATCCTGCTCACAGCACAGTTTTAGAGCCCAAGCTCACACATACACCAGCTCCAAGTCCTTGGGTAAAGCCATACCCTTTGTCTGAGCCCAGAATGGGCTGCCTGTGTGTGTGCAGGGGTGGGATGTTCCTGACCCTGCTGTAGGATGAAGAGCTGGGTGGGTAAACCACCCCCCACAGTGCTCATGGCTTTGTATGAGCACTGATGGAATGCCCATGCCCCCTCAAATATATATATATTTTTCCAATTTATTCAAAAGCTCCAACCACCAGTCTAACCCACACTACTCTGGGATTGAGACTGATGAGAGGGGCACCCCTGAGGGTCTACAAAATCCTTTGAGCTCAGGCCAGGCCTCACAGGTGGGCAGTCACTTGGAATGAGTCCTTGATTTTCCAGCTGACCTCTTCTTTCCTCTCTTGCCAGCTCTGAGGTCTCTTGTGTAGTGACTCAGTCCCCATCTGTGCAGGTCACCCTGAGTCAGACAGCCAGGATCATCTGTGGGGAAACAACACTGGAAGAAGTAAACATATTCATAGGTACCAGAAGAGGCCAGACAAAGACCCCATGCTGATCATCTATTTTAGCCACAACCTAAAACTATAATTACAACTTAAACTCACAGATCCCAAAAGCTCAACAAACTTCAACTAGAAAACATAGTAAAAAACAAGAACAAAAACAAACAAACAAAAACAAAACAAAACAAAGAAACAAACCAAAACAAAACCCGCAACATCTTCCTGTGTCTAAATTGCCAGTGAAAAAGAGACAATCTCCAAAACAGCCAGAAGGGGAAAAAACACAGTTTTTATGGAAAGACAGAGAAAGATTCTAGCAAATTTCTCAGTAACAGAAATGCAAGCAAAGGTGGTATGTTTTTAAAATACTGAAAAAAAAAAAAAACACCGTAATTCTTTACCAAGGAAGAACATCTTTTACTTCTTTATTTTATTTTATTTTTTATTTTTTATAAACATATATTTTTATCCCCAGGGGTACAGGTCTGTGAATCACCAGGTTTACACACTTCACAGCACTCACCAAAGCACATACCCTCCCGAAACTAGAGCGTAGAACATCTTTTAAAAATGAAGACTAAATAAAGCATTTTCTGACATGCATGCAAAAAGTGGCAGGAGTGATCATCACCCAACACAATATAAAAGAAATAGTACAGATGCCCCTCAGGCAGGAGAGAGTGATGCCAGAAAGAATCAGATTCTATGGAATAAATAAAAAAAAAAATTATGGGGTTGGGGGAAGACAATGTGGCAGAGAAGTAGGAGGCGCTGTTACAAACGGTCCCCCAAAGTGAGCTGATTATCTACCAAAGAACTCTGATCACCCATGAAATCAGCTTCATATTAGAATTATATACTTCTGGATCTCTACAGGGGCAGAAGAAGCCAGTCAGCAGGTAAAGCAGAGTGGGAACATTGGACCGATATCAGAAGATAAACAAAAGGTGCAGGGAACCACCAGAAGCGACCCATTGGAAAGTAATACCCCAGTACGAGAGTGCCCTGTGATTGGTGACCAGCATTAACTTGGAGTCCACTTGAAAGCACTCAAAAAGAGCAAAAGACCTTAAGGGGAAATTGGTGGAATTGGGCGGTTAGGGACAGGGACTTAAGCCCATGGACCCAGGAGGGCCACCACTGGCACCAAACCAAAGAGCACAGCGAAGAAGTCAGGTCTTGGTCCCTGAGCCACCAGCGTGTCTGAGAGCATCTGGGTGGTGGCTCCCATGAAGGAGTCTGGTGTGGATGCCAGCTAGCTCTCTTTAGAACGACAGCCTTTTGTACTCTGCACTTGTGCTCTGCAACCAGGGTCTGAGTCGCAATACACACCCTTCCCTCAGAGAAGTCTGTGCAGGCGCTAGCTGGTGATCTCTTGGACCTAGAGATTCTGAACACTCTCAGCCCAGGCCACTGTGAAACTCTCAGCATACTCTCTCTGGTTGGGACCTCTCTGGTGGTCTGGAGCTGCCCAGACAGCCAAGACTAGTAATTCTCGTGGTTTTGGGTACAAGCGGGAGTTCCTGTGACCCCAGAGACTGTGTCTGGGGACATGCTCTGTCAGTGGTAGAGGGGGAATTTATGTGCTCTGGAGCACCCAAAAGGGAACATACTGAGACTTCTCTTTGAGATGGAGGTCTGGGTGCAGTTTGCTTTCCTCTAAACCTCCAAAGAAGTGCCAAAAGCTGCCAAGGGGAGAAAAACCAAACAAACAAACAAAAAAACCTCCAGAGAACAGAAGCCTAAAAAAATGGTTTTCTCAGAGCCCAGGCCCTTGATGGGGCTTGGAGGACTCAACCCTAGCAAGACTCCCTGAAAAACAACACAACAGGCTCTTTCCCCAGAAAGCCTGCCCCCAAACAAACAAATAAACAAACAACAAGAGGACAATCACTACTTCATAGATACAATTTTTATTTTTAATTCTTTGCCACTATTCTTGTTCTGTTCATTTTTATATAACTTTTTAACCTATTTACCATTCCAATGAAATGTTCAGTACATCAAATTCCTTAATAATCTTTTAATCTGAAGTTTTTGATACATATACCTGTGTTTTTCTTTTGCTTTTCTATTTTTAATTATTTTATTTTATTTTATTTTAATTTTTAAATATTCATGTAGAGATAAACTTCAAGGTAATCCCCTTTCCACAATCAATGCTACCCCTATATGTAAAACAGTTTTAATCCCCCTTTATCTCAGGAAACTTGAATCCTTTAACAAAGAAATCAAGATGCATCCAGGAATAATCAAAATAAACTTCCTCACCCACATTGTGAATTTATAACCACCCTCCCCTCTTTTTCTTCTATCAGTGTTTCTGTGTATTTGTTTTTGTTCTGGTAATATATAAATCTTATACTTGGGGTTCATTTTGACAGGGTTCTTTTTTTTTTTTTTTTTTCTTGTCATCTACTTTCGTTGGTCTTCTTGTTTGTGTATTTTTGTTTGTATACTTTATAAATCTTACCTTTGGGACCCAATCGGGCTGGGCTTTCTCTTTTCTTTTCTTTTCTTTTTTTTTTTTTTTCCAGTCTCTATCTTTCTCACCTTTCTTCTTTCTTTTTGGTGGGGACTCTCGATTTCTCAGAAGAGTTCCACAGTGCTCCTTACTGGTACCACGGATGATACATTCAGCTACACATCTATTCAGTCTTCTCTCACCAAAATGACTAGGAGGAGGAATGCCCAACAGAGGAATAATTCAGAGACTGGGCCCTCTCCATCAGAGCTATTGTATATGGACATAAAAAGTATGTTGGAAAGGGAATTCAGGCTGACAATTATGCAGGCAATAGCTAGGTTGGAAAAAAGCCTTTGATTACAAAATGGAATTGATTAGAGCAGAAGTGAAAGTAACCAGGAATGATGGTAACAATGGTCTCAATGAGTTCCAATCTAATCTAAATTCCCTAAAATCCAGGGTAACCAAGGCAGAAGATAGAATTAGTGATCTAAGGGACAAACTGATAGAGAAAAAGGATCAGGAGGAAGCCTGGAACAGACAGGTTAGAAGCCATGAAAACAGAATTAGGGAAATAAATGATGCCATAAAACATCCCAATGTCAAAATTATTGGAATCCCTGATGGGGAGGAGAAAGAAAGAAGACTAGAGGATATAGCTGAACAAATTTACACAAAAATTTTCCAATCTGGTGAATGGAACCAGCATTCATATACCAAAGGAGAAAGATCTGCCCCCAACATCATAGAATCTAGAAAGACCTCGAGACACCTGATTGTGAAAATGATGAATCATAATTTTAGACACGAGCTCTTGAAAACAGCTAGGGAAAAGAAATTCCTTACATACCAAGGAAAACCTATCAGAATAACATCAGACCTGTCCACAGAAATCTGGTAAGCCAGAAAAGGCTGGCAAGATGTATGCAGGGCACTAAATGAGAAGAACATGCAGTGAAGAATACTTTATCCGGCAAGACTGACATTCAGAATAGATGGAGACATAAAGAGATTCCAAGACCCACAAGGTTTAAAAGAATATGTGACCACCAACCCAGCACTGCAATAAATATTAAGGAGGTTTCTCTAAAAGAGGAAAAAAAACCAACAATGTCATTGAAGAGAAATATATGGATAAAATCTACTGAAACAAATCTATAGAAACAGGTAGTATGATGTCAATAAAAATGTATCCCTCAATAATCACTCTCAACGTGAATGGCCTAAATGCACCCATAAAACAGCACAGGGTTGCAGATTGGATAAAATGACAGGACCCATCCATATGTTGTCTACAAGAGACCCATTTCAAACCTAAGGATACATCCAGACTGAAAGTAAAGGGATGGAGAAGCATCTTTCATGCCAATGGGAATCAAAAGAAGGCTGGGGTAGCAATTCTTATATCAGATAAATTAGATTTTAAACTAAAGACTAGTCAGAGATACCGAAGGACACTACATCATTCTTAAAGGTACTCTCCACCAAGAAGATCTAGCAATTGTAAATAGTTATGCCCCCAATATGGGAGCAGCCAATTACATAAGAAAACTATTAATCAAGATTCAGAGTCATATTGATATGAATATATTAATAGTAGGAGATCTTAACAAGCCTCTCTCAGAAATAGACAGATCATCCAAGCAGAAAATCAATAAAGAAACTAGAGCATTGAACGACACATTGAGGGGCACCTGGGTGGCTCAGTGGGTTAGGCCTCTGCCTTCGGCTCAGGTCATGATCTCAGGGTCCTGGGACCGAGCCCCACATGGGGCTGTCTGCTCAGCAGGGAGCCTGCTTCCCCCCTCTCTCTGTCTGCCTCTCTGCCTACTTGTGATATCTCTCTCTCTCTGTCAAATAAATAAAATACTTTAAAAACAAAAAAAGAATCACACATTGGACCAGATGGACCTCATAGATATAAACAGAACATTCCACCCTAAAACAACAGAGTACTCATTTTTCTCAAGTGCACATGGAGCCTCCTCCAGAATAGACAACATACTGAGTCAAAAATCAGGGCTCAACTGATCCCAAAAGACTGATATTATTCCTTGCATATTCTCAGATCACAATGCTTTGAAACTGGAGCTCAATCAGAAGGAAAAGTTCAGAAGGAACTCAAACACTTGGAAGCTAAAGAATGCTAGGATCAACCAGGAGATTAAAGAAGAACTGAAAGAATTCATGGAAACCAATGAGAATGAAAACATTTCGGTTCAAAACCAATGGGATACAGCAAAGGCGGTCCTAAGGGGGAAATACATAGCCATCCAAGCCTCCCTCAAAAAAAATTGAAAAATCCATAACACATCAGCTGTCTCAACATCTTAAAGAACTGTAGAATCAACAACAAATTAAGCCAACTCCACACACAAGAAGGGAAATAATCAAGATTAGAGCAGAGATCAATGAAATAGAAACTAGAGATACAGTAGAACGTATCAATGATACTAGAAGCTGGCGTTTTGAAAGAATCAATAAGATTGGTAAACCATTGGCCAAACTAATCCAAAAGAAAAGAGAGAAGTCTCAAATTAATAAAATTATGAATGAAAAGGAAGAGGTCACAACTAATACCAAGGAAACAGAAACAATCATCAGAAGTTATTATCAACAGTTATATGCCAATAAGTTAAGCAACCTGGATGAAATGGATACATTCCTGGAAAACTATACACTCCCAAAATTGAACCAGGAAGACATTGACAACCTGAATAGACCAATATCTAGTAATGAGATTGAAGCAGTGATCAAAAACCTCCCAAAAAACAAGAGCCCAGGACCTGATGGATTCCCCGGGATATTCTACCAAACTTTCAAAGAAGAAATAATACCTATTCTCCTGAAGCTGTTTCAAAAAACTGAAACAGAAGGAAAACTTCCAGACTCTTTTTATGAAGCCAGCATTACCCTTATCCCCAAACCAGGCAAAGACCACACCAAAAAGGAGAATTTCAGACCAATATCACTGATGAATATGGATGCTAAGATTCTCAACAAGATCCTATCAAATAGGATCCAACAGCACATTAAAAAGATTATCCACCATGACCAGGTGGGATTCATCCCTGGGTTACAAGGATGGTTCAACATTAGCAAATCAATCAATGTGATAGAACAAATCAATAAGTGACGAGAGAAGAACTGAATGATCCTCTCAATTGATGCAGAAAAAGCATTTGACAAAATCCAGCATCCTTTCCTGATTAAAATGCTTCGAAGTATAGGGATAGAAGGAACATTCCTGAACTTCATTAAATCTATCTATGAAAAACCCACAGCAAATATCATCCTCAGTGGAAAAACTTGAGTCTTCCTGTTGAGATCAGCAACATGACAAGGATGCCCACTCTCACCACTCTTGCTCAACATAGTATTAGAAGTCCTAGCAACAGCAATCAAACAACAAAGAGAAATGAAAAGTATCCAAATTGGCAATGAAGAAGTCAAACCCTCTCTCTTCGCAGATGACATGATTCTTTATATGGAAAACCCAAAAGACTCCACATCCAAATGACTAGAACTCATATAGAAATTCAGTAACATGAGAGGATACAAAGTCAATGTACAGAAATCAGTGGCCTTCCTATACACTAACAATGAAAATACAGAAAGGGGAATCAGAGAATCGATTCCACTTACTATTGCATCAAGAACCATAAGATACCTGGGAATAAACCTAACCAAAGAGGTAAAGGATCTGTACTCGAGGAACTACAGAACACTCATGAAAGAAATTGAAGAAGACACAAAAAGATGGAAGACCATCCCATGCTCTTGGATCGGAAAAATAAACATTGTGAAAATGTCTATACTGCCTAAAGCAATCTATACTTTTAATGCCCTTCTGATCAAAATTCCACCGGTATTTTTGAAAGAGTTGGAGCAAATAACCCTAAAATTTGTATGGAATCAGAAGAGACCCCGAATTGCTAAGGAAATGTTGAAAATGAAAAACAAAACTGGAGGCATCACGTTGCCTGATTTCAAGATTTACTACAAAGCTGTGATCACCAGGACAGCATGGTGCTGGAATAAAAAGAGACACATAGACCAGTGGAACAGAGCAGAGAGCCCAGATATGGACCCTCAGCTCTAAGGTCAAATAATCTTCAACAAAACAGGAAAAAATATACAGTGGAAAAAGGACAGTCTCCAATAAATGTTGCTAAGCAAATTGGAGTTCTATATGTAGAAGAATGAAACTCGACCATTCTCTTACACTGTACCCAAAGAGAAATTCGAAATGGATAAAAGACCTCAAGGTGATACAGGAATCCATCAGAATCCTAGAGGAGTCATGGGCAGTAACCTCTTTGATATCAGCCACAGCAACTTCTTTCAAGATATGTCTCCAAAGGCAAAGGAAGCAAAAGCGAAAATGAAATTTTGGGACTTCATCAAGATCAAAACCTTCCACCCAACAAAGGAAAAAGTCCACAAAACAAAGATGCAACCCACAGAATGGGAGAAGATATTTGCAAATGACAATACAGACAAAAGGCTGACATCCAGGATCTATAAAGAACTACTCAAGCTCAACACACACAAAACAGATAATCATGTCAAAAAATGGGCAGAAGACATGAATAGATATTCTCCAATGAAGACATACAAATGGCTATCAGACACATGAAAAAATGTTCATCATCACTAACCATCAGGGAGATTCAAATTAAAACCACATTGGAAAATGAGCAGCAAGATATTATCTAATAAACTATGTTATTACCTACATTCAGGATATGGTGTAAACAGCACAATTTTAAGCTTATATAGTCAAATTTGAGTTTAATATCAGCACACACATATTAGAAATGACATTAAATGAATTTCAGGACAATATCTCCACTGTATTCTGTTTCACAGTACTGGATATAAAAAAGAGTCACAGGACAGACAGAGAATCTCTAAAGATGCACTGAGAGCATTGACCAAAATGCCCTCACTTCTCCCTCCCCTCCAGATGTTATGGTATTCAAACACACAGCGACAAGACCTCTCCTGTGGATCCCAGAGATGATCACATCTCCACATGAACCAGATCCATGAAGCCACAGAGATTCTCTCCACCAGCTTGAAAAGGAACATTTCCATAGGAACCAGTGATGGCATGAGGGAGGCCTGGGGAAGCCAGTTACTACTGTGAGCTCAAGAGACAGAATCTGGGGTGCCCACCATGGCCTGAACCCTCTACTGCTCCCCCTCCTCACTCACTTCCCAGGTGCTGCTCTAGGCTTTGCCCAAAGTCTCAGCGTCCACAGGACCCTGAACATGACCCTGACCCTGAGCTCAGCCCAAATTGCACTGCAAGGTATGGGATCCAAAGAATGAGCCCCACAGTCCCCTGAACCTGTAGGTCTTGTATCCCCTGCAAGACTCATCTGACCCCAGTACTCTGGCCAGCAGATGCCTATCACTCTTTTGAACTTTTAGGAACTTTTAGGACACAGAGGACCAAACAGTAATATGGGGCAGAGCCAGAAGGACATAGGCCAGATATCTGCACATCCAAACAGTTTCCACTGTCCCCACCGAATCGGCATCTCAAACCTGGGACACAACCCAACTGACCCTACCTGCATGCAGGCTGAGGAAGCTCCTTTTTGGCCAGGCCATGAGAGGTATGGCAGTGAGCTGATGGACACAAACCCTGCTGTCCAGCATGGTCTCACTCTCCCTCGTTCCCTCCTTCCTGCTCTCCTCTCAGCCCAATGGAGCCTGGATTCTGAACCCAGCATACCTGGACTCCACTCCTGGATGCCAATCCACTCCTTGACTTACCCTCTTTCCTCTACCTTCCTGGAAACCCACTCTCCCTGGACCTCAATTTCTGTGTAGTGAAATGGGGAAGATTGTGTTGATGTTAGAACATTTTGTTTTCAAATTCAGATGTAAAAATGGACAGTCTTATGAATTAAAAAGAGATCAAAAGGACTTAGTGAGTGGGTGCTGAGCTGGAGTCTCTTGTCTGTCCTCTGCAGAACTCTAAGGAAAGGGCTCTGCAAAACTGTGATGTGTATGATGTAAAATTGCACATCCAGATCTGAATTCCCAACTTCACTGTTTCATACAAATCACCTATAAGGCTCATGTAGAAATCCTCCATTCCCAGGATGCTAGTGCTATGAGTGTTACAGAAACAGCAGTGGTAGAGATGACAGAAATAGTGCTAAAGAATATTTAGGTGCGCATATGAACATTAGTTCTAGAAGCATCACCTGTTCCAGTGTGACCCAGTGGCACTCACTGAAATGTAGGCAGCATGAGACATGATTCCTAAATGGAGAGAAGTGTTAGAAATAAGATCTCATTCAAATTAAAACCACATTGAGATACCACCTTACACCAGTTAGAATGGCCAAAATTAGCAAGACAGGAAGCAACATGTGTTGGAGAGGATGTGGAGAAAGGGGAACCCTCTTACACTGTTGGTGGGAATGCAAATTGGTGCAGCCTCTTTGGAGAGCAGTGTGGAGATTCCTCAAGAAATTAAAAATAGGACTTCCTTATGACCCTGCCATTGCACTAGTAGGTATTTACCCCAAAGATACAGATGTAGTGAAAAGAAGGGCCATCTGTACCCCAATGTTTATAGCAGCAATGGCCACAGTCTCCAAACTTTGGAAAGAACCAAGATGCCCTTCAACAGACGAATGAATAAGGAAGATGTGGTCCATATACACTATGGAGTATTATGCCTCCATCAGAAAGGATGAATACCCAACTTTTGTAGCAACGTGGACGGGAGTGGAAGAGACTATGCTG
Organism: Mustela lutreola; assembly: GCF_030435805.1. Taxonomy (NCBI): domain Eukaryota; kingdom Metazoa; phylum Chordata; class Mammalia; order Carnivora; family Mustelidae; genus Mustela; species Mustela lutreola. The sequence goes on along the minus strand of NC_081300.1, from coordinate 66,233,869 downwards.
AATGAAATGAGTCAAGCAGAGAGACTCAATTATCATACGGTTTCACTTATTTGTGGAGCATAACAAATAATATAGAGGACATGGGGAGATGGAGAGGAGAAGGGAGTTGAGGGAAATGGAAGGGGAGATGAGTCATGGGAGACTATGGACTCTGAAAAACAACCTGAGGGTTTTGAAGGGGCGGGGGGTGGGAGGTTGGGGAAGCCAGGTGGTGGGTATTAAGGAGGGAAGGGATTGCATGGATAACTGGGTGTGGTGCAAAAACAATGAATACTGTTAAGAAATTAAAAAAAAAAAAGAAAGAAAGAAGATCTCACAGAGATTTCCTGGACTTTCCAAATGCAGGACAATTTAATGTGCTCTCATCCTGTCGTAAGAAGACAGTAAGGGAGGCCCGGGACAACTACAGGAATCTCACTGCCCTGCCTCCTGCACTGTGTTATGGTCTTTCTGTGCTGGGCTAGACAGACCAGAGGGTGCTAGTTGCCTGAGGGAGGCTAACCATCTGATCCACATACTTTCTCTTGTGACAGTTGTTGTGTGGTGACCTGATGGAGGGATACTGCAGGTCTGTGTCCTCCTCCTCAACCAGCAGGGGGCTGCAGGGCTGTGTCAGCTTCAGGACAGGGGCTGGGACTGCCCAGGTGGAGCATTTCAGGGACAGCAGCCCTGGGGGACATCAGGGTCTAAGGTTCAGTATCAGAAGGAAGTAGTGATGATCCATCAATATCTCCTCAAGCTGCTGGGACAATCCTTTAATGGTTAGACTCACACAGTGTCACCCAAGACACTGACGGGAGTCCTGACAGTGTAAGTAACTCAACTGGAAGATTCCGGTCCCCGTCTCTCCACCTGAAGTCCCAGGGAGCTGAGCCTTCTGTCCTGGACACATCCAGAGATGCCCTGATCCCTCACCCTCTGCCTCTCCTACTCTTCCTCTGGGCAGACTCTGACACAGGGCTGAAGCTTCCATGCTCACAAGTGTCTCAAGGTGGGCAGTGGGGCAGTTAGAGTGTCTTGACCCTGGAAGGAACATCTGCAACCTCTTTTTGAGACTGTCTCCAGAGTGAAGTGATTCCCATGGCCTCAGGACACATCTATAATCTCTTGGTGTCCTAGCTCCAGTGACAGAATCTGGTACCCAGAAGGGACCACTGACTACCCACTCCCCAGAGCTCATGCTATGTGCAAAGATGTAACCCTGGGGACTCTCACAAAGACATAGAGCTTGAAGTGAGTCCCTCAGTCAGGGACGTTTCTGGCACTTTTCAAAGTTTACATGAAACATGGAAGAAAAGAAAAGGAAATGAATCAATGTGTTGAAAATGTCAATTGCTTGTCCACTGTGGGATGAGGGGAGTCGTAGAGACAGAAGCATCAGATGGAAATGGACTAGAAGTTGTGATGAATCACCAACAGCAGGTGAATGTATAACAAGTAAATTCCCACATGCACCATGATGAAGAAGTCTCAATCAAAGAATGAAAGAGTTTTCCATTCTGATGACATACTGAAGATGGGACCAGCATTCGGCTGGGAGACACAGAGGGGATATGAAGCAGGAGGGGTAGAGGATGAGGCCACAGAATACACTTCCCTGAATCAGGTGTTGTCTGTAGCTCTGGAAGGGCCCAGCTCAGTCCCATGGCCTGGCTCCTGTAAGGCCTTCTTGGTGCTGACTCAGCAGCCCTGTGCTCAGTGATCCTGGGACAAATGGCCATGATCATCCATCAGGAAGACATTACAGAAATCTTTAGTGTACATTGGTACCAGCAGAAGCCAGGACAGGACCCTGCTGGTCATATATGCCAATAGCAAGCATTGCTCAGGGATTCCTGACCAATTCTCCAGCTCCAACCTAGATGACACAGTCACTGTAAGCACCAGCAGGACAAGGCTACATTCCATGGTTGAGGCTAAATTTTACTCTCAGGTGAGAGACACTGGCACTAATATTCATGCTGACAGAGAGAGACAGGGATGTGAGACACATATCGATTCCCCATCTGAGTCCCACTCTCCTTCACCCTAGGAGGACTCTGGACAAAGCACAGCATATCTGGACCAGGGCCCCAGATCTGAGATTCCAAACTCTCTTTCCCAACCTGGCCCTCCAGACAGGCTCTGCACTGTATGGATGAGGAGTTCATGTGCAGGAGACAGGATGAAGCTGTCATGTTTTCTTAGCTAGAGTACTTGTTGAGGGATAGAAGATCAGGCTGGAAGTACAGACAGAGGGATATCCATGGAGATACAAGAAGCTCAAAGTGACAAGGGGGAGTCTCAGCTTTCAGTTGAATAGAATCATTGTTGTGTCACTGAGTGAAGAAGTTCTCTTAAAACTAAGACCTCCAGGGAAGTGGAGTGTAGGGTCATGAGGGCAGAGTCATAAACTTGAAGCAGGTCACTGGGAATATCAGAGAGTGGGGGTGTTCCTAATTACACCTCTAGATTCCTGGACCTATGAATGCTAGCTATGGAAGAAAAAGTACCACATATTGGAAACAGATATAGCGCAAGTATCACCTCCTGAAAACTGTTGCCTCACATGTTTTGTCCTGTGCCTGGTATAGTAACTAAGACTTGAAGAGTTTATTAATCTGTTCATCCAAGCCAATTGTTTCAAATGGCAGGGAAGATGGCAGAACTAGCCAGATCCATGGGGTTTGACACACTGCAACCCTTTTCTTTCTTTTCATTTTTTGGTTTTTGATATAGTGTTCAATGATTCATTAGTTGCATATAAACACCAAGTGCTCATCATGTCGCATGCCCTTCTGAATGCCCATCACCCAGTTACCTCATCCACCCACCCACCTCTTTTTCACAACCCGCAGTTTGTTTGTTTTCCTGGAGTCAACAGTCTCTTATGGTATGTCTCCCTCTCTCATTTCTCCCCATTCAGTTTTCCCTCCTTTATCCTATTGTCCTCTTCACTAATCCTTATATTCCACATACAAGTGCAACAAAATGATAATTATCTTACTTTGCTTGTTATATTTCACTTAGCATAATACACTCCAGCTCCATCCATGTGGATGTAAATGGTAGATAAATTTTTTTTTCTGGTGCCTGAATTATTTTCCACTGGATATATGAACCACATCTTCTTTATCCATTCATCTGTTGAAGGACATCCAGCTCCTTCCACAGTTTGGCTATTGTGGACATGGCTGCTATGAACATTGAGGTATATGTGCTTCTTCATTTTCTTACATCTGTATCTTTGTGGTAAATACCTAGTAATTCAATTACTGGGTCATAGAATAATTCAATTACTCTATTTTTTACATCTTGAGGAACATCCATACTGTTTTCCAGAGAGACTACACAAGATTACATTCCCACCAACAGAATAGGAGGGTTCCCCTCTCCCCACATCCTCACCCAAATTGTTTGTTTCCTGTCCTGTTAATTTTACCCATTCTAACTGATGTAAGGTGGTGACTCATTGTGGTTTTGATTTGTACTTCCCTGACAGCAAATTATGTGGAGCATGTTTCAATGTGTCTGTTCGCCATTTGGGTCTCTTCTTTGGAGAAGTGTCTAATGGCTATTTGTTGACTGCATTGTTTCTTTTTACAGTGTTCAGTTTGACACATTTTTTTTTTTATAGATCTGAAATACCAGCCCTTTATCTGGTATGTCATTTTCAAATATCTTCTCCCGCTCTGTAGGTTGCCTCTTACTTTTCATGACTCTTTCCTTTGCTGTGCAGAAGCTTTTTATTTTGATGAAATCCCAATAGTTCATTTTTGGTTTTGTTTCCCTTGTCTTTGGAAAAGTGTGTTGCCAGACGTTACTGTTTCCAAGGTCAAAGAGGATGCCTCCTGTGTTCTCTAGGATTTTAATGGGTTCCTATCTCACATTAAGGTCTTTCAACTATTTGAGTCTATTTTTGTGTATAATGTAAAGAAATTGTCCAGTTTCATTCTTCTGCATGTGGCTATCCAATTTTTCCAGCACCATTTATTGAAGAGACTGTCTTTCGTCCATTGGGTATTCTCTCCTGTTTTGTCAAAACTTAGTTGACCATAGAATTGAGGGTCCATTTCTGGGCTCTGTATTCTGTTCCATTCATCAATGTGTCTGTTTTTGTGCCTGTACCATGCTGTCCGATGATCACAGCTTTGTAATATAGCTTGAAGTCCAGATATGTAATGCCACCAGATTTTCTTTTCTTTTCTTTTCTTTAAATTTTATTTTATTTTTTCAGTGTTCCAAGATTCATTGTTCATGTACCACAGCCATTGCTCTATGCGATATGTGCCCTCCTTAATACCCACGACCAGGCTCACCCATTTCCCACCCTTCTCCCCTCTAAAGCCCTCAGTTTGTTTTTCAGTGGCCACAGTCTTTCACGGTTCGTCTCCTCCTCCAAACTGTAGAAAGAGCCAAGATGCCCTTCAACAGGTGAATGGATAAAGAAGATGTGGTCCATATATACAATGGAATATACTCAGATTTGATTTCTTTTCCAACATTCCCCTTGTGATCTGGGGTCTTTTCTGGTTCACTACAAATTTTAAGATTGTTTGTTCCAGCTCTGTGAAAAAAGTTGATGGTATTTTGATAGGGATTGCATTGAATGTGTAGATTGCTGTGGGCAGTATAGATATTTTAACAATGTTCATTCTTCCAATCCATGAGCATGAAATGTTTTCTCATTTATTTGTGTCTTCCTCAACTTCTTTCATAAATATTCTGTAGTTATTAGTGTATGAGTATTTTACCTCTTTGGTTAGGTTTATTCCCAAGTATCTTAAGGTTTTGGGTGCAATTGTAAATGGGATTGACTCCCTAATTTCTCTTTTTTCTGTCTCATTATTGGTGTATAGAAATGCAATTGATTTCTGTGCATTGATCTTGTATCCTTGAACATGGCTGAAATGCTGTATACGTTCTTGCAATTTGGGCTTGGAGTCATCTGCAGAGAGAGAGAGTTTGACCCCTTATTTGCCAATTTGAATGACTTTTATTTCTATTTGGTGTCTGATCACTGAGGCTAAGACTTTTAGTAATATGTTGAACAATAATGGTGAGAGTGGGCATACCTGTCCTGTTCTTGAACTTCAGAGAAAAGCTGTCAGTTTTTCACTTCATAACATTTGAGAACGTTATTCTCAAATTGATAATGTTGTTCACTGTGGGCTTTTCATAGATGGCTTTTATGATATTGTGGTATGTTCCCTCTATCTATATACTTTGAAGATTTTAATTAAAAAAAGGATGTTGTATTTTTTCAAATGCTTAGTCTGCGTCAATTGAGAGGATCATATGGTTCTGGTCTTTTATGTCATTAATGTGTTTTATAATGTTTGATTTGTGGATGTTGACCCACCCTTGCATCCCCAGAATAAATCCCACCTGGTCATGTAAATATTCCTTTTAATGTACTATTGGATCCTATTGGCTATGCTCTTGGTGGATATTTTGGCATCCATGTTCATCAGGAATATTGTACTCTAATTCTTTTTCTTGGGGTCTGGTTTTGAGATCAAGGTGATGCTAACCTTGTAGAATAAGTTTGGAAGATTTCCTTTTTTTCTATTTTTTGAAAGAGCTTACTAAGAATAGGTATTATTTCTTTTTAAATATTTGGTAGAATTCCTCTGAGAAGCCATCTGGCCCTGGACTCATTTTTCTGGAGGTTTTGGATTATTGCTTCAATTTCCTTGCTGGTTATTGGTCTGGTCAGACTTCCTATTTCTTTCTGTTTCAGTCTTGGTACTTTATAACTTCCCAGGAATGTGTTTATTTCTTGTTGGCATAGGTTGCTTCTAATATGTACTAGAATTGTCTGTATTTCCTTGGTATTAGTCTTGATCTCTGCCCTTTTGTTAATTATTTTATTAATTTGGGTACTTTCTCTTTTCTTTTGGGTAAGTCTGGCCAGAGACTTAACAATCTTATTATTTCCTTCAAAGAACCAGCTTCATGTTTTCTTGATCTGTTCTACTGTTCTTCTAGTTTCTCATTCATTGATTTCTGCTCTAATCTTTATTATTTATCATATCTTGCTTGATTTACACTTTTATAAAATTTTATTTATTTGACAGACAGAGATCACAAGCAGGCAGAGAGGCAGGTAGAGAGGCAGGCAGAGAGAGAGAGAGAGAAGCAAGCTCCCTCCTGAGCAGAGAGCCCAACATGGGGCTTGATCCCAGGACTCTGGGATCACGACCTGAGCCGAAGGCAGAGGCTTTAACCCACTGAGCCACCCAGGCGCCCCTTGATTTACACTTTTTTTTTTTTAATTTTCTTTCTCCAGGTCCTTTAGGTGTATGTTTAGCTTATGCATTTGGGATTTTTCTAATTTCTTGAGAGATGCTTAGATGGCTGTGTACCTCCGCCTTAGGACCACATTGGCAGTATCTCATATATTTTGGACCAATGTGTTTTCATTCTCATTGCTTTTCATTAATTAAGTTCTTAATTGATTTCCTGGTTTAACTATTCATTCTTTTTTTTTTTTTTTACTTTTCATTTATTTTCAGTATAACAGTATTCATTATTTTTGCACCACACACAGTGCTCCATGCAATCCGTGCCCTCTCTAATACCCACCACCTGGTTCCCCCGAACTCCCACCCCCTGTCCCTTCAAAACTCTCAGGTTGTTTTTCAGAGTCCATAGTGTCTCAGGGTTCAACTCCCCTTCCGATTTCCCTCAACTTCCTTCCCCTCTTCATCTCCCCATGTCCTCCATGTAATTTTTATGCACCACAGATAAGTAAAACCATATGATACTTGACTCTCTCTGCTTAACTTATCTCACTCAGCATAATCTCTTCCAGTCCAGTCCATGTTGCTACAAAAGTTGGGTATTCATCCTTTCTGATGGAGGCATAATACTCCATAGTGTATATGGACCACATCTTCCTTATCCATTCGTCCATTGAAGGGCATCTTGGTTCTTTCCAAAGTTTGGAGACTGTGGCCATTGCTGCTATAAACATTGGTGTACAGATGGCCCTTATTTTCACTACATCTGTATCTTTGGGGTAAATATCCACTAGTGCAATGGCAGGGTCATAGGGAAGTTCTATTTTTAATTTCTTGAGGAATCTCCACACTGCTCTCCAAAGAGGCTGCACCAATTTGCATTCCCACCAACAGAGTAAGAGGGTTCCCCTTTCTCCACATCCTCTCCAACATATGTTGTTTCCTGTATTGCTAATTTTGTCCATTCTAACTGGTGTAAGGTGATACCTCAATGTGGTTTAAATTTAAGGTGATATCTCAATATGGTTTTAATGTGAGGATGAACATTTTTTCAAGTGTCTGATAGCCATTTGTATGTCTTCATTGGAGAAGTGTCTGTTTATATCTTCTGTCCATTTTTTGATATGATTGTTTTGTGTGTATTGAGTTTGAGGAGTTCATTAGAGATCCTGGATATCAACCTTTTGTCTGTACTGTCATTTGCAAATATCTTCTCCCATTCCGTGGGTTGCCTCTTTGTTTTTTTGTTTTGTTTTTTTTTTTTTTTTGACTGTTTCCTTTGCTGTGCAGAAGCTTTTGATTTTGATGAAGTCCCAAAAGTTAATTTTCATTTTTGTTTCCTTTGCCTTTGGAGACATATCTTGAAAGAAGTTGCTGTGGGTGATATCGAAGAGTTATTGTCTATGCTCTCCTCTAGGATTTTGATGGACTCCTGTCTCATGTTGAGCTCTTTTATCCATTTTGAGTTTATCTTTGTGTATGGTGTAAGAGAATGGTCTAGTTTCATTTTTCTACATATAGCTGCCCAGTTTTCCCAGCACCATTTATTGAAGAGACTGTCTTTTTTCCACTGTATATTTTTTCCTGTTTTGTCGAAGATTAATTGCCCATAGAGTTGAGAGTCCATATCTGGGCTCTCTACTCTGTTCCACTGGTCTATGTGTCTGTTTTTATGCCAGCACCATGCTGTCTTGGTGATCACAGCTTTGTAGTAAACCTTGAAATCAGGTAATGTGATGCCACCTGTTTTATTTTTGTTTTTCAACATTTCCTTAGCGATTCAGGGTCTCTTCTGATTCCATACAAATTTTAGGATTATTTGCTCCAGCTCTTTGAAGAATACCGGTGGAAATTTGATCAGAATGGCATTAAAATTATAGATTGCTCTAGGCAGTATAGACATTTTAACAATATTTAGTCTTCTGATCCAAGAGCATGGAATAGTCTTCCATCTTTTTGTGTCTTCTTCAATTTCTTTTATGAGTGTTCAGTAGTTCCTCAAGTACAGATCCTTTACCTCTTTGGAAAGAACCAAGATACCCTTCAACGAATGAATGGATAAGGAAGATGTGGACCATATACACTATGGAGTGTTATGCATCCATCAGAAAGGATGAATACCCAACTTTTGTAACAACATGGACAGGACTGGAAGAGATTATGCTGAGTGAAATAAGTCAAGCAGAGAGAGTCAATTATCATATGGTTTCACTTATTTGTGGAGCATAACAAATAGCATGGAGGATATGGGGAGTTAGAGAGGAGAAGGGAGTTGGGGGAAATTGGAAGGGGAGGTGAACCATGAGAGACTATGAACTATAAAATTCAATCCGAAGGGTTTGAATTGGAAGGTGGGTGGGAGGTTGGGGTACCAGGTAGTGGGTCTTATAGAGGGCACAGATTGCATGGAGCACTGGGTGTGGTGAAAAAATAATGAATACTCTTGTGCCAAAAATAAATAAAAAATAAATTTTAAAAAAAGTATAGATTTCTCTAGGCAGTATAGACATTTTAGCAATGTTTATGCTTTCAATCGAAGTGCATGGAATGGTCTTATATCTTCTTGTGACTTCTTCAGTTTCTTTCCCGAGTGTTCTGTAGATCCTTGAATACAGATCCTTTACCTCTTTGGTTAAGTTTATTCCCAGGTATCTTATGGTTCTTGGTGCTATAGTAAATGGAATAAATTCTCTAATTTCCCTTTCTGTATTTTTATTGTTAGTGTATAAGAAAGCCACTGATTTCTGTACATTGACTTTGTATCCAGCCACGTTGCTGAATTGCTGTATGAGTTCTAGTAGTTTGGGGGTGGAGTCTTTTGGGTTTTCTATATAAAGAATCATGTCATCTGCGAAGAGAGAGAGTTTGACTTCTTCATTGCCGATTTGGATACCTTTTATTTCTCTTTGTTCTCTGATTGCTGTTGCTAGGACTTCTAATACTATGTTGAACAAGAGTGGTGAGAGTGGGCATCCGTCGTGTCCCTGATCTCAATGAGAAGGCTGCAAGCTTTTTCCATTGAGGATGATATTTGCTGTGGGTCTTTCATAGATAGATTTCATGACGCTCAGGAATGTTCCCTCTATCCCTATACTTTGAAGCATTTTAATCAGGAACGGATGCTGGATTTTGTCAAATAATCTTTCTGCATCAATTGAGAAAACCATGTGGTTCTTCTCTCTTCTCTTATTGATACGTTCTATCACATTGATTGATTTGTGAATGTTAAACCATCCTTGTAGCCCAGGGATGAATCCCACCTGGTCATGGTGGATAATCTTTTTAATGTGCTGTTGGATCCTGTTTGCTAGGATCTTGTTGAGAATCTTAGCATCCATATTCATCAGTGATATTGGTCTGAAATTCTCCTTTTTGGTGTGGTCTTTGCCTGGTTTGGGGATCAGGGTCATGCTGGCTTCATAGAAAGTGTCTGGAAGTTTTCCTTCTGCTTCAATTTTTTGAAACAGCTTCAGGGGAAGAGATGTTATTTCTTCTTTGAAACTTTGGTAGAATACCCAGGGGAATCCATCAGGTCCTGGGCTCTTGTTTTTTGGGAGGTTTTTGATCACCGCTTCAATCTCATTACTAGATACTGGTCTATTCAGGTTGTCAATTTCTTCCTGATTCAATTTTGGGAGTTTATAGTTTTCCAGGAATGCATCCATTTCATCTAGGTTGCTTAGCTTATTGGCATATAACTGTTGATAATAACTTCTGATGATTGTTTCTACTTCCTTGGTGTTCATTGTGATCTCTCCCTTTCATTCATAATTTTATGTATTTGAGCTTTCTCTCTTTTCTTTTGGATTAGTGTCGCCAATGGTTTATCGATCTTATTGATTCTTTCAAAACACCAGCTTCTAGTATCATTGATACATTCTACTATATCTCTGGTTTCTACCTCATCGATCTAGGCTCTAATCTTGATGATTTCCCTTCTTATGTGTGGAGTTGGTTTGATTTGTTGTTTATTCTCCAGTTCCTTAAGGTGTAGAGAAAGCTGCTGGGTTCTGGATTTTTCAATTTTTTTTAGGACCGCCTTTGCTGTATACCACAGGTTTTGGACAGAAATGTCTTCATTCTCATTGGTTTCCATGAATTGTTTCAGTTCTTCTTTGATCTCCTGGTTGATCCACGCATTCTTAAGCAAGGTGGCCTTTAGCTTCCCGGTGTTTGAGTTCCTTCTGAACTTTTCCTTCTGATTGAGCTCCAGTTTCAAAGCATTGTGATCTGAGAATATTCAGGGAACCATCTCAGTCTTTTGGTATCAGTTGAGTCCTGATTTGTGACCCAGTATGTGGTCTATTCTTGAGAAGGTTCCATGTGCACTTGAGAAGAATGAGTATTCTGTTGTTTTAGGGTGGAATGTTCTGTATATATCTATGAGGTCCATCTGTTCTAATGTATAATTCAATGCTCTTGTTTCTTTATTGATTTTCTGCTTCAATGATCTGTCTATTTCTGAGAGAGGCATGTTAAGATCTCCTACGATTAGTGTATTCATATCAATATGACTCTTTATCTTGATTAACAGTTTTCTTATGTAATTGGCTGCTCCCATATTGGGGGCATGCATATTTACAATTGTTAGATCATCTTGGAGTATAGCCCCTTTAAGGATTATGTAATGTCCTTCTGTATCTCTGACTACAGTCTTTAGTTTAAAATCTAATTTATCTGATATGAGAATCGCTACCCCGGCCTTCTTTTGAGGCCCATTGGCATGAAAGATGCTTCTCCATCCCTTCACTTTCAGTCTGGGTGTATCTTTAGGTTCAAAATGGGTCTCTTGTAGACAACATATGGATGGGTCCTGTCGTTTTATCCAATCTGCAACCCTGTGCCGTTTTATGGGCGCATTTAGGCCATTCACATTGGGAGTGATTATTTTTTTTTTAATTTTAATAAATTTTTTTTATTTTTTATAAACATATATTTTTATCCCCAGGGGTACAGGTCTGTGAATCACCAGGTTTACACACTTCACAGCACTCACCAAAACACATACCCTCCCCAATGTCCATAATACCACCCCCTTCTCCCAAACCCCCTCCCCCCAACAACCCTCAGTTTGTTTTGTGAGATTAAGAGTCACTTATGGTTTGTCTCCCTCCCAATCCCATCTTCTTTCATTTATTCTTCTCGTACACACTTAAGCCCCCATGTTGCATCACCACTTCCTCATATCAGGGAGATCATATGATAGTTGTCTTTCTCCGCCTGACTTATTTCGCTAAGCATGATACGCTCTAGTTCCATCCATGTTGTCGCAAATGGCAAGATTTCATTTCTTTTGATGGATGCATAGTATTCCATTGTGTATATATACCACATCTTCTTGATCCATTCATCTGTTGATGGACATCTAGGTTCTTTCCATAGTTTGGCTATTGAGGACATTGCTGCTATAAACATTCGAGTACACGTGCCCCTTTGGATCACTACGTTTGTATCTTTAGGGTAAATGCCCAATAGTGCAATTGCTGGGTCATAGGGCAGTTCTATTTTCAACATTTTGAGGAACCTCCATGCTGTTTTCCAGAGAGGTTGCACCAGCTTGCATTCCCACCAACAGTGTAGGAGGGTTCCCCTTTCTCCGCATCCTCGCCAGCATCTGTCATTTCCTGACTTGTTGATTTTAGCCATTCTGACTGGTGTGAGGTGATATCGCATTGTGGTTTTGACTTGTATTTCCCTGATGCCGAGTGATATGGAGCACTTTTTCATGTGTCTGTTGGCCATCCGGATGTCTTCTTTGCAGAAATGTCTGCTCATGTCTTCTGCCCATTTCTTGATTGGATTATTTGTTCTTTGGGTGTTGAGTTTGCTAAGTTCTTTATAGATTCTGGACACTAGTCCTTTATCTGATATGTCGTTTGCAAATATCTTCTCCCATTCTGTCAGTTGTCTTTTGATTTTGTGAACTGTTTCCTTTGCTGTGCAAAAGCTTTTGATCTTGATGAAATCCCAATAGTTCATTTTTGCCCTTGCTTCCCTTGCCTTTGGCGTTGTTCCTAGGAAAATGTTGCTGCGGCTGAGGTCAAAGAGGTTGCTGCCTGTGTTCTCCTCAAGGATTTTGATGGATTTCTTTCTCACATTGAGGTCCTTCATCCATTTTGAGTCTATTTTTGTGTGTGGTGTAAGGAAATGGTCCAATTTCATTTTTCTGCATGTGGCTGTCCAATTTTCCCAGCACCATTTATTGAAGAGGCTGTCTTTTTTCCACTGGACATTCTTTCCTGCTTTGTCGAAGATTAGTTGACCATAGAGTTGAGAGTCTATTTCTGGGCTCTCTATTCTGTTCCATTGATCTATGGGTCTGTTTTTGTGCCAGTACCATGCTGTTTTGATGATGACAGCTTTGTAATAGAGCTTGAGGTCCGGGATTGTGATGCCACCAACGTTGGCTTTCTTTTTCAATATCCCTTTAGCTATTCGAGGTCTTTTCTGGTTCCATATAAATTTTAGAATTATTTGTTCCATTTCTTTGAAAAAGATGGATGGTACTTTGATAGGAATTGCATTAAATGTGTAGATTGCTTTAGGTAGCATAGACATTTTCACAATATTTATTCTTCCAATCCAGGAGCATGGAACATTTTTCCATTTCTTTGTGTCTTCCTCAATTTCTTTCATGAGTACTTTATACTTTTCTGAGTATAGATTCTGTGTCTCTTTGGTTAGGTTTATTCCTAGGTATCTTATGGTTTTGGGTGCAATTGTAAATGGGATTGACTCCTTAATTTCTCTTTCTTCTGTCTTGCTGTTGGTGTAGAGAAATGCAACTGATTTCTGTGCATTGATTTTATATCCTGACACTTTACTGAATTCCTGTATAAGTTCTAGCAGTTTTGGAGTGGAGTCTTTTGTGTTTTCCACATATAGTATCATATCATCTGCGAAGAGTGATAATTTGACTTCTTCTTTGCCGATTTGGATGCCTTTAATTTCCTTTTGTTGTCTGATTGCTGAGGCTAGGACCTCTAGTACTATGTTGAATAGCAGTGGTGATAATGGACATCCCTGCCGTGTTCCTGACCTTAGTGGAAAAACTTTCAGTTTTTCTCCATTGAGAATGATATTTGCGGTGGGTTTTTCATAGATGGCTTTGATGATATTGAGGTATGTGCCCTCTATCCCTACACTTTGAAGAGTTTTGATCAGGAAGGGATGCTGTACTTTGTCAAATGCTTTTTCAGCATCTATTGAGAGTATCATTTGGTTCTTGTTCTTACTTTTATTGATGTGTTGTATCACATTGACTGATTTGCGGATGTTGAACCAACCTTGCAGCCCTGGAATAAATCCCACTTGGTCGTGGTGAATAATCTTTTTAATGTACTGTTGAATCCTATTGGCTAGTATTTTGTTGAGTATTTTCGCATCTGTGTTCATCAAGGATATTGGTCTATAGCTCTCTTTTTTGGTGGGATCCTTGTCTGGTTTGGGGATCAAGGTGATGCTGGCCTCATAAAATGAGTTTGGAAGTTTTCCTTCCATTTCTATTTTTTGGAACAGTTTTAGGAGAATAGGAATTAGTTCTTCTTTAAATGTTTGGTAGAATTCCCCCGGGAAGCCGTCTGGCCCTGGGCTTTTGTTTGTTTGGAGATTTTTAATGACTGTTTCAATCTCCTTACTGGTTATGGGTCTGTTCAGGCTTTCTATTTCTTCCTGGTTCAGTTGTGGTAGTTTATATGTTTCTAGGAATGCATCCATTTCTTCCAGATTGTCAAATTTATTGCCGTAGAGTTGCTCATAGTATGTTCTTATAATAGTTTGTATTTCTTTGGTGTTAGTTGTGATCTCTCCTCTTTCATTCATGATTTTATTTATTTGGGTCCTTTCTCTTTTCTTTTTGATAAGTCGGGCCAGGGGTTTATCAATTTTATTAATTCTTTCAAAGAACCAGCTCCTACTTTCGTTGATTTGTTCGATTGTTTTTTTGGTTTCTATTTCATTGATTTCTGCTCTGATCTTTATGATTTCTCTTCTCCTGCTAGGCTTAGGGTTTCTTTCTTGTTCTTTCTCCAGCTCCTTTAGGTGTAGGGTTAGATTGTGTACCTGAGACCTTTCTTGTTTCTTGAGAAAGGCTTGTACCGTTATATATTTTCCTCTCAGGACTGCCTTTGTTGTGTCCCACAGGTTTTGAACCGTTGTATTTTCATTATCATTTGTTTCCATGATTTTTTTCAATTCTTCTTTAATTTCCCGGTTGACCCATTCATTCTTTAGAAGGATACTGTTTAGTCTCCATGTATTTTGGTTCTTTTCAAACTTCCTTTTGTGGTTGAGTTCTAGCTTTAGAGCATTGTGGTCTGAAAATATGCAGGGAATGATCCCAATCTTTTGATACCGGTTGAGTCCTGATTTAGGACCGAGGATGTGATCTATTCTGGAGAATGTTCCATGTGCACTAGAAAAGAATGTGTATTCTGTTGCTTTGGGATGAAATGTTCTGAATATATCTGTAATGTCCATCTGGTCCAGTGTGTCGTTTAAGGCCTTTATTTCCTTGCTGATCTTTTGCTTGGATGATCTGTCCATTTCAGTGAGGGGAGTGTTAAAGTCCCCTACTATTATTGTATTATTGTTGATGTGTTTCTTTGATTTTATTATTAATTGGTTTATATAGTTGGCTGCTCTCACGTTGGGGGCATAGATATTTAAAATTGTTAGATCTTCTTGTTGGACAGAACCTTTGAGTATGATATAGTGTCCTTCCTCATCTCTTATTATAGTCTTTGGCTTAAAATCTAATTTATCTGATATAAGGATTGCCACTCCTGCTTTCTTCTGATGTCCATTAGCATGGTAAATTCTTTTCCACCCCCTCACTTTAAATCTGGAGGTGTCTTCGGGTTTAAAATGAGTTTCTTGGAGGCAACATATGGATGGGTTTTGTTTTTTTATCCATTCTGATACCCTGTGTCTTTTGACAGGGGCATTTAGCCCATTAACATTCAGGGTAACTATTGAGAGATATGAATTTAGTGCCATTGTTTTGCCTGTAAGGTGACTGTTACTGTATATAGTCTCTGTTCCTTTCTGATCTACCACTTGTAGGCTCTCTCTTTGCTTAGAGGATCCCTTTCAATATTTCCTGTAGAGCTGCTTTGGTGTTTGCAAATTCTTTCAGTTGTTGTTTGTCCTGAAAGCTTTTAATCTCTCCTTCTATTTTCAATGATAGCCTAGCTGGATATAGTATTCTGGGCTGCATGTTTTTCTCATTTAGTGCTCTGAAAATATCATGCCAGCTCTTTCTGGCCTGCCTGGTCTCTGTGGATAAGTCAGCTGCCAATCTAATATTTTTACCATTGTATGTTACAGACTTCTTTTCCCGGGCTGCTTTCAGGATTTTCTCTTTGTCACTGAGACTTGTAAATTTTACTATTAGGTGACGGGGTGTGGGCCTATTCTTATTGATATTGAGGGGTGTTCTCTGAACCTCCTGAATTTTGATGTTCGTTCCCTTTGCCATATTGGGGAAATTCTCCCCAATAATTCTCTCTAGTATACCTTCTGCTCCCCTCTCTCTTTCTTCTTCTTCTGGAATCCCAATTATTCTAATGTTGTTTCGTCTTATGGTGTCACTTATCTCTCGAATTCTCCCCTCATGGTCCAGTATCTGTTTGTCCCTCTTTTGCTCAGCTTCTTTATTCTCTGTCATTTGATCTTCTATATCACTAATTCTTTCTTCTGCCTCATTTATCCTAGCAGTGAGAGCCTCCATTTTTTATTGCACCTCATTAATAGCTTTTTTGATTTCAACTTGGTTAGATTTTAGTTCTTTTATTTCTCCAGAAAGGGCTTTTATATCTCTCGAGAGGGTTTCTCTAATATCTTCCATGCCTTTTTCGAGCCCGGCTAGAACCTTGAGAATTGTCATTCTGAAGTCTAGATCTGACATATTACCAATGTCTGTATTGATTAGGTCCCTAGCCTTCGGTACTGCCTCTTGTTCTTTTTTTTGTGTTGAATTTTTCCGTCTTGTCATTTTGTCCAGAGAAGAGTATATGAGGGGGCAAGTAAAATACTAAAAGGGTGGCAACAACCCCAGGAAAATATGCTTTAACCAAATTAGAAGAGATCCCAAATCGTGAGGGGGGAGAAAGGGGATAAAAAGAGGTTCAAAAAGGAAGAAAGAAAAAAAGAAAAAAAAAAAAAGAAAAAAAAAGAAAAGAATTAAAAAAAAAAAAAGAAAACACCTAAGAAAAATATAAAAAAGAAAAAATATATGTATTAGATAAACTAGTAAAAAAATCGTTAAAAAAGAAAAAGGTAACAGTTAAAAAAAAAAAATTTTTACCCGAAGGCGAGAAAAAAAAAACAAAAAATGAAAAAGAAAAAAATTAAATTAACCGCAAGACTAAAAAAAATCACAGGGCAAAAGCCATGAGTTCCGTGCTTTGCTTTCTCCTCCGCTAGAATTCTGCTGCTCTCCTTGGTATTGAAACCGCACTCTTTGTTAGGTCAACTTGGTCTCGGCTGGATTTCTTGTTGATCTTCTGGGGGAGGGGCCTGTTGTAGTGATTCTCAAGTGTCTTTGCCCCAGGCGGAATTGCACCGCCCTTACCCGGGGCCGGGGTGAGTAATCCGCTTGGGTTTGCTTTCAGGAGCTTTTGTTCCCTGAGCGCTTTCTGTAGAGTTCCGGAGGACGGGAATACAAATGGCGGCCTCCTGGTCTCCGGCCCGGAGGAGCCAAGAGCCCAGGGCCGCACTCCTCAGTGCGCGCTCTGAGAACCGCGCCCAGTTACTCCCGTCTGCCTGACCTCCGGCCGCGCTCCGAGCTCACCGAGCCTGCGACCGGTTCAAGGTCACCCCGAGGTGCGAGCTTACTGTCGGCTCTGTCTCTGTAGCCGGCTTTCCCGTTCCAATACCCGCAAGCTCTGCGACACTCAGACACCCCCGATCCTTCTGTGACCCTGCGGGACCTGAGGCCACGCTGACCCCGTGTGGGCTTTGCCCCGGGTAGCCTCTGGAGCGATGTCCCTCAGCGGAACAGACTTTTAAAAGTCCTGATTTTGTGCGCGCTTGCTCCGCCGCTTGCCGGGAGCCGGCCCCTCCCCCCGGGGTCTATCTTCCCGTCGCTTTGGATTCACTTCTCCGCTGGTCCTACCTTTCAGAAAGTGGTTGTTTTCTGTTTCCAGAATTGCTGTTCTTCTTCTCTTCGATCTGCCGATGGATTTTCAGGTGTTTGCAATCTTTAGATAAGCTATCTAGCTGATCTCTGGCTAGCTGAAGTAGTCTGGGCCTGCTACTTCTCCACCATCTTGACTCCTCCCCTGGGAGTGATTATTGATAGATACGTTTTTATTGACATCGAGTTACCTTTGGAGTCTTTCTTTCTGTAGATTGTCTCTCTATTTCTGTTCAATGCTATTCTTAGGATTTATCCTCTTTTATAGAACCCCCCTTAATATTTCCTGCAGTGTCGGCTTGGTGGTTGCATAATCTTTTAAGACTTACCGATCTTGGAAACTCTATCTCTCCACCCATTTTGAATGTCAGTCTTGCTGGATAAAGTATTCTTGGCTACATGTTCTTCTCATTTAGTGCCCTGAATATATCTATCTTGAGAAGAATGAGTATTCTGTTGTTTTGGAGTGGAGTGTTCTGTATATATCTATGAGGTCCATCTCGTCCAGTGTGTCATTCAATGCTCCTTTTTCTTTATTGATTATCTGCTTCAATAATCTATTTCTGAGAGAGGTGTGTTAAGATCTCCTACTATTAATGTATTCATATCAATATGACTCTTTATCTTGATTAACAGTTTTCTTATGTAATTGGAGGCATAGATATTTACAATTCTTAGATCATCTAGGTGGATAGCCCATTTAAGAATTATGTAGTGTCTTTCTGTATCTCTGACTATAGTCTTTAGTTTAAAATCTAATTTATCTATGGGGGACGAGATGGGGGAGAAATAGGAGGAGGCGCCTTTTCAACTTGTACCCAAAGTGAGCTGATTACCTACCAAAGAACTACAATCACCCATGAAATCAGCCTAAGATCAGAATTATACACGTCTGGATCTCTGCAGGGGGAGAAGACGCCAGTGGGCAGGTAAAGCGGAGTGGGAATAACGGACTGATATCAGAAGATAAACAAAAGGTGGAGGGAGCCACCAGAGGCAACCAGTTGGAAAGTAATACCCCAATATGAGCGAGAGTGCCCTGCGTCTGGGGACCAGCATTAACTTGGAGACTGGTTGAAAGCACTCCAAAAGAGCAAAGGATCTTAGGGGGGAAATTGTGGGAATCAGGATGGCTAGGGGCAGGGGCTTAAGCCCCAGGTCCCAGGACAGCCTCCCCTGATGCTGAGGCAGAGAGAGTGCACCAAAGAAACCAGCTCTTGGTCCCTAAGCCCCCAGCGCACCTGAGAACGCGTGGGGTCCATTTCCTGTGAGGGGATGGGAGCCATGCTGTGCAGCAGAATGTGAGAGACCTACTATAGAGCCTGAGATACTCCCCTGAGAGAGGTATAAAGGCCCAGCTGGTGCCCTTTGATATGCGCCATTGTTTCAGAGCCTGCACCAAACTCTTCCCCCCAGAGAGGTGCCCGAAGGCCCAGCCTGGTGCTCTCGGACCTGCGCCCAAGACCTGAGCACGAACCTCAGCCTCCCCTGAAATTGGTGCGTGCAAGCCGGAAGCTCTTAGACCTAGAAAGACCAGGCACTCCCAGCCCAGGCCAGCAGGAAAATCTCAGTGTGCGATTGCTGCTTGGAACCTCTCTGGTGGTCTAGAGCTGCCCAGAGGGCCGCCACTGCCTTTGCTTTGGATACAAGCAAAAGATCCTGCGTCCCCAGGGACCTCGACTTGAACGCTATTCTGCCAGCGGCCAAGGGCGAACTTATTTAGGCTCTGCAGCCAGACTGAGGCTTCTCTCTGAGAGGGAGATCAGGGTGCAGTTTATTTTCCTCTAAAACTACAAAAACCATCAAAAGTGGTCAAAGTGAGAAAAAAAAAGTGAACAAACATAAAAACTGCAAGAGAGCAAAAGCCTGAAAAAAAAAAAAACAGTTTTCTCAGAGCCCACCCCCTTGAGGGGCGCGGGAGGACTTAAGTCAGGGAACATCATTGACAAAAAACCCACGTGGTAGGCCCATCCCCCAGAAAACAAACCAAGAAAAA
Organism: Mustela lutreola; assembly: GCF_030435805.1. Lineage (NCBI taxonomy): Eukaryota > Metazoa > Chordata > Mammalia > Carnivora > Mustelidae > Mustela > Mustela lutreola. The sequence continues at coordinate 66,214,512 of NC_081300.1, read as the reverse complement.
AAAAAAAAAAAAAGGAAAACAAAAAAAGGATTACAAAAGAACAACCACTACTTCATAGGAAAACTTTCATTTTTCATTCATTCCCACTATTCTGGTTTGTTTTTTTTTTTTTTTTTATATAGGTAATTTTTTTAACTTAATAACCATCACAGTGAGCTGTCCGTAATAACATCAAATTCCGTAATAACCTTCTAACCTGACCTTTTTTATACAAACACCTATGTTTTATTTTGCATTTCTTTTTTTGAATTCCTTCTTTTTAAAAAAATTTTTAGTTTAGTCTAGTTTATTCCTTTTTATCTTTATCTTCTAATATTCATATAGAGTTAAACTCAAAGTAATCCCTTTTCCCCAATCAATACTACCGATATAGGTAAGCTAATTTTTTTTTATTTTTTTATTTTTTTATTAATTTTTTATTTTTTATAAACATATATTTTTATCCCCAGGGGTACAGGTCTGTGAATCACCAGGTTTACACACTTCACAGCACTCACCAAAGCACATACCCTCCCCAGTGTCCATAATCCCACCCCCTTCTCCCAACCCCCCTCCCCCAGCAACCCACAGTTTGTTTTGTGAGATTAAGAGTCACTTATGGTTTGTCTCCCTCCCAATCCCATCTTGTTTCATTGATTCTTCTCCTACACACTTAAGCCCCCATGTGGCATCACCACTTCTTCATATCAGGGAGATCATATGATAGTTGTCTTTCTCTGCTTGACATATTTAGCTAAGCATGATACGCTCTAGTTCCATCCATGTTGTCGCAAATGGCAAGATTTCATTTCTTTTGATGGCTGCATAGTATTCCATTGTGTATATATACCACGTCTTCTTGATCCATTCATCTGTTGATGGACATCTAGGTTCTTTCCATAGTTTGGCTATTGTGGACATTGCTGCTATAAACATTCGGGTGCACGTGCCCCTTTGGATCACTACGTTTGTATCTTTAGGGTAAATACCCAATAATAGGGCAGTTCTATTTTCAACATTTTGAGGAACCTCCATGCTGTTTTCCAGAGTGGCTGCACCAGCTTGCATTCCCACCAACAGTGTAGGAGGGTTCCCCTTTCTCCGCATCCTCGCCAGCATCTGTCATTTCCTGACTTGTTGATTTTAGCCATTCTGACTGGTGTGAGGTGATATCTCATTGTGGTTTTGATTTGTATTTCCCTGATGCCCAGTGATATGGAGCACTTTTTCATGTGTCTGTTGGCCATCTGGATGTCGTCTTTGCAGAAATGTCTGTTCATGTCCTCTGCCCATTTCTTGATTGGATTATTTGTTCTTTCGGTGTTGAGTTTGCTAAGTTCTTTATAGATTCTGGACACTACTCCTTTATCTGACATGTCGTTTGCAAATATCTTCTCCCATTCTGTCAGTTGTCTTTTGATTTTGTGAACTGTTTCCTTTGCTGTGCAAAAGCTTTTGATCTTGATGAAATCCCAATAGTTCATTTTTTCCCTTGCTTCCCTTGCCTTTTGCGTTGTTCCTAGGAAGATGTTGCTGCGGCAGAGGTCGAAGAGGTTGTTGCCTGTGTTCTCCTCAAGGATTTTGATGGATTCCTTTCGCACATTGAGGTCCTTCATCCATTTTGAGTCTATTTTTGTGTGTGGTGTAAGGAAATGGTCCAATTTCATTTTTCTGTATGTGGCTGTCCAATTTTCCCAGCACCATTTATTGAAGAGGCTGTCTTTTTTCCATTGGACATTTTTTCCTGCTTTGTCGAAGATTAGTTGACCATAGAGTTGAGGGTCTATTTCTGGGCTCTCTATTCTGTTCCATTGATCTATGTGTCTGTTTTTGTGCCATGCTGTCTTGATGATGACAGCTTTGTAATAGAGCTTGAAGTCCGGAATTGTGATGTCACCAACGTTGGCTTTCTTTTTCAATATCCCTTTGGCTATTCGAGGTCTTTTTTGGTTCCATATAAATTTTAGAATTATTTGTTCCATTTCTTTGAAAAAGATGGATGGTACTTTGATAGGAATTGCATTAAATGTGTAGATTGCTTTAGGTAGCATAGGCATTTTCACAATATTTATTCTTCCAATCTAGGAGCATGGAACATTTTTCCATTTCTTTGTGTCTTCCTCAATTTCTTTCATGAGTACTTTATAGTTTTCTGAGTATAGATTCTGTGTCTCTTTGGTTAGGTTTATTCCTAGGTATCTTATGGTTTGGGGTGCAATTGTAAATGGGATTGACTCCTTAATTTCTCTTTCTTCTGTCTTGCTGTTGGTGTAGAGAAATGCAACTGATTTCTGTGCATTGATTTTATATCCTGACACTTTACTAAATTCCTGTATAAGTTCTAGCAGTTTTGGAGTGGAGTCTTTTGGGTTTTCCACATATAGTATCATATCATCTGCGAAGAGTGATAATTTGACTTCTTCTTTGCCGATTTGGATGCCTTTAATTTCCTTTTGTTGTCTGATTGCTGAGGCTAGGACCTCTAGTACTATGTTGAATAGCAGTGGTGATAATGGACATCCCTGCCATGTTCCTGACCTTAGCAGAAAAGCTTTTAGTTTTTCTCCATTGAGAATGATATTTGCGGTGGGTTTTTCATAGATGGCTTTGATGATATTGAGGTATGTGCCCTCTATCCCTACACTTTGAAGAGTTTTGATCAGGAAGGGATGCTGTACTTTATCAAATGCTTTTTCAGCATCTATTGAGAGTATCATATGGTTCTTGTTCTTTCTTTTATTGATGTGTTGTATCACATTGACTGATTTGCAGATGTTGAACCAACCTTGCATCCCTGGAATAAATCCCACTTGGTCGTGGTGAATAATCTTTTTAATGTACTGTTGAATCCTATTGGCTAGTATTTTGTTGAGTATTTTCGCATCTGTGTTCATCAAGGATATTGGTCTATAGCTCTCTTTTTTGATGGGATCCTTGCCTGGTTTTGGGATCAAGGTGATGCTGGCCTCATAAAATGAGTTTGGAAGTTTTCCTTCCATTTCTATTTTTTGGAACACTTTTAGGAGAATAGGAATTAGTTCTTCTTTAAATGTTTGGTAGAATTCCCCTGGGAAGCCGTCTGGCCCTGGGCTTTTGTTTGTTTGGAGATTTTTGATGACTGTTTCAATCTCCTTACTGGTTATGGGTCTGTTCAGGCTTTCTATTTCTTCCTGGTTCAGTTGTGGTAGTTTATATGTTTCTAGGAATGCATCCATTTCTTCCAGATTGTCAAATTTATTGGCGTAGAGTTTCTCATAGTATGTTCTTATAATAGTTTGTATTTCTTTGGTGTTAGTTGTGATCTCTTCTCTTTTATTCATGATTTTATTTATTTGGGTCCTTTCTCTTTTCTTTTTGATAAGTCGAGCCAGGGGTTTATCAATTTTACTAATTCTTTCAAAGAACCAGCTCCTACTTTCGTTGATTTGTTCTATTGTTTTTTTGGTTTCTATTTCATTGATTTCTGCTCTAATCTTTATGATTTCTCTTCTCCTACTGGGCTTAGGGTTTCTTTCGTGTTCTTTCTCCAGTTCCTTTAGGTTTAGGGTTAGGTTGTGTACCTGAGACCATTCTTGTTTCTTGAGAAAGGCTTGTACCGCTATATATTTTCCTCTCAGGACTGCATTTGTTGTGCCCCACAGATTTTGAACCGTTGTATTTTCATTATCATTTGTTTCCATGATTTTTTTCAATTCTTCTTTAATTTCCCGGTTGACCCATTCATTCCTTAGAAGGATGCTGTTTAGTCTCCATGTATTTGGGTTCTTTCCAAACTTCCTTTTGTGGTTGAGTTCTAGCTTTAGAGCATTGTGGTCTGAAAATATGCAGGGAATTCTCCCAATCTTTTGATACCGGTTGAGTCCTGATTTAGGACCGAGGATGTGATCTATTCTGGAGAATGTTCCATGTGCACTAGAGAAGAATGTGTATTCTGTTGCTTTGGGATGAAATGTTCTGAATATATCTGTGATGTCCATCTGGTCCCGTGTGTCGTTTAAGGCCTTTATTTCCTTGCTGATCTTTTGCTTGGATGATCTGTCCATTTCAGTGAGTGGAGTGTTAAAGTCCCCTACTATTATTGTAGTATTGTTGATGTGTTTCTTTGATTTTGTTATTAATTGGTTTATATAGTTGGCTTCTCCCACGTTGGGGGCATAGATATTTAAAATTGTTAAATCTTCTTGTTGGACAGACCCTTTGAGCATGATATAGTGTCCTTCATCATCTCTCATTATAGTCTTTGGCTTAAAATCTAATTGATCTGATATAAGGATTGCCACTCCTGCTTTCTTCTGATGTCCATTAGCATGGTAAATTCTTTTCCACCCCCTCACTTTAAATCTGGAGGTGTCTTCGGGCTTAAAATGAGTTTCTTGGAGGCAACATATAGATGGGTTTTGTTTTTTTATCCATTCTGATACCCTGTGTCTTTTGACAGGGGCATTTAGCCCATTAACATTCAGGGTAACTATTGAGAGATATGAATTTAGTGCCATTGTATTGCCTGTAAGGTGACTGTTACTGTATATGGTCTCTGTTCCTTTCTGATCTACCACTTGTAGGCTTTCTCTTTGCCTAGAGGACCCCTTTCAAGATTTCCTGTAGAGCTGGTTTGCTGTTTGCAAATTCTTTCAGTTTTTGTTTGTCCTGGAAGCTTTTAATCTCTCCATTTTCAATGAGAGCCTAGCTGGATATAGTATTCTTGGCTGCATGTTTTTCTCGTTTAGTGCTCTGAAAATATCATGCCAGCTCTTTCTGGCCTGCCAGGTCTCTGTGGATAAGTCAGCTGCCAATCTAATATTTTTACCATTGTATGTTACAGACTTCTTTTCCCGGGCTGCTTTCAGGATTTTCTCTTTCTCACTGAGACTTGTAAATTTTACTATTAGGTGATGGGGTGTGGGCCTATTCTTATTGATGTTGAAGGGCGTTCTCTGAACCTCCTGAATTTTGATGCTTGTCCCCTTTGCCATATTGGGGAAATTCTCCCCAATAATTCTCTCCAGTATACATTCTGCTCCCCTCTCTCTTTCTTCTTCTTCTGGAATCCCAATTATTCTAATGTTTTTTCGTCTTATGGTGTCACTTATCTCTCGAATTCTCCCCTCGTGGTCCAGTAGCTGTTTGTCCCTCTTTTGCTCAGCTTCTTTATTCTCTGTCATTTGGTCTTCTATATCACTAATTCTTTCTTCTGCCTCATTTATCCTAGCAGTGAGAGCCTCCATTTTTGATTGCACCTCATTAATAGCTTTTTTGATTTCAACTTGGTTAGATTTTATTTCTTTTATTTCTCCAGAAAGGGCTTTTATATCTCTCGAGAGGGTTTCTCTAATATCTTCCATGCCTTTTTCAAGCCCGGCTTGAACCTTGAGAATTTTCATTCTGAACTCTAGATCTGAGATATTACCAATGTCTGTATTGATTAGGTCCCTAGCCTTCGGTACTGCCTCTTGTTCCTTTTTTTGTGTTGAATTTTTCCGCCTTGTCATTTTGTCCAGATAAGAGTATATGTAGGGGCAATTAAAATACTAAAAGGGTGGCAACAACCTCAGGAAAATATGCTTTAACCAAATTAGAAGAGATCCAAAATCGTGAGGGGGGAGAAAGGGGATAAAAAAAGGTTCAAAAAGGAAGAAAGAAAAAAAAAAGGAAAAAAAAAAGAAAGAATTTAAGAAAAAGAAAACACCTAAGAAAAATATAAAAAAGAAAAATATATATATTAGATAAACTAGTAAAAAATCGTTAAAAAAGAAAAAGGTAATAGTTAAAAAAAATTTTATCCGAAGGCGAGAAAAAAAAACAAAAAATGAAAAAGAAAAAAAGTAAATTAACTGCAAGACTAAAAAAAATCACAGGGAAAAAAGCCATGAGTTCCGTGCTTGGCTGTCTCTTCCTCTGGAATTCTGCTGCTCTCCTTGGTATTGAAACCACACTCCTTGGTAGGTGAACTTGGTCTGGGCTGGATTTCTTGTTGATCTTCTGGGGGAGGGGCCTGTTGTAGTGATTCTCAAGTGTCTGCCCCAGGCGGAATTAGACCGCCCTTACCTGGGGCCGGGGTGAGTAATCCGCTCGGGTTTGCTTTCAGGAGCTTTTGTTCCCTGAGCGCTTTCTGAGAGTTCCGGAGGACAGGAATACAAATGGCGGCCTCCTGTTCTCCGGCCCGGAGGAGCCGAGAGCCCAGGGCCCCACTCCTCAGTGCGCCCTCAGAGAACAGTGCCCAGTTACTCCCGTCTGCCTGACCTCTGGACGCACTCCGAGCTCACCGAGCCTGTTACAGGTTCAAGGTCACCCCGAGCTGCGAGCTTACTGTCGGCTCTGTCTCTGTAGCCGGCTTTCCCGTTCCAATACCCGCAAGCTCTGCGACACTTAGACACCCCCGATCCTTCTGTGACCCTGCGGGACCTGAGGCCACACTGACCCCGTGTGGGCTTTGCCCCAGGTAGCCTCTGAAGGGATGTCCCCCCGGGGTCTATCTTCCCATCGCTTTGGATTCACTTCACCGCCGGTCCTACCTTTCTGAAAGTGGTTGTTTTTCTGTTTCCAGAATTGCTGTTCTTCTTCTCTTCGATCTGCCGATGGATTTTCAGGTGTTTGCAATCTTTAGATAAGCTATCTAGCTGATCTCCGGCTAGCTGAAGTAGTCTCTGCTTGCTACTTCTCTGCCATCTTGACTCCTCCTCAAGTAAACTAATTTTTAATCTCCCTTTATCTTAGGAAAGTTGAGACCTTTAACAAAGATATCAAGATACATCCAGGAAGAATCAAAACAACCTTCCTCGCACACACTGAGAATTTATAACCACTCTCCCATCTTTTTCTTCCACAAGTGTTTCTGTGTTTTTGTGTTTGTCCTGATAGTATATAAATCTTACACTTGGGGTTCTTTTTGATGAGGTTCTTCCTTTATTTGCGTATATATTTTTTTCTCTTGTCATATACTTTAATCAGGCTTTTTCTTTGTCTGTTTTTGTTTGTTTACTTCATAAATCTTACCTTGGGGCCCATTTGGGCTGAAACTTCTCTTTCATCTTCCCTTTCTTTCCTGTCTCTCTTTCTATCTCTTTTTTTTTCCCTTCTTTTTCTTTTTCTTTTCTTTTGTCTCTCATTTGGGTGGGGAATCCAGATTGCTCAGAAGTGTTCCAGGGTGCACCTTGACTGCACCACAGTTGATACATCCAGCTACATCTGTTCAGTCATCTCCCACCAAAATGACTAGGAGGAGGAATGCCCAACAGAAGAAAAATACAGAGGATGGACCTTCTGCAACAGAGCTAACGGCTATCAACATAGACAATATGTCGGAAGAGAATTCAGGCCAGCAGTTATCCAGGCAATAGCTAGTTTGGAGAAAGCCATGGATGACCAAATGGAATTGATTAGGGCTGAACTGAAAGCGATCAGACAGGATGTTCACAATGTTAGGGCTGAGCTTAAAGCTACCAGGGAGGAGGTTCACAATGCTCTCAATGAGTTCCAGTCTAATCTAAACTCTCTCAAAGCTAGGGTAACTGAGGCAGAAGATAGAATTAGTGATCTGGAAGACAAACAGATAGAGAGAAATGATCAGGAGGAAGCCTGGAACAAACAGCTTAGAAACCACGAAAACAGAATCAGGGAAATAAATGATGCCATGAAGTGTTCCAACTTCAGAATTATTGGAATCCCTGAAGGGGAGGAGAAAGAAAGAAGTCTAGAAGATATAGTGGAACAAGTCCTTCATGAAAATTTTCCCAAACTTGTGAATGGAACCAGCGTTTAGGTACTAGAGGCTGAATGGTCTCCACCCAAGATTATACATTCCAAAAAAACCACACGACACCTGATAGTCAAATTGAGGAATTGTAATTGTAGGTATAATCTCTTGAAAGCTGCCAGGGCAAAGAGGCTCCTTACTTACAGAGGGAAGCCCATCAGAATAACGTCAGACCTGTCCACAGAGACCTGGCAAGCCAGAAGAGGCTGGCAAGATATATTCAGGGCACTAAATGAGAAGAACATGCAGCCAAGAATACTTTATCCAGCAAGACTGACATTCAAAATGGATGGAGAGATAAAGAGTTTCCAAGACCGGCAAGGCTTAAAAGATTATGCAACCACCAAGCCGACACTGCAGGAAATATTAAAGGGGGTTCTATAAAAGAGGATAAATCCTAAGAATAGCATTGAACAGAAATAGAGAGACAATCTACAGAAAGAAAGACTCCAAAGGTAACTCGATGTCAATAAAAACGTATCTATCAATAATCACTCCCAATGTGAATGGCCTAAATGCGCCCATAAAACGGCACAGGGTTGCAGATTGGATAAAACGACAGGACCCATCCATATGTTGTCTACAAGAGACCCATTTTGAACCTAAAGATACACCCAGACTGAAAGTGAAGGGATGGAGAAGCATCTTTCATGCCAATGGGCCTCAAAAGAAGGCCGGGGTAGCGATTCTCATATCAGATAAATTAGATTTTAAACTAAAGACTGTAGTCAGAGATACAGAAGGACATTACATAATCCTTAAAGGGGCTATACTCCAAGATGATCTAACAATTGTAAATATGCATGCCCCCAATATGGGAGCAGCCAATTACATAAGAAAACTGTTAATCAAGATAAAGAGTCATATTGATATGAATACACTAATCGTAGGAGATCTTAACATGCCTCTCTCAGAAATAGACAGATCATTGAAGCAGAAAATCAATAAAGAAACAAGAGCATTGAATTATACATTAGAACAGATGGACCTCATAGATATATACAGAACATTCCACCCTAAAACAACAGAATACTCATTCTTCTCAAGTGCACATGGAACCTTCTCAAGAATAGACCACATACTGGGTCACAAATCAGGACTCAACTGATACCAAAAGACTGAGATGGTTCCCTGAATATTCTCAGATCACAATGCTTTGAAACTGGAGCTCAATCAGAAGGAAAAGTTCAGAAGGAACTCAAACACCGGGAAGCTAAAGGCCACCTTGCTTAAGAATGCGTGGATCAACCAGGAGATCAAAGAAGAACTGAAACAATTCATGGAAACCAATGAGAATGAAGACATTTCTGTCCAAAACCTGTGGTATACAGCAAAGGCGGTCCTAAAAAAAATTGAAAAATCCAGAACCCAGCAGCTTTCTCTACACCTTAAGGAACTGGAGAATAAACAACAAATCAAACCAACTCCACACATAAGAAGGGAAATCATCAAGATTAGAGCCTAGATCGATGAGGTAGAAACCAGAGATATAGTAGAATGTATCAATGATACTAGAAGCTGGTGTTTTGAAAGAATCAATAAGATCGATAAACCATTGGCGACACTAATCCAAAAGAAAAGAGAGAAAGCTCAAATACATAAAATTATGAATGAAAGGGAGAGATCACAATGAACACCAAGGAAGTAGAAACAATCATCAGAAGTTATTATCAACAGTTATATGCCAATAAGCTAAGCAACCTAGATGAAATGGATGCATTCCTGGAAAACTATAAACTCCCAAAATTGAATCAGGAAGAAATTGACAACCTGAATAGACCAGTATCTAGTAATGAGATTGAAGCGGTGATCAAAAACCTCCCAAAAAACAAGAGCCCAGGACCTGATGGATTCCCCTGGGTATTCTACCAAAGTTTCAAAGAAGAAATAACATCTCTTCCCCTGAAGCTGTTTCAAAAAATTGAAGCAGAAGGAAAACTTCCAGACACTTTCTATGAAGCCAGCATGACCCTGATCCCCAAACCAGGCAAAGACCACACCAAAAAGGAGAATTTCAGACCAATATCACTGATGAATATGGATGCTAAGATTCTCAACAAGATCCTAGCAAACAGGATCCAACAGCACATTAAAAAGATTATCCACCATGACCAGGTGGGATTCATCCCTGGGCTACAAGGATGGTTTAACATTCACAAATCAATCAATGTGATAGAACGTATCAATAAGAGAAGAGAGAAGAACCACATGGTTTTCTCAATTGATGCAGAAAGATTATTTGACAAAATCCAGCATCCGTTCCTGATTAAAATGCTTCAAAGTATAGGGATAGAGGGAACATTCCTGAGCGTCATGAAATCTATCTATGAAAGACCCACAGCAAATATCATCCTCAATGGAAAAAGCTTGTGTCCTTCCCGTTGAGATCAAGAACATGACAACGATTCCCACTTTCACCACTCTTGTTCAACATAGTATTAGAAGTCCTAGCAACAGCAATCAGACAATGAAGGGAAATAAAATGTATCCAAATTGGTAATGAAGAAGTCAAACTCTCTCTCTTTGCAGATGACATGATTCTTTATATGTAAAACCCAAAAGACTCCACCCCCAAACTACTAGAACTCATTCAGCAATTCAGCAACATGGCCGGATACAAAGTCAGTGTACAGAAATCAGTGGCTTTCTTATACACTAACAATGAAAATACTGAAAGGGAAATTAGAGAATCGATTCCATTTCCTATAGCACCAAGAACCATAAGATACCTGGGAATAAACCTAACCAAAGCGGTAAAGGATCTGTACTTGAGGAACTACAGAACACTTATGAAAGAAATTGAAGAAGACAAAAAAAGATGGAAGACCATTCCATGCTTTTGGATTGGAAGAATAAACATTGTTAAAATGTTTATACTGCCTAGAGCAATCTATACTTTTAATGTTATTCTGATCAAAATTCCACCAGTATTCTTCAAAGAGCTGTAGCAAATTATCAATACCTTTTAATAAATCTTTTTTTAAATTTTCATTTTGTAGTCATATTCTATCCCTTCATTGTATTTAACCTTATTTTTTTGTATACATATAAGTTTTTCTTTCTTTCAAATTTTGGTGTACAGGTTTTAACAGAAAAATCTAGAATATGGCTTTCTTCTAGTCTCCAGCCTGATCACATTCTCTCATTTTTTTCTTTTTGTAACCAATTTCTTACCTTATCAATTCCTTTTTAAAATTATTTGTAAATTTTCACCTTTACGGATATATTGCATCACTTCATCATGTTTACCCTTTTTTTTGAAAAAAAAAATATATATATATAATTTCTTTAAAATTTTGGGATGCACTTTCTTCTAACAGAACAAAATACACCTAAAATCAAATGTGTGGCTCTATTCCATTCACGAGCCTAATCTTTTTTTTTTTTTTTTTTTTTCATTTTCTTCTCCCCTGTTTCGTGTCTCTTCTGATTTGGCTAGGGTCTATTTTTCTGGGGTTGTTGTTACCCTTTTGGCATTTTTTTCTCTCATTAAACTATTCTTCACTGGACATAATGACATGGTGGAAAAATTCACCCCACCCCCAAAAGAAACACATCGAGAATAATACAATAATAGTAGGAGATTTTAACACCTCCCTCACTGAAATGGAGAAATCATCTAAGTAAATAGTCAACAATGAAATAAAGGCTTTAAATAACACACTGGACCAAATGGACATCATAGGTGTATTCAAAACATTCCATCCCAAAGCAAGAGAATACACATTCTTCTCTAGTGCACATGGAACATTCTCCTGAATAGATAAATTCCTGGGTCACAAATCAGGTCTCAATCATTATCAAAAGACTGGGATCATTCCCTGCCTATTTTCAGACCACAATGCTCTGAAGCTAGAACTCAATCACAAGAGGAAATTTGGAAAGAATTCAAATACATGGAGGTTAAAGAGCATCCTACTAACGAATGAATGGGTCAACCAGGAAATGAAAGAGGAATTTTAAAAAATTAAAGAAGCAAGTGAGAATGAAAGCACAACTGTTCAAAATATTTGGGAAACAAAAAGGCCATTCTGAGAGGAAAGTATACAACAATACAAGCCTTTCAAGAAAAAAGTTCTGAAGTACACAGCCTAACCCTTAATCTAAAGGAGCTGGAGAAAGAACAGCAAATAAAGCCTAAACCCAGAAGGAGAAGAGAAAGTAAAGGTCAGAGCAGAAATCAATGAAATAGAAACCAAAAGAGCAGTAAAACAGATCAATGAAACTAGTAGCTGGTTCTTCAAAAGAATTAATAAAATTGATAAAACCCTGGCCAGACTTATCAACAAGAAAAGCAAAAGAACCCAAATAAATAAAATCATGAATGAAACAGGAGAGATAACAACCAACCCCAAAGAAATAAAAAAAAAAATTATAAGAACATACTATGAGCAACTATATGCCAGCAAATTATACAATCTGGAAGAAATTGATGCATTCCTAGAGACAGAAGCTACTAAAACTGAACCAGGAAGAAATAGAAAACCAGAAATGACCCATAACCAGCAAGGAGATTGAAGCAGTCATCAAAAACATCCCAACAAACAAGAGCACAGGGCCAGATGCCTTCCCAGGGGAATTCTACCAAACATTTAAAGAAGAATTAATACCTATTCTCCTGAAACTGATCCAAAAAATAGAAATGGAAGGAAAACTTCCAAACTTATCTTATGAGGCCAACATTACCTTGATCCCAAAATAATACAAAGACCCCATCAAAAAGGAGAATTACAGACCAATATTCCTGATGAATACAGATGCAGAAATTCTCACCAAAATAATAGCTAATAGCATCCAACAGTACCTTAAAAGGATTATTCACCACCACCAATTTATTTATTTATCCCACCAGGGATTTATCCCACCAGGGATTTATTCCTGGGCTGCAAAGTTGGTTCAACATCCAAAAACCGATCAATGTGACAAAATACATTAATAAAAGAAAGAACAAGAACCATATGATCCTCTCAGTAGAAGCTGAAAAAAGCATTTGACAAAGTACAGCATCTTTTCTTGATCAAAACTGTTCGAAGTATAGGGATGGAGAGTACATACCTCAAAATCATAAAATCCATCTATGAAAAAACCCACAGTGAATATAATTCTCAATGGGGAAAAACTGAGAGCTTTCTCCCTAAGGTCAGGAACACAGCAGGTCTGTCCACTATCACCACTGCTATTCAACATAGTACTAGAAGACCTAACCCCAGCAATCAGACAACAAAAAGAAATTAAAAGCATCCAAATTGGCAAAGAAGAAGTCAAACTATCACTCTTTGCAGATGATAGGATACTTTATGTGGAAAACCCAAAATACTCCACTCCAAAACTGCTAGAACTCATATAGGAATTCAGTAAATTGTCAGGATATAAAATCAATGTGCAGAAATCAGTTTCACTTCTATACACCAATAGCAAGACAGAAGAAAGAGAAATTAAGGAATTGATCCCATTCACAATTACACCCAAAATCATAAGGTACCTAGGAATAAATCTAACCAAGGAGGCAAAAAACCTGTACTCAGAAAACTATACAGTACTCATGAAAGAAAATGAGGAAGATGCAAAGAGATGTTTCATCCTCATGGATTAGAAGAACAAATATTGTGAAAAAGTATATGCTACCTAGAGCAACCTACACATTTAATACAATCCCTATCAAAATATCATCAATGTTTTTCACAGAAATGGAAGAAATAATCCTAAAACTTATATGGAACCAGAAAAGATACTGAATAGACAGAGGAATGTTGAAAAATAAAACCAAAGAGGGCAGCATCACAATTCCAGACTTCAAGTTCTATTACAAAACTGTCATCATCAAGACATTATGATACAAAAACAGACACATAGATCAATGGAACAGAATAGAGGGCCCAGAAATGGACCCTCAACTCTATGGCTTACTAATCTTTGAGAAAGCAGGAAAGAATGTCCAATGGAGAACAGACAGTCTCTTCAACAAATGGTGTTGGGAAAATTGGACAGCCACATGCAGATGAATAAAACAGGACCATTTCCTCACACCACACACAAGATAGACTCAAAACGGATGGAGGACCTCATTGTGAGACAGGAATCCATCAAAATCCTTGAGGAGAACATAGGCAGCAACCTCTTCAACCTCGGCTGCAGCAACTTTTTCTTAGAAACATCCCCAAAGGCAAGGGAAGCAAGAGCAAAAATGAACTATTGGGACTTAATCAAGATCAAAAGCTTTTGCACAGCAAAGGAAACAGTCAACAAAACCAGAAAACAACCAACAGAATAGGAGAAAATATTTGCAAATGACATATCAGATAAACGGATAGTAACCCAAATCTATAAAGGACTTATCAAGCTCAACACCCAGAGAACAAATCAAGAAATCCAATCAAGAAATGGGCAGAAGACATGAACAGATATTTCTGCAAAGAAGGCATCCAAATAGCCAAAACACACATGAAAAATTGCTCAACATCACTTGGCATCAGGGAAGTACAAACCAAAACCACAGTGAGATACCACCTTACACCATTCAGAACGGCTCAAAGTAACCAGGCAGGAAATGACAGGTGTTGGTGAGGATGCAGAAAAAGGGGAACCTTCCCACACTGTTGGTGGGAATGAAGTTGGTGAAGTCACTCTGGAAAACAGTATGGAGTTTCCTTAAAAAGTTGAATAGATCTACACTACAATCCAGCAATTGCACTACTGCCTATTCACCCTAAATACTGCGTATTTACCCTAAAGATACAAAGGTATCTTGTATGCTGAAGGGGCATGTGCGCCAAATGTTTATAGCAGCAACACCCACAATAGTCAAACTATAGAAAACTATACAAAGAGCCTAGATGTCCATCAGCAGATGAATGATTAACAAGATGTGCCATATGTGTGTGTGTGTGTGTGCGCGCGCACGTGTGTGTGTGTGTGCATACACACAATGAATACTATGCAGCCACAAAGAATGAAATCGTGCCATTTGCAATGTGTATGGAAGTAAAGAGTATTATGCTAAGCAAAATATGTCAATGAGAGAAAGACAATTATCGTATGATCTCAGTAATATTAGGAATTTGAAAAACAATACTGAGGATCATAGGGCAATGGAGGGAAAAACGAAAGAAGATGAAACCAGAGAGGGAGACAAACCATAAGAGACCCTTAATGTCAGGAAACAAACTGAGAGTTGCTGGAGGGGTGGGGTGGCTAAGTGATGGATGTTGGAGAGGGTATGTGCTATGGTGAATGCTGTGAATTGTGTAAGACTGATGAATCACAGACCTGTTACCCTGAAACAAATAAGATGTTATGTGTTAATTTAAAAATTTTTAATTAAAAAAAGATATTTTTTTCAAATTGAGTCTAACTGTAGCACCAGAGTATAAGAAACCTACAGGAAATAAACATATACTAAGAATAAGTTCGTTTCCCACTCGATTCTGTTCAACAGTTCAGGATAGTTCCACAGTCACAGGACAGACAGAGAATCTGGGAAAATGAACTGAACTCTTACAAATGGTCAGGATGGAATATTTCATGTGATGTATATTTGAAACACTCACAATAATGGAAACAAATAAACAGAGTATATATTCATGTGAACAGCTACAGAAAGGCCCTCACTTCTCCCTTCGTCCCTAGTTTTTATGATATTTAAACACAAGAACTCCCATATGGAGCCAGTAAGTGAGCAGAGCTCCACATGAACAAGATCCACAAAGCCCACCCAGAAGCACAGAGATTCTTTCCACCAGCCTGAGGAGCATTTTCACAGGGACCAGTGAGACCAGTGAGAGAATGAGGGAGGCTTGGAACAGCCAGGCTCAGCTAGGGGCTCAAGAACCAGAAACTGGGGACCCACCACCATGCTTGGACCCTCAAGCTCCCCTTCTTCATTCCTTGAACAGCAGCTACCTCAGGCCCTATCCACAGGCTCAGCCCCCATGGGACCCTGAAGGTGACTCTGAACCTGAGCTTAGCCCCATGGGTGCTGCAGGAAGTGAGACCCAGGGAATGAGCACCAAGGTATCCTGAACCTGCAGGCCTTGTATCTGCTATAAGACTCAGGTTCCTTCTACAGAGTAGCCATGAGAACCCTCTCATTCTCTCATATCTTAAGGAGAGGACCAAACAAGAATTCAAAACAGAGCCAGAAGAACCCAGGCCAGGCCCTGGAAACCAAACATCTTCCAATTTTCCCACAGATTCTCCAGCTCTAAGCTGGGACACAACCCCACTGACCTTCTCCACATGCAGGCTGGAGGGTCTGGGGGGGTCTTCTTTATAGATCAACCAGGAATCAGGATGGCAGTGAGTAGGGGACAGATACCTGCTGCCCAATCTGGCCTCACCCTCCTTCCCTATTTCCTGCCCTGGTCAAGCTATGCCTCAAGGAGCTCCAGGTCTGAATCCAGCACACCTGGGCTCCATCCTGGACTTGCTCCACTTTCCTCCCCTTCTTCAGAATCGAGTCTCCCTGGACCCTCAGCTTCAGGTGCTGTGAAATGGGGAAGCTCATACTGATGTTAGAACAGAGACTATGGACACCAGGAAACAAACCGAGGGTTTTAGAACAGAGGTAGGTAGGGGGATGGGTGAACCTGGTGACGGGTATTAAGGAGGGCAGATTTCATGGAGATCTGGGTGTTAAACACAATGAATCATGGAACACTACATCAATAGCTAATGATGTACTGTATAGTGACCAAGATAACACAATAAAAAAAGAACACTTTGTTTTCAACATTAATGATATAAAAACATTGACAGAGTCTTACAAATGAAACAGAGACTGCAGGTTGGGAATGAGGGGGCACTGGACTGGGAATCTTTGTCTCTCCTTTGCAGAAGTCCAAGGAAACGGTCTCAGAAAAATGTGACCCATATTAAGTGAAACCACATATTCAGATGTTAATTACCAAATTCCCTGTTTCATCCAAATCACCTAGGAAGCTCCTGTGGAAATCCTCCCACTCCAGACTGCTGGTGCTATGTATTGTAATAGAAACCAGTGGTGGAGGAGGTGATGGGAATAATACTGATAAAGTTTTAGGTTCGCAGGTAATCATTAGTGTTAGAAGGATTGCCTGGACCACTTTGACACTGTGACACTCGCTGGGATTCAGGCAGCATCAGACTTAACTCCCACATGGAGAGGAGGGGTGCCAATAGGATCTCATAAATGTTTCCTGGACTGTGACCCTCTCCAAATGCACTACACTTTACCTGCACCCGCCCTGCTGCAATAGCCATGGGACAGTCTAGGGCATTTGATCCCTTGGACAAGGACAGGAATATTTCCTTCCCTATCTGCCTGCCTGCAGTTTGTGACATTGTACGTTGGACTGAGCAGAGCAGGGGTTGGCAACTGCCTGAGGGAGGCTGGACTCCCAGGTCCACATCCCTTCTCAGGTGACAGGTGCTGTAGGGTGACCTGCAGGAGGGAAGCTCCAGGTCTGAATCCTGACCCACCAGAAGGGGGCAGCAGAGGTCCATCAGGAACAACAGGACAGAGGCTGGGTCTGCCCAGGAGGAGCCTCACAGGGACACCAGGCCTGGGGGTCAGCAGATGTCCAGAGCCCTCAGAAAGAAGTCATGATGATCCATCCTATCCCCAAGGATGCAGGGGCAAAGTTTTCATGGTCAGACTCACACAGTGCCATCCAAGACCCTGAAAGAGATCCTGCACAGTGAGTAGCTCATCTGGGAAATGTCAGTCATCTCACTCTCCACCTGAGGTGCCAGGGAGCTGACCCTTCTGTGCTGCACACCTCCAGAGATGCCCTGACTCCTCACCCTCTTCTTCTCCTTCCCCACTCCAGGCATATTCTGATCCAGGGCTGCAGCTTCCTTCCTCACGAGTGTCACGGGGACAGTAAGTGGGGCACTCGGATCCCCTGGTCCCTGGAAGGAGAGTCTGAAGCATCCTTGTGAGGCTGTCTCCAAAGTGAAGTGACTCCCACAGCTTCAGACCACATATCTAGTTCCTGTGCTGTCCTTGCTTCAGTGACAGAATCCAGTTCCCAAGAGGGACCAGCAACTATCCAGTCCTGGTGTTCACACTGTGCACAAACATGTGACTGGGGAGCCTCACAAAGACACAGAACCTGAAGTGAGTCCCTCAGTCAAGCATAGTCTCTAGCACTTTTCACATATTTACATAATACATGGGTGAAAAAGCAAAAGTAATCAAAGTGTTGATAATGCAGGTTGCTGGTCTTTGTGGGATGGGGTGTCATAGAGACAGCAGGACCACGGGCAAATAGACTAGAAATTGTGATGAATCTCCAAGAGTAGGTGATTGTGTAACTAGTGAATTCCCACATGTACCATGATAAACAAGTGTCAGAATGAGAGAGTTTCCCATTCTGATGACATGCTGAGTTCAGCTGGGGGCCCCAGAGGGAACATGAAGCAGGAGGGGTAGGCAGAGAGGCCATAGGGCCACCTTTCCCTGAATCAGATGTTGTCTCTAGTTCTTCAAGGGCCCAGCTCAACCCCATGGCCAGGCTCCTATAAGGCCTCCAGTATTTATCCAGCTGCCCTATGTTCAATAACCTTAGAACAGATGGTCATGACAACTGTCAGAGAGACAGTATAAAAATCTTCAGTGGACAATTGTACCGGCATAAGACAGGACAGGATACTGGCTGGTCATATATGACAATTGCAATTGTCCTCAGAGATACCTGACTGATTCTTCAGCTCTAACCTAGAAGACACGGCCACCCTAAACACCAGCAGGACCAGGGCCAAGGAAAAGGCTGGCTACTACTTTCAGGTGTGGGACGTGGTATTCCTGCGCATAGTGAGAGAGACAGACCAGGATATGAGACACAGACCTCTTGCCTGTCTGTGTCACACATGACTTCAGCATAGAAGGACTGCAGACAAAGCATAGTAGATCTGGCCCAAGGGCCCAGATCTGAGATACCCAGACCTCTCCCCCAACCCAGTCTGCCAGATGGCCTCTGCACTGTGTGGATCAGGAGTGCATGTGCAGGAGGCAGGATGAACCTGTGATGTCTATTTGGCTATGATGTGTTGGGAATGGAAGACCTTGCTGGGATGACCAACAGAGAGACATCCATGGAGACAGAAGTAGCTCAAAGTGACAAGGGGAATTCTGACCTCTCCTTTGAACAGAATCATTGTTGTGTCACTGGCTGGAAGCAATTTTCCTTTAGAATAAGACCTGTAAGGCAGCAGAGTGTATGGTCATGGTGACAGTCATAATTAGCAGCAGTTTTCCAGGAAAATCAGTGAGTGGGATGTTCCTAATTCCACTTCAAGATCCCAGACCTATGAATGCTGGCTATAGGAGAAACACCACCAAACACTGGAAATAGATGGAGTGCAAATATCACCTCCTGGAAACTGTTGCCCCTGCCCAAAACTGTTGTCTTGTACCTGGCACAGTAACTGCCTTCCTGAGGACATTAGTTCATTCATTCAAGCCAGGTGTTTCAGGATAGTGGGGAATATGGTAGACACAGTGAATACCATGGACCTGGGCACATTGCAGCCCTTCAACTGATGTGAAAGAGGTACACTGGAGAGAAGCTTCCCTAAAATACTAGACAGTGGGTGATTCATCCTCTAAGCCCAAGGATAATACTTTGGGAGGAAGTATTACAGTCAAAGAAGGCAGGTCCCTATCTAGGTAATGGTCTGTTCCAACAAGAATGGAACCATACCTACCATGATGGAAGAGATCTAACGTAATCGATCTGTCACCAGGCTCCTGGATAATTCCCTCGGGAAGGGTCTCAGACTGGGAACTTGAGGTTGGTCTCTGCTATTGGCAAATTGGTCCTCACAAGTGGCCATAGGCAAGTGAGCTTTAGTGATTGGAAATCCATAGTTATTAGCCCATGAATAACCACCCACTTTGCAGCATGGGCACTTTGCTATGAGGCCCACAGGACAAGTTCAAGAGTAGATGAACAAAAAGGCTGACCACTGCCCCCCCGATATGTCACATTATCCACCTGATTATTGCACCATTTCCATTTGAGGACGTACTATGGTAGACATTTCACAGAACACAAAGAGCGTCCAGATCTGTGTTCACTTGAGGAGTTCTACTCACATTTTCTCTTCCTCAAATAACATCACCAATTTTCTTTTTTTTTTTCTTAAAGAATTTATTCATTTGACAGAAAGAAACAGCGAGAGAGGCAACACAAGCAAGGGGAGTGGAGAGTAAGAAGCAGGCTTCCCGCTGAGTAGAGAGTCCAATGTGAGGCTGGATCCCAGGACCCTGGGATCATGACCAGAGGGAAGCCAGACACCTAAGGACTAAGCCACCCAGGCACTCCACCCATTTTCTTATTGTGTTCCTTCCAACACTGGCCACCAAGCCAAACTATGTGTCACAGCCATAGGTTAGTATAAACCCAATTCTGTCCTCCTCTCAGTCCAGGTGAATAAAAACAATTACTCTGCTCAAAAGCTACCTTATTGAAGAATTTTCCTGCACCCAGTTTATGCAGGGGTGTCCCAGATGAGGCTGCAGCAGAAATTTTTTTTTATTATTATTTTTTATTATGTTATGTTAGTCACGGTACAGTACATCATTAGTGTTTGATGCAGTGTTCCAAGATTCATTGTTTGCTTGTAACTCCCAGGGCTCCATGCAATCCATGCCCTCCTTTATACCATCCCCAGGCCAGCCCATCCCTCCACCCCCTTACACCTAAATAGATATTTTTAATACAATAACATAATTCTTAATTAATATGCAATAAACTTGAGTAAAAATAAGTTTATAATCTTTAAAATAAGAAATCAAAAACAGGATTCTTTCCAGCCCATGAAATAAAAGAGCAAATGGCCATTATGAGCATTCTTTACTACAGATTGCATATTGCTCTATCAGAAGCCATGATGCTCATGGGAAACAAAAGGTATTGGGAGAACACCCAAGATAATTATATCCAGGAGTAGTGAGGGAAAGAGGACCCAGTGAAAGAGACCCTATATATATTCCATATAGTACACATTTGTAGGCTTCTAAGTGTTTATGTCACTAATACCTTTCAAAACCTACCAATGTGCACCATAGCTCACCATTTATATATTTCATTATATGTTTTTAATCCCCATTATGTAGCTCAGTCCCAGAAGTGGTGTTTATCTGATGATGCTCTAACATCTTCTCTTGCCAGAGAAGAGACACCCACATTTGTCAGCACATGCTTAAATACTAGAGTGAAGCTAGTCCCATAGTTGGCTCTCAGCAGCCAGGTGGACCTGTGAAGCCTGACACTTTCTGGTTGTGGGTACATACATATACTGGTCATTCCAGCTGGCTGTCCCTCATGTGGACACAGTGATGATCTGTGTAAGCCTGGATACCCCCCCCCCAACATGAGTAGAGCTGTGGCTGATGTGAAGACCGTATCATGCTTTTCATTTCTTTTTTATCTGGAAACATGCAAATATTAAAAATCTAGATTTGAGATTAGGTATGAAAAGTCCACCTCACACAAGATGACCATGCAGCAGAAATATTATTAACTATCACAGTTGCCTGCATATAACATAGGAACCTCTAAAACCAGCCTTCTGTTTTCTCATCTATATCTGCTGTTCATTGGATTATCCCCATTGGGCCATAGCTGTGTGCAACAGAGAAAAGACAATGGATCAGGGATCAGAGGTTATGGACATCTGACCTCTTCCTCATGTACCTCACCTGTTCCTTTAGGACTTGTTGAAGCCTGATCTCAAATTTATCTCCTCTGTTTGGTGATGGACAGCTGCTGTGAATGCCCAATTCCATGGCATGGTTGTTCATTTGGCACCCAGTCCTTGCAGGCAGTCTGGTCACCTGGTGATTTAGTGGCTAATAAGGAGCACACAGCCTCTGTTAAAGTTCAGTAGCTAGTCAAAGTCTTTGCCAAAGGGAACTTTCTCTTTACACATATGTAAAAAAAGGAGTAACCTGCCTTTCTATTTCAATTGTAGGAACTCCATAATTAACTGATACCAACATCCACGGTCAAATGAGTCTGATTAATAATTTCTTCTGGCTATTCACTATGGTAACAATGTCCAACTTATAATTTCTGATGAAATGGGACTCCATGCCTCCTAACAAAACAAAGACCCCATTAATAAAAACTTG
Source organism: Mustela lutreola (assembly GCF_030435805.1). Classification (NCBI taxonomy): domain Eukaryota; kingdom Metazoa; phylum Chordata; class Mammalia; order Carnivora; family Mustelidae; genus Mustela; species Mustela lutreola. The sequence goes on along the minus strand of NC_081300.1, from coordinate 66,192,664 downwards.
CAAGGCACCTGGGTGGCTCAGTGGGTTAAAGACTCTGCCTTCAGTTCAGGTCATGATCTCTGGGTCCTGGGACAATCCCTGCATCAGGCTCTCTGCTCAGCAGGGATCCTGCTCTCCAACCCCCACGCCTGCTTCTCTCCCTACTTGTGATCTCTATCTCTGTCAAATAAATAAATAAAATCTTTAAGAAAACTCCTACACAACTCAGAGTTCATAATCTGTAGAAAATATGTATGTATATATTGTAAATTTGTGTGTATATATACATATATATTCATATGTATACATCATATGTATACATTTACAGATACACACACACAGACACAATTAGTATATATGTGCACACAGACAAGGATATTCATATAAGTGTGTATAAATATATGATAGAAAGGAGTGTGTGACAGGAAATTGATGTCAGGTGGAAACACACACACACAGGTGAACCACACAGAAGCCACCGTGACTGTCAGCTACAAACAGGCTCCCAATTCCCACTCAGTATGCAAGGCAGATAACATGGGGCTCCTCTTGTGACTTACCTTTCCAGAAATATAAAACAGGAGGATTCTAACACATCACACCTGTCACTGAATTTTTAACTTATAAGAAAACATTACCTTGGAACTCAATTAGTTTTGAATCCCAAACACCTAAGGTCCTAACTTTCCCCACATCCTCACACAAACCAGACTCTTCCCCACAGGGACTGACTCCAAACACACTTCAGTTCTTGTCCCTTCTTGCCATCCTGACAGCAGCCCCACAGTCCCCTCTGCAGAGACACCTCCTCCAGCCTCTCCTCACAAACGACCTACCTGTCATTTTGTCAATGTCACTTCATTCCATGCTGTCACCAGACACTACACATTTTCCCCTATTGTTATTTTATTATTTTCTTAATTAACTCTTTTCTGCTAATTATTATCCTAGGTGGTCAGGAAGATTTTAATGCAATACATGTCCCCTCTGAATCATAGGCATGAACACTCAGGTGCTTATTTTTCTCCCACAGAAATAAGTCTGAAGTCAGATGATGGTTCTCACCAATTCCATAAGGTCCCAAATCTTCTCACTTTGCCACCATCACATGCTCACTTCGGCAGCACATATACTTTCTTCACAACTAACACCAAAGAAATACAAACTATTATAAGAACATACTATGAGCAACTCTACGGCAATAAATTTGACAATCTGGAAGAAATGGATGCATTCCCACCATCACTTCTACGGAGGTTTTTCTTTTCATTTTTGTTGACAGCAGGCCTCGGGACAGCTGTGGACACTCCAGCTCTCCCAGCCAAGTGCCAGAGCAAGAGCACTGTATAAATCTAGTCTGTTTCCTTCCTTCACAAGAGTAAAATTCCCCCAAATGATCCCCAGCCATATAACACATTTACTGGCGACCTTTGGACCATGAGTCATTGTTGACCCAGTGGCACCTGAGAATAGCCATAGTGTGACTTCTAAATGAATATAGAAGACAAGATGCAGATAGAAGGGTTTGGAATCTATATGCTATATCAACAAAACATGTGTGACCACTCTACTGCACCAGTCCCAAGACAGGAACTCTGATATAGTGGCTGTGTCTTGTTCACACTAATTTCCAGGATGGAATGTTCCCAGAACAAAGTGGGTCTGAATAAATGTCTGTTAAGTAACATTTCTCCTATCTCTGACTTGGAAGCAATAGTCACCTTTGCCCAGGTTGGTCCTGCACCAGCTGCTGACACCAGTAAGAGGAAGTCCCTGATTCCTGTGTCCTCTAGTGCTAACCTCCAAAACCACATACATGACCACCCAACACCCATACTTCATAAGCTCTGCATTCTCCTCCTCTAAATGAGCCTGCTTATATTTTCATGGGTAATCTGATGAGCTCTTGCATGATGTTGAGGGTGGCAGGGGTTTCTTAGAGAAAAGTAATTCCTCAAATGGAGCCTAAAGCCCATGGATCAGGGAATTGGGATCTTCTGATCAGAATTTCTGATCAGAATTTCAAATCTGGACAAAGGAATTCTTGCACCTCCAGCAGAATGTGGAGTGGCCTCCAGGGGTCAGTAGCGATCAACTGACAAAGTCACCAGGACCTGGGGTATGTCTGGGCATCAGGGGTTTAACAGGGTAGGAGACTTCATCACCACCACCTGAGACCTAAGGGAAAAGTTACAGGGTTTCTATAATGTCACCTTTACCACCAACATAAAATTATGACTCCTTGTTGCTTAGATCTGTGTCTTCTAGAATTTGCCTCTGTCTCTTGCACAGGTCCAGTACTTCATGCCTCTGTAGCACAGCCCATTCTGCTAAAACCCAGTCACTGTCAAACCCCACTCAAGCATTGCATCTATCCCAGGAACTGAGTGCACACTGGGGAGGCTGAGCCACAGAATCAATGACCTGCCCTAGGAGATCTCCCTGAGGACATCACCTACAGTACTTCAGTAGCTCCTACAAATCTCCATATGTGCTTAGCAAGTGAAGAATTCTTTTCATGTTTGATGGTCACAAACAGGGATCTGGGCAGAAACTGCACTGATCTAAGCCTCTTATGGCCATCCAAGGAGCAAGGAGAGGACGTTTAGAGCCAACTATGGGGCAAGTTGGTAAAGCAGAATCCCCTGGGCTGATGGGAGGTCTGCAGGAGATACCACTGCCTCTCTGTATCCCTTGGAGCTCAGGCTTCTCTCAAACCACTAAGCTCCTCAGCAGCATATTTGCATAAATGATTTGCATAACCTGCAGGTATTACCGGCAAGGGGATAAGAAAGGCCTAAGAAGGAATGTGCCCAGACTAGGGCCTCAGGGACCAGAATTGGGGCACATTCATCATGGCCTGGACCCCTCTTCTCCTTGGATTCCTGGCTCACTGCACAGGTACTGAGCCCAGGCTCACACCCACCTAGACCCACAGAACTGTCACAAACCTGGCCCTGACACAGAGCTCAGTGGAGCACACACTGCCTGTGGGGGACAGGATGCTCAGGACCCAGCTGCCGGATGAAGGACTGGAGGGCTTTCTGTGAGCCCTGAGGGACTGACAGCACCTGCCCAGGGAAAGAGGGTCATGGTCCTGTTTGTTCAAAGGCTCCAGCTGCCATCCAGGCCCAGGGGTCCCAGGGGCTGAGACTGATAGGAGGGGTTCCCTGTATGCCCAAAGTATCCCTAAATATCAATCTAGGTCACATGGGTGGAGGCTTCCAAAGATGAGACCCAAATTTGAAAGCCCAACTATCCTTTTCTCTCTTGCAGGTTTTGTGGCTGCCTATGTGCTGACTCAGCCTCCCTTAATGTCGGTGAACCTGGGACGGACGGCCAGCATCACCTGCAGTAGAGACAACATTGGAAATACATATGTTTCCTGGTACCAACAGAAGCTGGGCAAGGCACCCATGATGATTATCTATAGTGATAGCAACCGGCCCTCAGGGATCCCAGACCGGTTCTCTGGCTCCAATTCAGGGAACACGGCCACCCTGACCATCAGCGGGGCTCAGGCAGAGGACGAGGCTGACTATTACTGTTTATCATATAAGAGTGGTAGTGGTAATGATCACAGTGACACAGGCAGATGGGGAAGTGAGACACAAAACCCTTCCCCGTCTGAGTCACACTATCCTCCAGCCCCAGGAGGCCTGTGCACAGAGCAGTGAGCAGATCTGACCTAGGCCCCCAGGTCTGACGTTCACAGGCTGCTCCCTCGTCCCTGCCCTGCAGGTGGGCTCTGCAGAAGATGTATGATGAATAACACTCAAATTACTCTTGAGTGAGATTCCATTTGTTTGAAGAGGCAGAGCATGACTGGACATGTTTAGTGTAGATGTGGGCAAACTTTGTACAGGGCCACATCTCACCTCTGGAGATGAGAACAGCAGCATCTAAGAGTAAAAATGCACAGGGTGACACTGACAACAGATTAGATGTTGCAAAAGAAGAGATTCACAAACTCCATGACGTCAAAGTAGTAACCATCCAAAATGAAATAAGACACACACACACACACAAAAGACTATAAGAAATGAACAGAACTCAGTCGGTTGTAGGATCACCTCATGCAATGCACTATGCTTGTAACTGAAGCCCCTGAGCAAAGAAGACAGGAGGGAAGAGAAATGACGCTTAAAGTGGTATTGCACAAATATTGGTGAAATTGGTGAAAAATTGATGAAAACAATAACTGACATAGTCAAGTTCAATAAAGCTCTAGCACAAGAACCATGAGGTACCGACACTGTCATCACGTCACACCCATACTTATGAACATCAGTGTGGAAGAGTCATCTGTGAAGCAGCAAGAGAGAATGTGCATTTTCCCCAAACCTGTATGTTTTATTTCCACAAGACAGCCAGAAATGGGAGTCCTGCACAGCCAGACAGGTGGAAGGACATCTTCCCGTACAGTGTGCCTGCCTGATCTAGGGTTTCATGGAGACCATAAGGGTAACTCAAGGATCGCTCCGAGGGTACCAGGTCTCCTGTGAGCAGTGCACACCTGCAGAGATATGGGGAGCAGAGAAGGTCCTTCTTTATTACCAGGACCCTTCCGTGGAACATACCACATCACCACACAGCCATCTGTTCAATATTCTGGTCAATACCTTCACTTGGTGAAGGTCCATTTGATGGCATTTCCCAGCATTCTCCATACCTTGGGCCAGACTTCCATTCCCTTTCAGAGGTGGTGGGTGTCCTCCTGTTCACTCAGATTTTGCTGTGCTTATGGATTTGTCCTGAGAGCAAAGAGAGAACTCATAAATAAGCACGTGATTCTCTGGCTACTGCCTCTACAACTGGTTACAAGGGAAGGCCAGGCTCCATGAAGCCCACTCAGTAGAGGGGGCTTGAGGGTTTAGGAGCTGAGTGCAGTTCACGTTTGTTTACCACATTGTTAGGGCAGGTTGATAACCATGCACAGGTACTTGTGCATTAACCATAAGCCCATCGATGTTCTTGGCTAAGGACTGGTGCACGGGGTCAGCACAGTGCCCATCGTCATGGAGGCTTGCATGGGACTGACCAGCCAGGGGCTCAGGGGCCCCACATTAGCACCACTGATCCTAATTTTCCTAATTTTCTTCTTCATGAAATTTTCCTTTTTGACTCACTTTTTTGTGAAAATACAATATATAGATCATATAACATATAAAATATGTGTTAACCCACTGTGTAAGTTGGCAGTAAGTTTTACGGTCAAGAGTAGACTAGTAGTAGTTCAGGTTTGGGACAGTCAAAGATATATGCAGATTTTAGACTGCACCTCTCTCAGCACCTCTAACATCTACTTTGTTCAAAACTCAACTGATGAACTTTTGGGACTTCATCAAAATCAAAAGCTTCTGCACAGCCCAAGAAACAGTCAAAAAACAAAGAGGCAACCCATGGAATGGGAGAAGATATTTGCAAATGACAGTACAGACAAAAGGTTGATATCCAGGATCTATAATGAACTCCTCAAACTCAACACACACAAAACAGACAATTATGTCAAAAAAAAAAAAAATGGGCAGAAGATATGGACAGACACTTCTCCAATGAAGACATATAAATGGCTATCAGACACATGAAAAAATGTTCATCATCACTAGCCATCAGGGAGATTCAAATTAAAGCCACATTGAGATATCACCTCACACCAGTTGGAATGGCCAAAATTAGCAAGACAAGAAACAACATGTGTTGGAGAGGATGTGGAGAAAGGGGAACCCTCTTCCACTGTTGGTGGGAATGCAAGTTGGTGCAGCCTCTTTGGAGAACAGTGTGGAGATTCTTCAAGAAATTAAAAATAGAACTTCCCTATGACCCTGCCATTGCACTCCTGGGTATTTACCCCAAAGCTACAGAGGTCGTAGAAAGAAGGGCCCTCTGTACCCCAATGTTTATAGCAGCAATGGCCATGGTCGCCAAACTGTGGAAAGAACCAAGATGCCCTTCAACGGATGAATGGATAAGGAAGATGTGGTCCATATACACGATGGAGTATTATGCCTCCATCAGAAAGGATGAATACCCAACTTTTGTAGCAACATGGACGGGACTGGAAGAAATTATGCTGAGTGAAATTAGTCAAGCAGAGAGAGTCAATTATCATATGGTTTCACTTATTTGTGGAGCATAACAAATAGCATGGAGGACATGGGGAGTAAGAGAGGAGAAGGGAGTTGGGGGAAATTGGAAGGGGAGGTGAACCATGAGAGACTATGGACTCTGAAAAACAATCTGAGGGTATTGAAGGGACAGGGGGTGGGAGGTCGGGGTACCAGGTAGTGGGTATTATAGAGGGCACGGATTGCATGGAGCACTGGGTGTGGTACAAAAATAATGAATACTGTAATGCTTAAAATAAAAAATAAATTAATTTTTTTAAAAAAAATAACTCAACTATAATGTGAATTTTTCACAATCTGTTCAAAAAATAAATGAATCTGGTAGGCTTCTTAACTCATATCATATAGACATTGTTACAATGATATGAAAGTACACATCACATGATATCTGTAGATTACTGTCTCTTTTTTTTACTTTTTTAAAAATTTCTTTTCAGTGTAACAGAATTCATTGATTATGCACCACACCCAGTGCTCGGTACAATACATGCCCTCCCTAATACCCACCACCTGGCTCACGCAGCCTCACATCCCCCACCCCTTCAAATCCCTCAGATTGTTTTTCAGAGTTCATAGTCTCTCATGGTTCACCTCCCCTTCCAATTTCCCTCAACTCCCTTCTCCTCTCCATCTCCCTATGTCCTCCATGTTATTTGTTATGCTCCACAAATAAGTGAAACCATATGATAATTGACTCTCTCTGCTTGACTAATTTCACTCAGCATAATTTCTTCCAGTCCCGTCCATGTTGCTACAAAAGTTGGGTATTCATCCTTTCTGATGGAGGCATAATACTCCATCGTGTATATGGACCACATCTTCCTTATCCATTCATCCGTTGAAGGGCATCTTGGTTCTTTCCACAGTTTGGCGACCATGGCCATTGCTGCTATAAACATTGGGGTACAGAGGGCCCTTCTTTCTACGACCTCTGTAGCTTTGGGGTAAATACCCAGTAGTGCAATTGCAGGGTCATAGGGAAGTTCTATTTTTAATTTCTTGAAGAATCTCCACACTGTTCTCCAAAGAGGCTGCATCAACTTGCATTCCCACCAACAGTGGAAGAGGGTTCCCCTTTCTCCACATCCTCTCCAACACATGTTGTTTCCTGTCTTGCTAATTTTGGCCATTCTAAGTGGTGTAAGGTGGTATCTCAATGTGGCTTTAATTTGAATCTCCCTGATGGCTAGTGGTGATGAATATTTTTTTATGTGTCTGATAGCCATTTGTATGTCTTCATTTGAGAAGTGTCTGTTCATGTATTCTGCCCATTTTTATATATGATTATCTGTTTTGTGTTTGTTGAGTTTGAGAAGATCTTTATAGATCCTGGATATCAGTCTTTTGTCTGTACTGTCATTTGCAAATATCTTCTCCCATTCCGTGGGTTGTCTTTCTCTTTGGTTGACTGTTTCCATGGCTGTGCAGAAGCTTTTGATCTTGAAGTCCCAAAAGTTCATATTCGCTTTTGTTTCCTTTGCCTTTGGAGACATATCTTGAAAGAAGTTGCTGTGGCTGATATTGAAGAGAGTACTGTCTATGTTCTCCTCTAGGAATCTGATGGATTCCTGTCTCACCTTGAGGTCTTTTATCCATTTTGAGTTTATCTTTGTGTACGGTGTAAGAGAAAGGTCGAGTTTCATTCTTCTACTTATAGCTACCCAGTTTTCCCGGCACCATTTATTGAAGAGAATGTATTTTTCCCACTGTATATGCTTTCCTGTTTTGTTGAAGATTATTTGCCTATAGCGTTCAGGGTCCATATCTGGGCTCTCTGCTCTGTTCCACTGGTCTAAGTTTCTGTTTTTATGCCAATACCATGCTGTCTTGGTGATCACAGCTTTGTAGTAAAGCTTGAAATCAGGTAACGTGATGCCCCCACTTTTATTTTTGTTTTTCAACATTTCCTTAGCGATTCGGGGTCTCTTCTGATTCAATACAAATTTCTGGGTTATTTGCTTCAGTTGTTTGAAAAATACCTGTGGAATTTTGATCGGAATGGCATTAAAAGTATAGATTGCTTTAGGCAGTATAGACATTTTAACAATATTTTGTCTTCCTATCCAAGAGCATGGAATGTTCTTCCATCTATTTGTGTCTTCCTCAATTTCTTTCATGAGTGTTCTGTAGTTCCTCGAGTACAGATCCTTTACCTCTTTAGTTAGGTTTATTCCCAGGTATGTTATGGTTCTTGGTGCTATATTAAATGGAACTGATTCTCTAATTTCCCCTTCTGTGTTTTCATTGTTAGTGTATAAGAAAGCCACTGATTTCTGTACATTGACTTTGTGTCCTGCCATGTTACTGAATTGCTGTATGAGTTCTAGTAGTTTGGGGGTGGAGTCTTTTGGATTTTCCATATAAAGAATCATGTCATCAGCGAAGAGAGAAATTTTGACTTCTTCCTTGTCAATTGGGATACCTTTTATTTCTCTTTGTTTTCTGATTGCTGTTGCTAGGACTTCTAATACTATGTTGAACAAGAGTGGTGAAAGTGGGCATCCTTGTTGTGTTCCTAATCTCAGTGGGAAGGCTGCAAGCTTTTTCCCATTGAGGATGATATTTGCTGTGGGTCTTTCATAGATAGATTTGATGAAGTTTAGGAATGTTCCCTCTATCCCTATACTTTGCAGTGTTTTAATCAGGAACGGATGCTGGATTTTGTCAAATGCTTTTTCTGCATCAGTTGAGAGGACCATGTGGTTCTTCTCTATTCTCTTATTAATTTTTTCTCACATTGATTGGTTTGCAAATGTTGCAAATGTTGAACCATCTATTTGTGTCTTCCTTGTAGCCCAGGAATAAATTCCACCTGGTCGTGGTGGATAATCTTTATAATGTGCCGTTGTATTCTATTTGCTAGGATCTTGTTGAGAATCTTAGCATCCATATTCATCAGTGATATTGGTCTGAAATTCTCCTTTTTGGTGTGGTCTTTGCCTGATTTGGAGAATAAGTGTAATGCTGACTTCACAAAAAGAGTCTGGAAGTTTTCCTTCTGTTTCAATTTTTTGAGACAGCTTCAGGAGAATAGGCGTTATTTCTTCTTTGAACTTTTGGTAGAATTCCCTAGGGAATCAGTCAGGTCCTAGCTTCTTGTGTTTTGGAAGGTTTTTGATCACTGCTTCAATCTCATTACTAGATATCGGGCTACTCAGGTTGTCAATTTCTTCCTGGTTCAATTTTGGGAGTTTATGGTTTTCCAGAAACACATCTATTTCATCTAGGTTGCATAACTTATTGGCACATAACTGTTGACAATAACCTCTGATGATTGATTCTATTTCCTTGGTGTTAGTTATGATATCTCCCTTTTCATTCATAATTTTATTAATTTGAGCTTTCTCTCTTTTCTTTTGGATTAGTGTGGCCGATGGTTTATTGATCTTATGGATTCTTTCAAAAAACCAACTTCTAGTTTCATTGATATGTTCTACTGTATCTCTAGTTTCTATCTCATTGATCTTTGCTCTAATCTTGATTATTTCCCTTTCTTGTGTGTGGAGTTGGCTTGATTTGTTGTTGATTCCACAGTTCTTTAAGGTGTAGAGACAGCTGTTGTATTCTAGATTTTTCCAATTTTTTTTGAGGGATGCTTGAATGGCTATGTATTTCCCCATTAGGACCACCTTTGCTGTATCCCATAGGTTTTGGACTAAAGTGTCTTCATTCTCATTGGTTTCCATAAACTCTGTAAGTTCTTCTTTGATCTCCTGGTTGATCCAAGCATTCTTTCTTTTTTTTTTTTTTTTAAGATTTTATTTATTTATTTGACAGACAGAGAGTCAGGCGGAGAGGAGGAAGCAGGCTCCCCACTGAGCAGAGAGCCCGATGCAGGACTTGATTCCAGGATCCTGGGATCATGACCTGAGCTGAAGGCAGAGGTTTTAACCCACTGAGCCTCCCAGGTGCCCCTTATCCAAGCATTCTTAAGCAAGGTGGTCTTTAGCTTCCAGGTGTTTGAGTTCCTTCCAAACTTTTCCTTATGATTGAGCCCCAGTCTCAAAGCATTGTGATCTGAGAATGTGCAGGGAATAATCTCAGTCTTTTGGTATCAGTTGAGCCCTGATTTGTGACCCAGTATGTGGTCTATTCTTGAGAAGGTTCCATGTGCACTTGAGAAGAATGAGTATTCTGTTGTTTTAGGGTGGAATGTTCTGTCTATATCTATGAGGTCCATCTGGTCCAATGTGTCATTCAATACTCTTGTTTCTTTATTGCTTTTCTGCTTTGATGATCTGTCTATATTGAGAGTGGCGTGTTAAGATCACCTACTACTAATGTATTCATATCAATATGACTCTTTGTCTTGATTAATAGTTTTCTTATGTAATTTGCTGCTCCAATATTTAGAGCATAGATATTTAAAATTGTTAGATCTTCTTGGTGAATAGTCCCTTTAAGAATGATTTAGTGTCCTTCTGTATCTCTGACTACAGTCTTTAGTTTAAAATCTAATTTATCTGATAAGAGAATCGCTACCCCAGCCTTCTTTTGAGGCCCATTGGCATAAAAGATGCTTCTCCATCCTTCACTTTCAGTCTTGGTGTATCCTTAGGTTTGAAATGGGTCTCTTGTAGACAACATATGGGTGGGTCCTGTCATTTTATCCAATCTGCAACCCTGTTTCCTTTTATGGGCGCATTTAGGCCATTCACATTGAAAGTGATTATTGATAGCATTGATTGGGGAAAGGGGATTACCTTGATGTTTAACTCTATATGAATATTTAAAAATAAAAATAAAAAAAGAATAAGCTAGACTAAACTAAACTAAAATTTAAAAATATTAAAAAATAGAAAAGCAAAACTAAAACACGGGTGTATGTATCAAAAAGCTCAGGTTAAAAGCTTGTTATGGAATTTAATGTACTGGACATCTCACTGTGATGGTAAATAGGTTAAAAAATTATCTATAAAAAATGAACCAGAATAGTGGGAACGAATTAAAATAAAAGTTGTATCTATGAAGTAGTGGTGGTTGGTCTCTTGTCCTTTTTTTTTTTTTTTCCTGGTTGGCTTTCTGGGCAAGGGGCCTGCCACATGGGTTTTCAGGCAATGTTTCCTGGGTTATTTCCTCCTGCCCACATCAAGGAGGTGGGCTCTGAGGAAACTGGTTTTTCAGGCTTTTGTTCTCTGGAGGTTTTTTGTTTGTTTGTTTGTTTGTTTTCTCTCACCTTGACAGCTTTTGATGGGTTTTGGAGGTTTAGAGGAAAGCAAAGTGCACCCAGACCTCCCTTTCAGAGAGAAGCCTCAGTCTGTTCTGCTCTGGGTGCTCCAGAGCACATAAATTCCCTCTTGGCTGCTGGCAGAGCACGTTTCAAGTCACGGTCCCTGGGGACACAGGAACTCTTGCTTGTACCCAAAACCATGACAACAGCTGCTCTCTGGGCAGCTCCAGACCACCAGAGATGTCCCAAGCAGCAACAGCGCACTGAAATTTTCCCGCTCACCCAGACTGGGAGTGCTCAGAGTTTCCAGGTCTGAGAGTGCTGGGCTGGCACCTGCACACACCTCTCTCAGGGGAGAGTGTGGGGCATGACACAGACTCTAGTCATGGCCTACGTGCATGGAGAGTGCACAAGGCTGTAGTTCTGCTGGCTGTAGCCTAAAGGCACCTCTCTCAGGGGGAGGTGTGGAACGCAACTCAGACCCTGATAGCATGGCCCAGCGTGGCATGGAGAGTGCACAAAGCTGTGTTTTTGCCAGCTGGAGAGGCTCCCAGCCCCTCAAAGGAGCGGCCACCCAGTGGCTCTCAGGCACACTCGTTGGTCAGGGACCAAGACCTGGTTTCTTTGCAGCACTCTCTCTGGCTCAGTGCCAGGGACGGCTGTCCTGGGTCCAAGGACTTAAGCCCCTGTCCCCAACCACCCTGATTCCCACAATTTCTGCCCATGAACCTTTGTTATTTTTGAGTGCTTTCAACCAGACTCTAAGTTAATGCTGGTCCCCAGTTGCAGGGCACTCTCATATTGGGGTATTACTTTCCAATGGGTCACTTCTGGTGGCTCTCTCCTCCTTTTGTTTATCTCCAATATCAGTCCGATGTTCCCACTCTGCTTTACCTACCTGTTGGTGTCTTCTGCCCCCATAAAGATCCAGAAGTGTATAATTCTAATCTCAGGCTGATTTCATGGGTGATCAGAGTTCTTTGCTAAGTAATCAGCTCACTTTAGGGTACAGGTTGAATCCACAGCTCCTCCTAGTTCCCCACCATCTTGTCTCCCACCACCCTTCTTCTTCTTCTGGAATCCCAATTATTCTAATGTTGTTTCATCTTATGGTATCACTTGTCTCTCGAATTCTCCCCTTGTGGTCTTTGTCTCTCTTTTGCTCAGCTTCTTTATTCTCTGTCATTTGGTCTTCTATATCACTAATTCTTTCTTCTGCCTCATTTATCCTAGCAGTAAGAGCCTCCATTTTTTATTGCACCTTATTAATAGCTTTTTTGGTTTCAACTTGGTTAGATTTTAGTTCTTTTATTTCTCCAGAAAGGACTTTTATTTCTCTGGACAGGGTTTCTCTAATATCTTCCATGTCGTTTTTGAGCCCAGCTAGAACCTTGAGAATCATCATTCTGAACTCTAGATCTGACATATTACCAATGTCTGTATTGATTAGGTCCCTAGCCTTTGGTACTGCTTCTTGTTCTTGTGTGTGTGTGTGTGTGTGTGTGTGTGTGTGTGTGGTGAGTTTTTCTTCCTTGTCATTTTGTCCAGATAAGAATATATGAAGGGGCAAATGAAATACTAAAAGGGTGGCAAAGACCCCAGGAAAATGTGCTTTAACCAAATCAGAACAGACCCCAAATTTGGGGGTGGGGGGAGAGAAAAGGGGTAGAAAGTTCAGGAAAAAATTTTATAAAGAAAACAAATAAAGAAAAAATATAAAAAAAAGAAATTAAAAAAATATATATATATATATACATTAGACTGGTGACTAGAACAAGGTCACCCACCTAATTTTGGGAGTATTTTGGTCTATTAGAAGAAACTGCCTCCCAAACTTTTAAAGAATGAAAAGCATATATAAGTGTAAACACAATGAATGGATGGGATATGACTATAAAGATGAAAATATTTTAATTTCTAACAAAGGGGTTTATAAGGTAAGTTGGTTGGGAGAATAATGAAAAAGAAAGTGGAGAAAATTTGCTTGGGCTGGACTCTAGATCAATCCCGGTGCTAGATTTAGGGTGTATTTTGATCTATTAGAAGAAGTTGTACCCCAAATTTTTTAGAAGAAAAAACCCTATGTGTATGCAAAAAATAAAGTTAGATACAATGAAGGATAAAATATGACTATAATAATGAAGGTTCAAAAAATATTTTTTATGAAAGGTATTAAGATAAACTAGTTAAAAAAACGTTGAAAGAGGAAAGGGTAAAAGTTTTAAAAATAGCAGAAGAAAAAAATTTTTTTTAATTAATTAACTTTTTTTCATGTGTCTGATAGCCATTTGTATGTCTTCATTGGAGAAGTGTCTGTTCATATCTTCTGCCCATTTTTTTTATATGATTGTTTGTTTTGTGTGTGTTGAGTTTGAGGAGTTCTTTATAGATCCTGGATATCAACCTATCCATCAGGGAGATTCAAATTAAAACCACATTGAGATGCCACCTTACACCAGTTAGAATGGCCAAAATTAGCAAGACAGGAAACAACATGTGTTGGAGGAGATGTGGAGAAAGGGGAACCCTCTTACACTGTTGGTGGGAATGCAAACTGGTGCAGCCACTTTGGAGAACAGTGTGGAGATTCCTCAAGGAATTAAAAATACAGCTTCCCTATGACCCTGCAATCACATTACTGGGTATTTACCCCAAAGATATAGATGCAGTGAAAAGAAGGGCCATCTGTACCCCAATGTTTATAGCAGCAATGGCCACAGTCGCCAAACTGTGGAAAGAACCAAGATGCCCTTCAACGGATGAATGGATAAGGAAGATGTGGTCCATATACACGATGGAGTATTATGCCTCCATCAGAAAGGATGAATACCCAACTTTTGTAGCAACATGGACGGGACTGGAAGAAATTATGCTGAGTGAAATTAGTCAAGCAGAGAGAGTCAATTATCATATGGTTTCACTTATTTGTGGAGCATAACAAATAGCATGGAGGACATGGGGAGATGGAGAGGAGAAGGGAGGTGAGGGAAATTGGAGGAGGTGTGAACCATGAGAGACTATGGACTCTGAAAAACAATCTGAGGGTTTTGAAGGGGCAGGGGGTGGGAAGTTGGGGGAATCAGGTGGTGGGTATTAGAGAGGGCACGGATTGCATGAAGCACTGGGTGTGGTGCAAAAACAATGAATACTGTCACGCTGAAAAAAATAAATAAATTTAAAAAATAATAATTAGCTTTGCAAAACTAAAGATCCCTGGGGAGAAAGCCATGAATTGCGTGTTTTGCTTTCTCCTCCTCTGGAATTCTGCTGTTCTCTTTGGTGAGTGAACTTGATCTTGGCTGGATTTCTTGTTGATCTTCTGGGCGAGGGGCCTGTTGTCATGATTCTCAAGTGTCTTTGCCCCAGGCAGACTTGCACCACCCTTACCAGGGGCCAGGCTAAGTAATCCACTCAGGTACTCTTACAGGAGCTTTTGTTCCCTGAACACTTTCCATAGAGTTCCAGAGGACAAGAATGAAAATGGCAGCCTCCCAATCTCGGGCCCAGAGGAGCTGAGAGCTCAGGGCCCCACTCTTCAGTGTGCCCCCAGAGAAAAGCACTCAATCACTCCCATCTCCCCAGCCTCCAGCCTTGCTTAGAGAAAAGCGCTAATCACTCCCATCTCCCTGACCTCTGGCTGCACTCCGAGCTCACCCAGCCTGTGACCAATCATCTCTGTCTTTGTCACACAGCTCTGCCTGGAGTCTCTGAACCCCACAGATCCCTGAGCTCTTCCAGGTTGGGGTCTCCCCGGATCTTGAGGGTACCCCACTCACAAAGCACCAGCCTGTGCCACGGATTATGGTTCAAGGTAACCCTGAGTTAAGTACTCAATCCTCAGCTCTGTCTCTGTAGCCAGCTTCCCCACTCTAATAACTGCGAGCTCTGCAACACTCAGATACCCCTGATCCTTCTGTGACCCCGCGGGACCTGAGGCCACACTGACCCCATGTGGGCTTCACCCCAGTTTAGTCTCTGGAGTAATATCCCTCAGTGGAGCAGACTTTTTGTGATCTATTGCTCCACAGCTTGCAGGGAGCTGGCCCCTCCCCCCACGGTCTATCTTCCCATCGCTTTGGATTCACTTCTCTGCCTGTCCTACCTTTCAGAAAGTGGTCAATTTTCTGTTTCTAGAATTGTTGATCTTCTTCTCTTCAATCTCATGTTGGATTTGTAGGGGTTCAGAATGGTTTGATAAGCTATCTAGCTGATCTGCTACTGATGTAATCTCAGCCTGTTACTTCTCTGCCATCTTGACTCCTCCCCAAAAAGTCTATTCTTAAAACAATTTTTCTACATCATTACAGGCTAAAGATTTTGAATCAAGCTCAGTGACCAGAGTGGGACAGTTAAACTCCAAGAATCAGGTGGCCTCATACAACCTAGGAAGACAAGGAGAAGAGAGACTTTCCACGATGACCGAGAACCTCACTCTGTGAAGTTTAGTGAGTACACAGTCCCAGGGGGTAGGGGAGGGATTGCTCCACAAGATACACATGCAGCTGGAGCAGGACTGGGTGGGGCCCAGGCATCTGCAGGAGGGACAGCTCCCTAGTGAGCCTGTGGTGCTACTCTTCTGAGGACCCCATTCTCATTAACTTCATTCCACCTCCCTGGATGCTCCCAGCGCAAGTGAGAGACCCACAAGGAGGCACAGTATGAGCACAGGTGTCCATTTGTCCCTCCCACTCAAGTCCATGACTCAGGACCCTACTCTCCCAGTTCTCCCCTTTGCTCCCTTCTCACATGGCTGGGGCCAGTCTGTCCTAAATCAACCTCCCGAAACACCTGGGGTCATAAGGTCACCATCTCCTGTGTCATGGCACTGGAGACACTTGGGATATAATTATGGCTCCTGGCACAGCCCCATCTGGCCATGGGATGGGGTCAGGATTCACCCCTCACAGACCCCAGACTCCAACTCAGGGAGCTTGCACTCTCAGAGCATCTCTGGCTCCAAAGCAGTCCTGAGACTGGTTACTCGGGAACTCAGAGCCTTGGAATTTGTCCCCAAATGTGTGTGGGTACCAAGTGAGGGCATGCAGAGCAAACCAAGACCATGCAAACCAGAACCAGATAAGTGACTACCATTTGGACCAAGACTGCATGAGCTGGTGTCACTTATGGGAGTGTGTGCATCTTTGACCAAGTCCACAGAATTGAACCACATTGGCCAAGGCCACCTAGGCTGGTGCTGCTAGGACAGATGCTAAATGAGTGGTACCACTTGTACTGAAGCAGTCAGATCTGGTGCCACATGGGAAGAGGACCCATTCACCAATGCCATGTCATCAGTGTCACATTAGTCATGGCCATGATAGCCAAAGACACATGAGCTAAGACTACATATCAGGTGCCATGTGAACAGAAGCCATGTTTTCCTATGATACTTGGAATGAGGCCCTGTCTACCCAGACCCTGTGAACAGGTGACAGTTGATCTTGTTTGTTGGAATGATGCTAACATAGCAGCCTAGAAGAACACTGTATTGCAGCATTCCATCCCACCAAAGGTAGGCCCTGCATCCTCAGAGGAGTGAAGCTTCTCATGAAGATGACAGAACAGGGTAATGGACAGTGTGATGATAGCCACTCCCTGCCAGTAAACATGGCAAATGCTTAATGATGACGCAAAAAGCCCCCACATTTTGTTCCCAGGTAGAGGAATTTAGCACTCATGCCTGGCCAGCGAGGAAGAAAGGATGACCTCTGTACTGGACAATGAGGTAGAAATGCCCCCCATGCATGGAAATCACAAATGGAGGATACCTTCCCTCATGCAAGGGGGTTCTAAGCAACATTGTGTGGTGTGAACCCACATGATGCAAATGAAGATCACATCATGGGCACCATGTGGAGTGAGGCCACCTGAGGAATGCCACTTGGACTGAAGCTGCATGAGTTGGTGTACAGTGAGGAGAGAGCTCTTCCCCAGGGATCTCAGTGATGAGGAACTGAGAACACAGCCACCTGGATGGTACCACTCCTTCCTGTCCCCTGGGCTGTGTCCACTTCCCTGGCATGTCTTTAGGTTCATGTTTCCCTTCTGCTCTCACCTCATGGCAAAGTTGGACCCTGGAAGGATCAGCAGATGAAATAATCCGGATGGTACACGGTATCCCCTCCTGAGGTCCATGTATCTGCTCTAAAGGCTGGGACAGTGCAGGGCTGTCACTGGAGATTCTGCCTCTAGCTACAGTTGTCCATCCTGTCCTGCCAACAGGGACCTTCCATGCAGCTGTTCAGGTCTGTCCAGTCCTCCCATTACCATGGAGAGGTGTGGGGAGGGTTGAACCTGGCCTGACTAGCATGTGACCCAACACAGCAGACCTTGTGCAGCCCTGTTCAGGCAGGAGCAGGGTCATCCCCTCCCAGACTTCCTTCAAGCCCTCCACATCTGTGTGGACATAGAGACCCTGTCCTGACCTGTCACCCAGACCTCATATGCCTTATCCTCACCTCCCTCCTCAGTAAGCACACCACACCTGATCCAGCCTATTTTCCCAGGAATCCACTAATAAACATTACTCCCATTATGTGATGAGTAAGGCTATTAGTGACTTGGTCAAGTGGTGACTGATAACTACATGTGTCTGAGGGGAAAGGGAAGGCATATGATTCTCACTGTGACTCTTATGTTTAGGCTCTGAGAGTTTAGTGTTGCCTGTGGGCTCCTTCCCCCAGCATTGTCGATCCCCTACCTTGTGCCCAGCTCTATGCCAGCACTAATGAGAGACTGTCAGGGACAGAGTCTGGGCTCCAGAACACTGTACTCAACAGCAGAGAGTCACAGTCCTTACTTGGTCTCTACAGCTTTTGTGTACATGACATGAGACAGAAATTATCAGAGTTCTCACATCTGCACTCTGGGACTGTGGAGAATCACCACACAGTGGGTCAGGATATCACCCATGCCCTGGAGACCTGAGCCATCCTGCCTCTCAGGCTCATGGAAAGGAGAGTTGTCACAATGTGTGGGGCAGGGGCTGAGTGTCAGCACCTGTCAGTCCCTCGTGACACATCTACCAAGAGTGACCATCACCTTTGGTATATACCAGTCCACAGTCCACGAGGTCAGTCAGTGTGGGAAGCAGGATGCATCCCTGCTCCTGGGCTCCTCCTCTGGTGGAACTTGCACTCAGCCCCATGAGGTCCAAGATCCAGAGCCCAGTTTCCAAGACAACCAGGAATGGACAGAGTGCGGGTGGGGCACCAAGAGTCAGGAGAACATGGAACCACAGCCTCCCCTACTTCACTCCCTGGTCCCTGTGAGCTGCAGACCTCCCTCCCTCATAGGAGGAGAGTCCCTTGCTGAACTGACCTTCGTGGAGAAGGAAGGCACAGAGGCTACCAGAAGCTGAACTAGTGGTGACTACAACATGACACAGCGATTACAGGACCATCCATGGAGACACCGATGTCAGGCAGCATTCCCTTCACCCAAAAGAAGAGTTTGTAGGACAAGAGTGTGGGCTGGGGGGTAAGCACCCTACTCTCTGTTTCTCTGACTTCTGTGTCTTCTGCCAACATTAGCCATCTCCTCAGGAGTCCAATGTAGGTTATGCCCTTGGAGGGTGACAAGGACTGGGGGAGCCCTGCCCATCTGTGGGGCCACAGGAGACAGGGCTCTGGGACATCTTCTCTATGGCTTGATCCTCCATCCCCCTCCTCAATCTCTGCACAAGGGCCATGTCTAGGTTCTGTCTGTAGGCTCAGCCCCTACAGGACCTGACCTGGGCCTTCCCCAAACCCTGAGTCAGCTCAGGAGAGCCTCCCAGGAATACATCTTTCTTCTTCAGCCCCTCTCCTCTCCTCTTATAGGCCCTGTGCTTCCTTGGACAGTTCCTCCATGTCATTGACCCTTGGAAGGCCCAAGTTCTGGATATCAGCTCAGAACTGAACATGTTACTTGGAACCAGCAAGAGACAGGCCAGGACCTACTGATGTTCTTATGTAAAGATACCGAATGGTCCTTGGGGATCCCTGACTGATACTTCTGTATCAGTCAAGTGGTGACTGATAACTACATGTGTCTGAGGGGAAAGGGAAGGCATATGATTCTCACTGTGACTCTTATGTTTAGGCTCTGAGAGTTTAGTGTTGCCTGTGGGCTCCTTCCCCCAGCATTGTCGATCCCCTACCCTGTGCCCAGCTCTATGCCAGCACTAATGAGAGACTGTCAGGGACAGAGTCTGGGCTCCAGAATCCAACTTGTGGTCAAGGCCATGCTGAAAATCAGACAGATCCAGGGATAAGAGAAGCTTGACGATTTCTATGTCACCTACCATGGCAATGAGAGCAGCTGGCAGTAATTCAAAGTAACACAGAGAAATGTGGAAGTGAGATGAAAAGCTGCCCACCGAATCTGTCCTTCCCTCTCACTAACACCAACTGTGGGTCAGACCTTAGGATCAGGTGTCCTCTCTGGTCTTGGAACAGCCCCTACACCTAGCAGGTTCTCTATCCTTGAAATCTGTATATCACACTGAACAATGACAGATATAGAGAGCTATACTGTATTATGGGGACTGTAGTCAGGTTTTATGGAAGATAATACAGATTTAGGATGCCATTATACATCACGTGTGACCCAGATATAATCACACGCTACTTCTGAGGGGAGACACCTGTCTCAGCACAGTCTAGGAGGAATTCTTCTTCTCCCTGGGTACAGGAAGCCTGGATGGGCCTGATGGGATGCCTCCTTTTGTGCCAGGCTGAGGAATCCCCACATCCAGAAACACTGTATGAGGCTTCCTGAAGAGGAGACCAGGTCCCTGATGCCCCAGGCTCTACCCTCCTTAGGTTCAGTAGAAACTGTGTTGGAAGTGCAGGCACCACCTTGGGGCCCAGAGGGGACTTGCTCCTGGCACCACATCCTCCTACTTCCCCAAGTAACCTGCACCAGACAGGTCTGACCCACATGGACTCACACCCACCCCTGTGTGGACCCTGTGGGGTGACCTTGGCTCCATTTGGGCCACGCCTTTAGGTCCAAGGTAATCTTTTCTGAGATTGAAAAAATATATCTATAGTGCACTGAGTTTTTCATCATGATTCTTTGACTTGTGGTTTGTAAATTGATTTTTAGAGCAATTTCATGGGGGAGGAAATAACAGATGAAGACTATTAAGAAGGAAGAGCAGATCCCCCTATTTCCAAACTGGGTTGAATCAGAGCAATACCTTGGAGAGAATAGGAGGACACAGGACAGAAAACAATTTTCCCCTCACAAGAGCATGGCAAGTACTATTGAATTATGGACCTATAGCTTACTTATTGATGTGATAAACTGGAATGATATTTTTTCTTAAGAATACCTATGACCAAAAAAAATTTTTCAGGTTAAAATACCATGAAAGTGTAGCTCTACGGAGTTATAATCTGGGGATTGTCACCATTAATTTCTCATCCACATGACCATAAGTAGGCTGGCACCTCCCTGGACCCCAGGTGGCCCCCTGTCCATGTGGGAGATAGGAGAACTGAGAGAACTGAGAGGAAAGAGCTGTTTCCTTCTGGACCTGCAACATTCTGGCTGAGGTTGTTGCAGTTCCCCTCTCAGCCTGGGCACCCTTCCTCACCTGATGCGAGGGATGGCTGTTGATGGTACCTGCTGGTGCCTGCCAGCTTCTGCTCTACTCTCTCCATTCCTGGGAACCAGGGACCTGCACTCCTCTCCCTGCCTCCCTTCACTGCCAGGTGCATTCCTCCAGTCATGTACTTGCTTAGCTCAGCCAGTCTGTGGGGTGCTGGGGAAAGCAGTGACGTGTCATCCACGTGGGACTCCACACAAGGGGACAGGAACAGAGGCACATGAAGCACTCTCATGTCCCTGTGGCTTAGTTGTGTATGGGGTAGGGGAGGGAGAATAAGTACTACCTTAAGCGACCTCAGCCCCCATGTGACCTAGAGAGATCACGGGGACTTACCACATCTGTGTCAAACCTGCTCCCACTTCAGCATTTCCTTTTAGAGACCCCTATCTGTGCCCAGCAGCTGCCCAGAGAACTGACGAATCACTTGAAAGATACCTCTGACCACATCTGACACAGCCCTCTGTGCCCAGAATGCTCACCTGAGGGGAAAACTCCACACTGGCCTGGAACTGGATTGAATCCCAGATCCCTGAGCTTTATCCTGTTCTTTCAGATCCTCTAACACCCCCTCTGCCCCTATGGAGTAGCACCCATTGGACTCTTGCTACACACATCTCACTTCTTGTGATGTTCCCCATGCTGAGCAGCTCCAGAGTTCCCTCTTCAGTAGGGACTGTGTCTTGTCCATGCCTAATTCCCAGGATGGAATGTGTGCCAGACCCTACGTCTGAGCCCTTTAGGGGCTGCCTGGAGGGAGAATACTCCTGACCCTGCTGCAGGATGAGAGCTGAGTGAGTGAAATACCCCCACAGTGCTCATGACTTTCTGTGAGCCCTGATGGAATGCCCATGCCCAGGGATAGGGTTCTTTTCCAGTTTTCTTAAAAACTCCAACCACCAGTCAGACCCATGCTACTCTGGGACTAAGGCTGATGAAAGGGGCACCCCTGTGGATCTAGAAAATCCCTGGCACTCAGACCAGGCCTCGCAGGTGGGGAGTCTCTTGGAATGAGTCCTTGATTTCCAGCCACCCTCTCCTTTCCTCTCTGCAGCTGTGGCCTCCTATGAGGTGACTCAACCCTCCTTTGTGTAGGAGGTTCTGGGACAGACATCCAGGATCACCTGTGGGGAAACAGCACTGGAAGTAAACATGCTTATGGACACCGGCAGAGGCCAGATCAGGGCCCTGTGCTGATCATCTGTTAAACCAGCCTACAACTACACCTGTAACAAAAACTCCCAGATCCCAAATGCTTAACACACTTTAATTACAAGACATAGGTTAAAAAAAAAAACCAACAAAACACCCACCAGTGTCAAATAGGCAGGGAAAACAAGACATTCTCAGAAATAAACAGAAGGGAAAGACACACAGTTTTTAGGGAAAGACAGAGAAAATTTCTGGCAAATT
Organism: Mustela lutreola; assembly: GCF_030435805.1. NCBI lineage: Eukaryota > Metazoa > Chordata > Mammalia > Carnivora > Mustelidae > Mustela > Mustela lutreola. Next base: position 66,170,379 of record NC_081300.1, on the reverse strand, counting down.
TCTCATTATAGAAATGCAGCAAGGACAGTAAATTTTTAAAATATGGGGAAAAAATTAATTATTTACCAAAGGAGGACATCTTTCAAAAATGAAGGCTGAATAAAACATTTTCTCACATACATACAGAAAATGACAGGATTGATCATCAGCCAACCTGTTACAAAAGAAATAGTACTGGACACCCCTCAAGCAGGAAGGAGTGATTCCAGAAAGAATAAGATTCTACAAGACAGATGAAAAAATCACAAATGCTAACTACTAGGGAAAATATTAAGACTTTTTTAGTATCTAAATCTTTTTTGTAGATAACTCATTGTCTAAAGAAACTCAAATACCTATCTATGTTGGGATTTATAATAGAGTTAAAAGTAGTATGTATGAATTACAGCAAAAAAAACTGAGAAGAAGAGGGAGAAGTTTGCTGTAAGGATCTGACAGTCTGTGTGACATGGGGGAACACAACTGAATGTGGACTATTACAACTCATGAGAATATGACAGACATATGTAGAACTAATAACCAAAAAAGTAGGAGATAAAATGGAATCCTAAAAATGCACCAATAACTTAAAAAGGGAAGAAAAGGAGAAAGGAAACCAGGAGAACATGGACAAAGAAACACTATATACAAGGATGTTTTGTGGAATGTCAGTGCTAATCACACCCTGGAAATGGTCTAAATGCAAAGAAAAGACAGATTGTCAAACCGAGTTTCAGAGGAATGCCCGATTCTATGTCCCATTTCAGAAAACTAATGTAAATGAAACCATGTGAAAATCCAAAGGTAAGTTCAAGACAAGTTCACACCAATACTACTCCACAATGTAGAACATGAAACACTCACAGGAAGAGACAGAGAGTGAACACTTAAAAATAGTTAGAATGAAATTATTTATATTGCATGTATTTTACACACACAAACAAAAAAGAAATATTCACAGTGCACGTCTCGTGAGGAACTGATAGGGAAATAGCCTTCACCCCTCCCTCCTTTCTCCTACTATTAGGGGAAGGGAGGGGAAAATAAAGCAAGAAGACACCAGAGAGGGAGACAAACCATAAAGAGACCCTTCACCGTAAGACACAAATTGAGGGTTGCTGGAGGGAAGGGGAAGAGGCTGGGGGATGCATAAGGGAGTGATGGATATTAAAGAGGACACATGATATAATGAGCCCTGGGTGTTAAACGCAAGTGATGAATCACTGAACTGTATTCCTGAAGCTAATAATACACTGTATGTTAATTAACAGATTTTAAATTAAAATTAAAAAATAAAATTAAAAAAGAATTTTCCATACATTCATACAAGAGTTCCGCTATGAACCTGAGAGGTGGGGACAGCTCCACAGGCACAGATCCATGATGTCTGCCAGGAGCAGAGATTCTCTCCAGCAGCCTGAGAATGAACATTTTTACAGGAACCAGGGATGACGTGACAGAAGTTTGTGGTGGCCAGGTTCAGCTGTAGCCTCAGGAGACAGAACTCTGGGGTCTCCACCATGACCAGGAACCTCTCTTGCTCCTCCTCCTGCTCTCTACCCAGGTCTTGCTTGTATTGCCCTGTCCATGGGCTCAGCCCCCACCGGACCCCAGCCATGACCCTGAGACTCAGCTTAGCCCAGGGAATGCTGCAAGATTGGGGACAATGAAAATGAGCTCCAGAGTCTCCTGATTTTTCAGATCCTGTGATTACCTGTAAGATTAGCTTCCCCCAGTAGAGTGGCCATGACATCCTCGTCACTACCACCTGCTCAAGTGACAGAGGACAAAGCAATAATGTTGAGCAGAGCCCCTGGACCCAGGCTAGGGCCCTGCCTGGCCAAACAGCCTCCACTTCCCCCACAGGTTCTCCAACTCTAATCTGGAACATGAACCTCTTGAACCTCTCAATGTGCAAGCCACATTTTAGAGACCAGCCAGGATGGGGATGGCAGTGAGTTGGGAACAGAAATCTTGCTGCCCTGCCTGGCCTCACCCTCCCTCGCTATTTGATCCCATGATCAAGCTATGCCCTGAGGAGTTTATAATAACAACAACAACAATAACAACAATAACAGTAATGATGCAGATTTATGTACACAAGTAAACTTTACACAAAAGCATCATCTGTTCCTACTTATGATAATCTGCACTAATCAGGGTGGGGAAGCATCAGTCTTGACACTTAATACACAGGAAACTGGTAGTGATAGGACATCACATGGGTTTGTCTGGACTTGACCCTTTTCTGATGCACTACACTCTACCCTGCTCTCTTCTTTTTATACAGGACACCAGGCTAGCCCAGGACATTTCAACCCAGGGACAAGTACAGGAATCCCACTTGTCTTGCCTCCTTCACCATGTATGTGGCCTGTCTGTGCTGGGCTGGGCAGGGCTTGTGGGTGGGCAGCTGCCTGTGGGAGGCTGGAAACCATGGTCCACATCCCTTCTCAGGTGACAGGTGCTGTGGGGGAACCTACGGGAGGAAATCTCCTGGTCTGAGCCTCCTCCACCAGCAAGGGGCAGCGGAGCTGCATCACGAACAGCAGGACAGAGTCTGGGGCTGCCCATGGGGAGCCTCACAGGGACACCAGGCCTGGGGACAACAGGGGTCCAGGGTTCAGTCCCCGAAAGAAGTTGGAATAATCACTCCTATTTCCAGCTGCTGAAGAGACCTTGCTCTGAAGGTCAGACACACAGTGACAACCAGGGCACTGACAGGAGCCCTGACACAGTGAATGCCTACGTGGGAAATGCATCTCCCTGCTCTGTGCACTAGTGTTCCAGGAGCTGACTCATCTGAGTTGAACATGTTGAGAACATCCTGACCACTCACCTTCCGAATCTCCATCCCCATGTCCAGGCAGAAGCAGGCACGGGATTGCAGCTTCTTTGCTCACGAGGGTCTCAAGGGGTGGGACAAGGAGTACTTGGAGTCCCTGGTCCCTGGAATGAGCACCAGAGCCTCCCTGTGAGACTGTCTCCAGAGTTAAGGGATTCTCACTACCTGAGGCCACAGCTCTGGTCCCTGGGTTGTCCTTGTGCAGTGACACAATCCTGCTCCCTCCTGGGATGCTAGCCTGGCTCCACAACTCACCCATATAAAAAGACCTAACTCTGGGACCCTAACAACACATGGTGCTCAAAAGTGTCAGTGGTGATTTCTCATGCAAGTCATATGTTTCCATGTAACACTGATGAAGAATCGTAAAGGAATCAATGTGCTGACAATCTATGAGCTGGTCTGCTGTGAGATGGGGGTATGATATCACCACGTGTCAATACACTAGACATTGTGATCAATGTTCAAAAGCAGATGGTCTCTTAACAAGTGGACTCTCAGACACGTGGGTGGATCATTGGGTTAAACCTCTGCCTTTGGCTCAGGTTATGGTCTCAGGGACCCATGATTGAACCCTGCTTTGGGATCCTTGCTCAGCAGAGAGCCTGCTTCCCTCTCCCTCTACCTGCCTCTCTACTACTTGTGCTCTCTCCCTCTGTCAAATAAATAAATAAATAAATAAATAATCTTTTAAAAAAAGCAAGTGGATTCTCATAGACACCAATGCACTAACATTCTGATGAGAAATTTCCACAATCTGATGACTTGGGGACCATGGAATCACAGTGCCGCAGGGAGACACAGTGGTGACACCTCTCCTTGAACAAGTGTCTGCATCTCTCAGAGGACCCATCCCAGCTCCATGGCCAGGCTCCTGAAAGACCCCAGAGAGAGCCAAGGGCAGACCCCATACAGTGTAGTTTCATTTGGTTATCATGTGTTCAGATGCCAGGAAAGTACTGATCCCAGATGGTTGTGGTCGAGGATGGTTTTGAAACTGGCAGCTGCTTGGAGTAAACTCAGGGCTTCTCTATTCTTCCTCAATCACATGTTCTGATCTCACAACTTGTGGATCACTTAGGAGCCCCTGAAGTGGAGAAAATTTGCATAACTACTAACAGTCACTGACCCAAGGACCTAGAAAAGAATAAAAGAGGCTGGGGTGGAACCTATCTGTGCTGTGGGATCTCAGGAGGCAGAGCTCCAGACATCTCCACCATGGACTGGATCCCTCTCCTACTCCCCATCCTCACTCTCTGCACAGGTGGTGTCCCTGGACCCTCTGCAAATGCTCAGCCCCTACAGGACCTGAGCTGAGCCTGCCTCGGAGCTTGAGCTCAGACTCAGAACAACCTCATTACAGGGACCCAGGGAAGGAGCCCCTGAACCTCACACCAACTTCTCATCTGTCTTTTCAGGCTCTATGGCCTCCAGTGTGTTGACTCAGCCTCATTCGGTGTCAGTGTCCCTGGGACAGATGGCTACCATCAGCTGCTCTGGAGAGATATTGTCAGGAAGTTATGCATATTGGTACCAGAAGAAGCCAGGCCAACACCCTGTGCAGGTCATTTATAAGGACACTGAGCGTCCTTCTGGGATCCCGGACCGATTCTCTGGCTCCAGTTCAGGGACCACACACACCCTGACCATCAACGGGGCCCAGGCCGAGGATGAGGCTGACTATTACTGCCAGTCATCAGATAGCAGTGATAAAGCTCACAGTGACACAGGCAGATGGGGAAGTGAGACAAAAACCCCTTCCATGCCTGTGTCTCACCCTCCTCCAGCCCCAGGAGGACTATGCACAGAGCAGGGAGCAGGTTTAGCCTAGGGTCCCACATCTGAGATCCACAGGCTGACTCTCCTCACACACCTTCAGACAGGTTCTACAAGATGGATTGGCAGAGGATAAGGACGCATTTATTATAACTGTACTTAAGCTGTGGATGTGAGCTCATGAATGACTGAATATGTTAGGAGCAGACAATAGAAGACATTTTCCAAAATCCAAATCTTTTAAAACTTCCCTAAAACATAATCATATATTCTGAGACTTAAAAATACAGAGATGGAGATTGACAGCAGATTACATGTTACCAAAGAAGAAACTAGTCACCTTGATGTCACAGCAATAGAGATTGTTCAAAATGAAACACAGAGTGAAATAGCCTGAGAAATTGAAGAACGTCTCAGTGCAGGGAGGACAGCTTCTTTCCACCTAAGGATGTGTAATTGGAGTAAATGAGGCAGAGACGGTGGGGAGTGGATGGTGATTGAAAACATATCTGAAGGTTGTTCCTAGGAAGATGTTGCTGCGGCAGAGGTCGAAGAGGTTGCTGCCCGTGTTCTCCTCCAGGATTTTGATGGATTCCTTTCGTACATTGAGGTCCTTCATCCATTTTGAGTCTATTTTTGTGTGTGGTGTAAGGGAATGGTCCAATTTCATTTTTCTGCATGTGGCTGTCCAATTTTCCCAGCACCATTTATTGAAAAGGCTGTCTTTTTTCCATTGGACATTCTTTCCTGCTTTGTCGAAGATTAGTTGACCATAGATTTGAGGGTCTATTTCTGGGCTCTCTATTCTGTTCCATTGATCTATGTGTCTGTTTTTGTGCCAGTACCATGCTGTCTTGATGATGACAGCTTTGTAATAGAGCCTGAAGTCCGGAATTGTGATATATATACACAATGGAATACTATGCAGCCATCAAAAGAAATGAAATCTTGCCATTTGCAACAACGTGGATGGAACTAGAGCGTATCATGCTTAGCGAAATAAGTCAAGCAGAGAAAGACAACTATCATATGATCTCCCTGATATGAGGAAGTGGTGATACAACATGGAGGCTTAAGTGGGTAGAAGAAGAATAAATGAAACAAGATGGGATTGGGAGGGAGACAAACCATAAGTGACTCTTAATCTCACAAAACAAACTGAGGGTTGCCGGGGGCAGGGGGTTTGGGAGAAGGGGGTGGGATTATGGACATTGGGGAGGGTATGTGATTTGGTGAGTGCTGTGAAATGTGTAAACCTGGTGATTCACAGACCTGTACCCCTGGGGATAAAAATATATGTTTATCAAAAATAAAAAATTAAAAAAAAAAAAACATATCTGAAGGAAAAAGAGCCACCAAGTTCTCAAATTGTGAAACCCATGAACCAATGTATCCAAGAAGCTCAACGAAGCTCGGGCACAGGGAACATAAGAGACAGCACAGCAGACATCGTAATGCAATTGCTACAAACCAGTGATGTAGACACTCTCACAGCCAGAGAGGAGAGTTGTGCTCCCTACAGGGACCCAGTAACATGGTGGGAGTACATTCCTCCTTACAAACCAAGTAAACTGGGCAACTGAGTTGGGGGGGGGGTGGAGAGCAATGTCTTCAAAATACAACTTAAAAAAATGGACAGAAGAAGAATAAATGAAAGAAGATGGGATTGGGAGGGAGACAAACCATAAGTGACTCTTAATCTCACAAAACAAACTGAGGGTTGCCGGGGGGAGGGGGTTTGGGAGAAGGGGGTGGTATTATGGACAATGGGGAGGGTATGTGCTTTGGTGAGTGCTGTGAAGTGTGTAAACCTGGTGATTCACAGACCTGTACCCCTGGGGATAAAAATATATGTTTATCAAAAATAAAAAATTAAAAAAAAAAAGAAAAAAAAATGGACAATCTTATTTTTTTCATTTTTGTATTCTCTGATGCCCGTCATCTACCTCAGTCATCCTCCCACCCACCCTGTGGTAATCGCCAGTTTGTTTTCTACACTGAAGAGTCTGTTTCTTGTGTCAACCTTCATTTTTAACCAGTAAAATCTCATTGAAAAGGGAGACAAACTAAAAATTTCCCAGACTGTAAACCTCCCAGAACTGATCACCCACAGATCCTCGGCACAAGAGACAGTGAAGGACACCCTGGGACAGAAGGAAAGTGTAGCAGAGTGAAATGTGAGTCTACACAAAGGTATAAAAAGTATCAGATAGCAAAAACTAAATGGGTAAATGTAAAAAGATTTTATTATTTCGTGTCTATTAAAGAGTCAACTGTTTAGGTAGAAATAAGAATAATATATTTTGATTTATTATATATATCTATAAAATATATGACAATCGTCAGTAAAAATGTTGGGGAAAGAAAATCCTCTTATCACATCCTTCTTCTACATGTAGTTGACACCATGTCACAAGAAGGTACTTGACAATTAGCAGTGAGGATCTCCAACACCAAGTAAGACACCAAAATAAAACCATTTGAACCACAAAGAGTAAGAGCTGATAAGGTGGATTAGGTAGGGTTCTCCAGAGAATATGGATCCAATATGGCTTGTATCGCATACACACATGGATATATATTCATATGTTACACACACATATCCAGAGAGACGGAAACGGAGATAGACAGAAGCTGATTTAAAGAAATGGGTCATGGGGACACCAGGGTCGTTCAGTCAGTTAAGCAACTGCCTTCGCCTCAGGTCACGATCTCAAAGTCCTGGGATCCAGTCCTGTATCCGGCTCCTTACTTGGCAGGGAGCATGCTTCTCCCTATACCTGGAACTCCCCCTGCTTGTTCTCTCTCACTCTTTCTCTCCCAAATAAATAAATAAATAGATAGATAAATAAATGCTTTTTTAAAAATGGGCATGCACTCAAGATGCAGGGAGGCCAGAAGCCTGGATTTTCTAGCAAGAATGATGTTGCAATGTCTCGTCTAAATATAGACTGAGTGCTGACAGGTTCACAGGACACAGAGAAGAAAGTTCAAGGGTACAAATCCAATTCCTACAGATGAAACTCCAATGTCTCAGATCACAAATCCATGGGTTGAGAGTAACAGCAGACATGACAAAGCAAAGAACACATGAGGGAAACTGAAGACACAGCACAGACACTGCAAAGTGAGAGAGAGAGAGAAGAAAAGGCACAAGAGTGAACAGAGAATACCCAAGCTGGAGGACACCTTTAGGAGTGGAATAGGATGTAGTGTGTCCGAAAAGGAGAGACAGCAGTGTGTTGGGGATGGAAAAATATTTGGGCAGTCATTGGCGAGAATGTTCCAAACTTGATGAAACTGAAGATGCACGGGTCCAAAAATCTCAACAGACCATAAGCACAAGACAAAGGAAGAAAAAAAAACACATCCATTTATTTCAAATATTCAAGGCCATGAACAAGAGAGTCTTAGAAGCAGCTAGAGGGAAAGAGTCCCTGCACTCAGGGGAACAAACAGAAGAAGAGGTTAGTGGTTTTTCTGTCGGTGGAAATGCCAGCAAGAGACACTGGATTAATGTCTCTAAATGGGAGATGAAAGAACGGGGCAGGGGTGGTCGGGGAGAACCAATTCATTCGGGGAAAACATCCCTCACAAATGAAGTCCCAATGAAAATTTTCACATAAAATAAGTGAAAAAAGTTTTCATCAGCTGACACACTATACAAGCAACAATATACATCCCTTAGGAAGATAAAATGATTCCAGGAAGAATCTGAATCTACAAAATGAATATAAACATCATAAATGCTAACTAGGGGGATAAATATTAAGAATTCTTTATTATCGAATTCTCTTTAAAAGTGTGCGGAAAAATATACTGTGCGGAACATAAAATAACTATGTATGTTGGAACTCCTGACAGAGTTGAAATAATATGTAGGAAAACCACAGTGACTATGCTGAGAGCTGAGACACAGAAGGATGTTATCAGGTGCTTACGTTCCATAGAAATTGGTAGCATCACAGAACGTAACTATTGCAAATTATTGATCATCAGACAGAAGGAACTTAAGCAAAAATGGGAGATAAGATAGAAGCATTTAAAAATATTCTGTTAATCAAAAATATATACATTGAAAGAAGGAACAAAGAACACACGGAACAGCAAGAACATAAAGGAAGCTTGTTATATCGAAATGATATTACTAGTCACATTCAGGAAATGCTCTAAATGCCACGATTAAAGACAAAAGTTGTTAGATTGAATTTCACAATAACACCCAAGTAGATGCTGCCCATCAGAAACCTCCAGGAAGGAAAGTGACACAGAATCTAAGCCACAATTTAAGATAATTCCCACACAATTCTGCTCCACAATCTGGGACATGAAACATTCACAGGGAACACATAGAAAATCTGAGATGAATGGAGTCCCTAAAAATAATTAGGATGATTTTCTCTTATGTGTATCACACACAGGATGAAGAGCTGGAATACACACAGTGAATGTTTCATAAGAACAGCTACAAAATGCCCACATATGTCCCTTCTCTCCCGGTCTTCAAGATTTTCAAACACAGAGTGACCAGAGCTCTCCAAGAAGCGTCTAGAGGTGAATGTAGCACATCACGCACCAGATCCAGGAAGCCCACCCAGAAGCACAAAGATTCTCTCTACCTGGCTGAGAAGGAACATCTTCAGGGAGACCAGTGAGAGAATGAGGGAGGCTTGCAGGGGAGAAGACTCAGCTGTGGGTTCAACAGGCAGACCTCTTGTCTCCACCATGACATGGACCCTCCTGCTCTCTCTCTCCTCACTCCCTGCCCAGGGGCTGTCCCAGGCTCTGCCTACAGGCTCAGTCCCCACAGAACCCTGACCATGACCCTGACCCTGAGTTTGGCCCAGCGCTTGCTGCAGGGGGTGGGACAAAAGAGAATGCCCCCCAGAGTTTCTTGAAACTACAGGTCCTCTGTTCACTTGTAAGACTCAGATGCCCCTATAGATGGCCATGAGATTCCTATCATTCCCACTGGCTCAGGAGAGCAGAACAGACAATAAAGTGGTGATGCAGAAGGGAGCCAGCAGGACCCTGGCCAGGCCCCAGCACAGCAAACCTGCCTCCACTGCTCCCATAGATTCTGCAGTTCTCACCTGGAGCACAAGCCCACAGACCCTCCTGCTTGCAGCGGGAGGGGAGGGGGCTCCATGATAGAACAGGCCAGTATGGGGATGGCTACTGGTCTGGGCAAACAAGCCCAGATGTACACTCTCCTTCTTCCACCCTAGTCAAGTTCTGCCCCAGAGGCTCCAGGTCTAAATCTCAGACACCTGAGTTGCATTTCCAAACTCCCCCTATCTTCTTCTGCTTTTCCTTGGTCTCTGGGCTTCTGCTTTACTTGCTGTGAAATGGGGAAGCTCATACTCAAGAAGGAAATATGTCATTTCAAATTAAATGATACAAAACACTGAAGTGTCTCTTTAATGAGAATATCTCAGTGGGTTCGTGGTGTTGTAGTCTCCAGTATGCTTCTGCGGGTGCACAAGGACAAGTTTTCAGCTACACTGTACCTACAACAAGTGGGATTGGATCCAGGTCTGAAGGATCAGTTTGCCAACATCGCCAAGCCACAGACTAGGATATTCTACAAATCCTCCCACACCAAACTTCAGGAGATGAGGGCTGGATATAAAAAAGTAATAAAAACAGCAGTAATAACAATAAAATTAACTATTTCCCTGCTCAACTGACTTAGCACCAGAAGCACCACCTGTCGCTTCCATGTTCCAACTACACGGATAGGGACGCAGGAAGCATAGATTCTGATTTCTAAATACACAGGAACCCGGTGGCTATGGGACATCACACAGGTTTGTTTGGACACTGGCCCTTTTCAAATGCACTACACTGTACCTTCCTTCTCATTCTTATAACAAGACCACAGGCTAGGACAGGGCATTTCAACCCTGGGACAACTACAGGAATCGCACCTGTCCTGTCACCTGCACCATGTATCTGACCTGTCTGTGCTGGGCTGGGCTGGGCAGGGCAGTGGGGCAGTTGCCTGTGGGTGGCTGGAAACCCTTGTCCACACTCTTTCTCAGGTGACAGGTGCTGCAGAGAGACCTACAGGAGGGAAGCTCCTGGTCCAAGTCCCCGTCCACCAGCAGGGGGCAGCAGAACCTCATCAGGAGCTGCAGGACAGAAGCTGGGGCTGCCCAGAGGGAGCCTCACAGGGACACCAGGTATTGCGGTCAACAGGTTGTCTGAGGTTCATTCCTCAGAGACATTCAGGATGATCCACCCTAACTGCCCAGGCTACAAGGACCATGTTCTGAGGGTCAGACATACGGTGTCAACCAGAACACTGATGAGACTCCTGACAGAGTGAGCACCTCACCTGGGAAATTCAGGTCCCCTCACTGTCCACCACTGTCTCCAGAGACTGACTCTTCTGTGCTGGGCACATCCAGAGACACCCTATGACTCACAGTCTACCTCTCCTTCCCCACCTCCACCCCAACTCAGAGCTGTGGCTGCAACACTTTTGTTCAAGAGCATCTCAGGGGGCAGAAGGCAGAGCACTCGGGGACCCTGGTCCCTAGAAGAAACATATGCAGCCTCCTAGTGAGACTGTCTCCAGAGTGACGTGATTCTCTTGGCTTCAGGGTCTGTGGCCCAGGCCCTGGAGCTCACACATATGGGAACGTGCAATCATGTGAATCCTCACAGGACCACAGACCTTGAAATTGTTTCTCATCGATTCAGGCCATTTTCATATGTTCCCATGAAACGTTGTTGAAAAAACTAAAAGGGAACAAATGGCTGACAATGCCAGTTGCTGGTCTGCTGGGGGATGGGGGCTGTCATAGAGAGAAGAGCACCATGTGTAAATAGACTCCAAATCATGATAAATTTCCAAAAGCAGGTGGTTATTGGGCAAAGTAAACTTGCACTTACAAGATGATGAATGAACCTCAGAAAAAGAGAGTTTCCTATTCTGTTGACATGCCAAGGGTGGTACCACAGTGTTTTTGGGGGACTCAGAGGGAACCTGAAGGAGGGGGCGGGAAGGTAGTGAGGTCACAGAACCACCTTTCCCTGAATCACGTGTTGTCTGACTCTCTCAGAGACCCCAGCCCAACCACATAGCCAGGATTCTGGAAGGCCATGAACCAGCACCAAAAGTCCTCAGACAGAATGTGTAGGGACAGTGGTTGTGTTCAAACCCCAGAATTGTGACTGTGATACTAAATTTGGAGACCAAGGCTCATTTTCTGACCTGAGAGTTGCTTAGAGGAAGCTGAGTGTTCCTCTCTTCCTCTTCAGTCACCTGGTCTGAGCTCACAAGTGGTTTTTATGTACGTGCAATCCCAGAGAGGAAGAAATTTGCATAACTACTAACAATCACACACCCAAGGTCCTGGAAAGAAATAAGAGAGGATAGAGTGAGCCTGGCCCAGCTGTGATTCTCAGAAGACAGAGCACTGAGCACATGCACCATGGCCTGGACTCCTCTGTCACTTCTCATCCTCACTCTCTGTACAGGTGCTGTTCCCAGTCCTGCCCATACTTTCGGCTGCACGGGACCTGAATTGAGCCTGGGCCAAACCCGAGCTCAGACACAGCACGGCCTCAGTATTGGGACCCTGGGATGAGCCCCTGGACCTCATTTCAACCTCTCCTCTTCTGTCTTTTCAGGCTCTGTGACCTCCAGTGAACTGACTCAGCCTCCCTCAGTGTCAGTTGCCCTGGGTCAGACGGCTACAGTCACCTGCACTGGAGGGGAGTTAGAGTATTTGTATGTACACTGGTACCAGCAGAAGCCAGGCCAAGCCCCTTTGACAATCATTTATGGTGATAAGGAGAGGCCCTCAGGGATCCCAGAGCGATTCTCTGGCTCCAAGTCGGGGAGCACGGCCACCCTGACCATCAGCAGCGCACAGGCTGAGGACGAGGCTGACTATTACTGTCAGTCCTTTGACATCAGTAGTAAAGCTCACGGTGACACATGCACATGGGGAAGTGAGACAGAAACCCCTTCCCCACCTGTGTCACCCTCTCCTCTCAGCCCCAGGAGACCAATGCCCAGAGCAGTGAGCACGTCTGGCCCAGGTCCCGGGTCTGAGGTCCCTAGTTTGCCCCCTTCCGCCCAGTCCTCCAGGCAGACTGCACAGGGCAGATCAGCATGGAACTTGTAATCAATTATTAGAACTATAAGAACTACTAGAATTATTAGTTTCCCAAGGACTGTGTGTGGAGGAATGACTACACATCTGAGAAGCAGAAAAGGAAGACATTTTTAAAAGAACCTTTCTTTTAAAAACATCTCTAAATGAGTATGTATGAAATTTAAAAATACAGGGGATAGACTAACAGCAGGTATGATGCTGCAAAAGAAGAGATCACAGAATTTGATGAAAAAGCAATGTAAAGTGTTCAAAATGAAACACACAGTAAAATGCCTGATTAAATTAATGAAGGCTAAATGCCTGGAGGATACCTTACGCCACCCAGACAGGGTGCAAGTGTAGAAGCTTCAGGGAGGGACGGTATGAAACTGAGGGTGAATCAAAAAAATAGGATAAGAAACAATCTACAGAAAGGCTTCAAATTTGTAGAAACACAGGAACCAATATATCCAAGAAGCTCAATGAAGCTCAGGCACAGGGAACATGAGAGACAGCACAGTACACACCATATGAAATTATAACAAAACAACAATGCAGAAAATCTCACAACTAGAGAGGAGAGTCTTGTTTACTGCAGAGAACCAGCATCATGGAGGAAGTACATTTCTCATCATGAACTATGTAAACTATAGAACTGTAGAAAAAAGCTACATCTGCAAATTCTAATAGGAAATATCTGTCATCTTTGGTCTTTACTGACAAAACTATCATTGCGAAGTAAAGATGAAATTAACCTTTCTTAGAAAACAGACTTCTCAGAACTGATCACCCACAGACCCTCAGCATGAGCAACAGTGATGGACACCCCTCCGAGAGAAGGAAAGTGTCACAGAAAGTGTCACAGTTAGTCTGCACAAACTATATAAGCTTGGGAAATCATAACTGCATGGATAAACCTAAAACATGTTTTAGTGGTTAAGCCTAGAAATACAGTCATGTGCTTAAAGCAAAAACCATAGCAATGTGTTTGATTTACATTGGAAGAACAAGTAAAACATGACAATGAAAGCAGAAGTGATGAAGGAGATGGGACCATGTTATGAGATCCTTATCCTGCAAGTAAGTGCTGTCAGGTCACTGGGAGGGACTCTTATGAGGTAGGAGGTGAGGACTGACTTCAAAGCCACAAGAAAAAAACCATTAATACAACATTGTTTTAACAACAAAGAGCTATAGCTACTAAGGCACATGACTTAGGTAAATCTGGGAGGGTACAGATCTAATAGTGATGAGGGAACAGAAGGCTGCCTGAGGACAAAGCAAAAGCTGGCACCTTGCACCCCCTCTCCACCTGCTCCCCTCGGTAATATAGCACCCCTGGCTGCCCTAAAAGAAATACAAATAGTTAACTTGCAGACATCACAATCCTGCAAGGCAGGAGTCTCCCTTGGTTTACAAATGTCCTAGAGATTTTCGACAAAGAAGTTATCTTATCAATAGCCCAATTTCCAGAGGCACACAACTCAGTTCCTCAAGCCCTAACATCACCCTCCCCTCCATAAACAAAACTGAAGGAGGCCGAGGTAGAAGGAAATGTAAATAAAGTTAAATTTCTTCTAAACCTAAAGCTCACTAACAAGGATGCTTGATGGCAGGAATGAGACAGTCCACCAGGAAACTCCCAATTGTCTTCATGGGAGTGCCTCATTAAAGGGAAAAATAGCCTTGGCTTGATAAAAACCGGACCTTCAATATCCTGACAGTCTCTTTACCCTGATAGCCCTTCTAAAGACCCGTCTTTGTCCTCACCTACCCAACTTCTGTGTATATAATCAGCCACCCTCACATCCCAGGGGCAGCAGCTCTTTCTGCCCATGGGTCCTGTCCCCATGCTTTAATATACCACCATTTTGCACCAAAGATGTCTCAAGAATTCTTTCTTGGTCATCAGCTCCAGACCTCACCCCACCGAACCTCACCTAGGTTCTAGAACTTCATCAATAGGCTGAAACAGACAAATTCCCTCCCAACAAAGTCTGGAGGCAGAAGCCTACTTTCCAAGGTACTCTCAATTCCTGGTCCCAAATCTACTCACTTTTGGTCTCAACATCTCAGCTGTGCAGCTTTATTTTTCATTCTTGCTGACAACAGAGCTCACATGACTGCTGCAGCTCCAGCTGTCACACCATGTTCAAGAGGAAAGACACTCCATATATCTAGCGTGTTTCTTTACATCATGAGATCAAAAATTCCCAGAAAGATCACCAGATGAATGACATAGCTCCTGGCCAGAAATGAACACAAGGTTAGTCCTGGCCAAGAAGGACACGGGAATAACAATGGCTTTGGCTTTCAAATGAATATAGAAAACAAGACCTAGGTAAAAGAGACTGTCTACGGTCCCACCAAACCAAATGTGTCCGTTATGCCACCCCACCCACAACATGGCAACTCTGAGAGAGGAACTTTCTTCCTCACAATGATTTCCCAGGATGGAAAGTCTCTGAAGCCAATGTAGGTCTGAATAAATTATTTGCCAGGTAAGTGTTCTCCTGTCTCTATCCTTGGAACTATAGCCACCACTGCCCTGTTTTGGTGCACCAGACACCAGGGTCACTAAGAAACAGAGCCTGAGTCCTGTGTCCCCGAGTTACCAGCCCAGAACCACACACACAACAATGCATCACTCCAGTGGTAGGAGCAGTAATACCTCAGATGGGTCTTGCATTCTCCTTCTCACTTAGGCCTGTTCTTCCTTTCATAGCTACTCAAATTGCCTGAAATCTGGCCTTGAAAGTGTCAGGGGCTACACAGAGCATAGGACAGAGTAACGATTCCCTGAGGCCAGCAGTCCATGGATCAGGGTATCAGGATATGAACCGTGAGTTCTGAATCTCCACCTAGACAAAGGGCCTCCCTGCACCTCGAGGAGACCAGTCACTAGGGGGCAGCAGAGATCACCTGGCCAAGCCACCTGGCCAGGGGAGCATCTGGTTATCAGGAGTTCTAACAGGGAGGGTTGTTCACCAGAACCTGAGAGATAAAAGAAAAAGTGCAGGTTTTCTACACTATCACCTTTGACTGATGTAAAATTCTTACTTGGGGACTCTCATGTCTGTGTCCTGGTGAATTTGCCTCTGTCTCTAGCACAGGTCTAGCTAATGGTGGATCTGGAAGGCTGGCCCTCCTCTCTCTCTGTCTCTTGGGGCTGAACCCTTCTCTGAAAACACAAGGCTCCTCACCAGCAGCCCCTGAGTCCCAAGTCATTTGCATGACCATCCTGTCCCTCCAGCAATGGGATAATAGCCACCTGGGGTGAAGCCAGCCCAGCCACAGGACTTGGGGAGCAGAATAGGGTCCTCTCCACCATGACCTGGACCCCTCTCCTCCTTTGCTCACTGCACAGGTGCTACACCCAGGCTCAGGCACTCTTCAGCTACCGATATCTGTGGCAATTCAGGCCCTGATCTGAACTCAGCAGGCAGCAGCTTCTTGGGGGAAGGATGGCTCTGACCATGCTGCAGGATAAGAGAATGGAAGGGTATCATCCCTCCACGTACTCACTGGCTCTAACATATGCAGTGAAAATTGAGGATGAACTCCTTTTGGCAAAGAATCCATTTACCAGCCAGATCTATGGGCTTCAGCAGCTGAAATGCTGGGAGGGTGGAAACAGGGCACGGGGTATCCCTGGAGCTCAATCCAGGCATATAGTGGTGTTCTGGGGATGAGACCCAAATCTGGAAACCTAATGCTCCTTTTCTTTCTTGTAGGCTCTATGGCCTCCTACATGCTGACTCAGCCCCCATCTGTGTCAGTGGCCCTGGGACAGATGGCCCAGGTCACCTGTGGGGGAAACAACATTGGAAGTAAACACGTTTACTGGTACCAGCAGCAGCAAGGCCAGCCTCCTTTACTGATTATCTATCATAGCAACAGATGGGATCCTCAGGGATCCCTGAGTGATTCTCAGGCACCAACTCAGGGAACACAGCCAATGTGCCCATCAGCTGGGTCCAGGCTGAGGATGAGGCTGACTATTACTGTCAGATGTGGGACAGCAGTGCTGATGCTCACAGTGACACAGGCAGACATGGAAGTGTGATACAAACCCCTTCCCCATCAGTGTCACACTCTTCTCCAGCCCCATAAGGCCTATGCACAGAGCAGTGAGTAGGTCTGACCCAGGTCTTCAAATCCAACATCTCTAGACCTCCCAGGTACTCACACTTCAGGCAATACCTTTAAGGGTGGGTTTATTTGGGGCTCTTGAGATTTTCTGGGCCAGAGTATGTTTGAAACAGAGGGACTGGTTGGAAGGACAAACAGAAAGAAACATCCATACACTGGTCATTATCTGTGCATTTCTATGTGGTGGTCATAGACCACTCCTTCACCCTACTGACCAGGATTGGAGTCCAGAGTTTGGCAGTAGTTGATCTCCTAAAGCCCTGTCAGCATGGAAGCTGTGGATTCTGAGTGCAGCAGATCACTGCATTACCTACAGTGGTCACCCCTCTTCTGGGCCCACACATATGTCCCCATTTCTCTCTGGAGGTCCTGAGAGCTCACAGGGGTGCTCCTCACTGGGAAGTGCTCTTAGATCAGAAAACTCCCTCCCTAGGTTTATGCCCCTTCTCACAGAGATTCAGTTGAATTATTTCCTGAAGCCAAAGTCCTACCCCCAGTACAGATATCCTGGAAGGTCCCAGCTTAAAGCACGATGCAGGAATGAGGCCTCATCTGATGTCTCACTCTGTGTGGGTCACTTTTCCTTCTGCCCAGTCTGATCTCCCTCATGCTACTATATTTCTTACACATGTGTTTCTTCCCCACAGAGTCTGCATTTTGGAACCCAATCCAGGATGTCCTATGTCACTTATGTGGTTCACAGGGACCTCAGGAGACCACTATATACACAGAGAGCTCTGGTTTCTCCCACAAATCCACATTGAGTGTGTCTAATCCCCACACAGACCACATTGCTACTTGTATTTTTATACAATGAGAAGAGATGTAGATGCACTAGGGGACCTGGATTCTGACAGACATTTGGAGAGTCACATCCACCCTGATGGTGAATAATGGACATTGGGAGAGTTGTCTCCTACTCTGAAGTGGCCAGAAGATACACAACCATGGAATTGAGACACACAATGGGTTATGCCTCAACTCTACCCCCCAAACTGTGCCCAAGAATTTCTCTTTATACTCACCCTACCCAGAAATGCAGACAGAAAGGAATTTTGTGAAGTACAGCTCAGCCTGTCAATGCTGACACTTAAAATCCACCACAGTTCCCTCTCGTCCACATGACATTCAGCCAGATCCACACAAGCCAATCTCCAAATAAAGATCAAATTGGAGCCATGTTTCCACCTAATGTGATGAAGCTATCCAATCAACAATTACCAACATGCTCACCCTTTCCCCACAAGAGGATTCAAAATGCGTGTTTGTCCACTAGTGATCTTTACTTTTGTCCCAGCTGATTTGATATCCCAAACTTCAATATTGAGATAGAGTTAGCTACTGTTAACACATATAATGATAGATGATAATGGAATGGCACAGCTGAACAAAAGAGGAACATATAATTAATATGTAGCCAAAATTATTTATGTCAACATAAGGAAGAAACACTTGTTACTTTTACCACCCTCATTTCTGCCACTACCCTGAGGACAGAGTGGTATCTAATTACCTTCTTCACTGTCCACCCCATATCCTCTTCTCCCTCAGCAGGGATAACCTGTGCTTATCCTGATCCTCACCAGGTACACCAACAAAACGTCATTCTGGAAGGTGTGTCCATTGTCAGAGGTGCTGCATTGGGTTGTGGTGAATTTATGACTGTAATCGCAGTTCCAGGGAGTAATAGAGGATCAACTGAGTCCATGCACACACCTGCTTACCCCAGGGGTATATAGATACCCAGTTGCCCCATGATAGACATCAGGCTTCCCCTAGCTAGTGTTCCCTACAGTTCCTGGCAATTCATTGCCAGGAGTATATGGTATATGGGACTATGGTGCCCTCTCAACCACCAGAGCAGTGTGACCAATATCCCACAGGGCACACCCCATGTGGCTGGTAAAAAAAAAAAAATCTATTTTTAAACCATTTTTCCACATCATTGCAATGTCTAAATTCTAGCCTAGTGACCAGAATGGGACAGTTAAACCCCAGATGGCCTAGTAGGGCTTGGAAAGATAAGGAGAGGTAGTGAGAATTTCCACAGTGGCCTAGACCCCTGCCCTGGGAAGCTCAGTGAACACACAGTCCCCAGAGCACAGTAGGCTCCCCAAGATGCAGATGCAGCTCTGGATGAGGCCCAGGCATCTGCACATACATGAGCCTGTGGGGCTGGTCCTCCTAGGACCACACTGTGAGTGGCTTCCTCCTGCTTCCCTGCTGCACCCAGCACAGGTGAGAGGCCCCACAGGGAGGCACAGTGTGAGGCACAGGTGCCCTGCTCCTTACCACGCAGGGTCTATGGAGTCAGGGCCCTGTACTCACTGTGTCCACATTGATCCCTCCCCCTCAGAACTAGGCCAGTCACTTCTGACTCAGCCTCCCTGTCTTCTTCCAGGATACCCTCTGCTCCTCTCTCATAAGTTCTGAGACTTTCCTGACCTGAGACTGCCTCCATCTATGTCAATGGTCCTGGGCAGACCCAGGATCCCCTGCTCTGGAGATAAGCTCAGTCAAGAACTTGAATCTTAGTAACAGGAGAAGCCAAGTCAAGTCCCTGAGCTGGTTATATATACAGATGTGAGTGACCAACCAGGTCTGATTCTGAGAATGCAACTTAAGGGCATGGCTCACCAGAGCATGACCAGGACCACAAGGGCCAGGACAAGGCTGCCCATTGCTGCATCATGAATTGTCCCAGTGAGAGTGCCTGGCAGTGACTCACAGTGACAGAGATGGATGTGCATTGGGACATTCCTCCAAGGCCTGGCTCTCACTCTCACCTGCCCTCTGAGCAAAGTCTACTCGGGCCTTTGGATCAGGTGTTCTCCCTGGTCCTGGCCTGGCTCCTGAAGGGTAAGGGGCTCCCAGAGGTCCTCTGTCCTCATATCTGTGTTTACCCTACAGAACAATAGCAGAGTAGAGGACTTTCTGACTACAGGCACTCTAGGCAGTTTTCACAATAGATAATACAGATTTAGGATGCCATTATACATCAAGTGGGCCCTAGATGTGATCACGTGTCACTCAGGATGGTAGACAGCTGTCTCAGACAGCACAGTCCTGAAGAAATTCCTCTTCTACTTGGATACGGACAGACTAGGTGGGACCCAGGGTCTCTGTATCTGGTTTCCTGAATGAGTTGTCCCCACATACAGAAGGGCTGCCTGAGGCTTTGTGAAGAAGGAACCAGTCCCCTGCGCCCCAGACCCATCCCTCAAATTTTATGAAACTGTGGAGGAAGTGCAGACACCACCTTGGGGTCAACAGTGGACTTCCTCCCACTGTCCCAAATCAACCTGCACCAGAAAGATCTGACCCTCAGTTGAGACCTGACCTATGTGGACTCACACCCACCCAGTGTGGAGGCCACAGCTGCATTTGGGCTTCACCTGTAGCTTGAAGGGGAGAGACCTTTTCCAAGATGTGAATAAAATTGTATCATAAGTTGAATTTCTCTCCATGAATCTTTCACTTAACAGTTTTTTTGTTTTTTGTTTTTTTTTTTTTTAAAGATTTTATTTATTTATTTGACAGAGAGAAATCACAAGTAGGCAGAGAGGCAGGCAGAGAGAGAGAGAGGAGGAAGCAGGTTCCCTGCTGAGCAGAGAGCCCGATGCGGGACTCGATCCCAGGACCCTGAGATCATGACCTGAGCCGAAGGCAGCGGCTTAACCACTGAGCCACCCAGGCGCCCCTCACTTAACAGTTTTAAAATTGATTTGTAGAGCAACTGCATGAGGTCCAAATGACAGAGGAGGAATTATTAAGAAGGAAAAGTATAAGCTTCCCCTATTTCCACCCTGACTGTGTCAGAGAGATATCTTCAAAGGGGTTGTGAGGAGAAAACCATTTTCTCCTCACAAAAGCATGGCACATGCCATTGGACTCTTCCATCCGCAATTTACTCATTGACCTAATGAACAAGAAAGGTGATTTTTGGTGGGAATCCCAATGACCAAAATAAGATTTCAGGGGATTTTGAGGAAAAGTCCCTCTAGGGAATTATAGTCTGGGGATTCTCACAACAGAATTTCTCAACAACATGGCAATGGAGGGGCTGTCACCTCCTTGGTCAGCAGGCATCATTTGGCCCACTGCAGCAGCGCCCCCCACAGGCAACTGGCAGAATTGAGAGGATTCTGGCTGAGTTTGTCCCACATCCCCTCTCAGCCTGGGCAGCCTTCCTCAACAGGTGCAGGGGATGACTGCTACCTTGCACCTGCTGGCTTCTGTTCTCCATATCTCTCTCCAAGGACCAGGGATCTGCACTTCCCTTCCATCCTGCCTTCCCTGTCAGGTGTGCCCCTCTCACATGCTTCTGCTCAGCTAAGCCAGTCTGTGGGCACTGGGGAGAGCAGTGACAGGTCATTGATGGGGTAAAAGACAGGGGAACAATATCAGAGCACATGGAGCAGCTTAGTCTTCCTGTGGATTAAGTGTGTAAGGGTGGATCTGAGGGATGATAAACACTTCCCTGAGTGCCTCAGCCCCGAGGAGACCTAAGGAGATCCCAGGGCACGAGCACACCTTCATGAATCTTGTCTGTCCCCCCACCTCTCAGCAGCTTCCTCCTGTAGGCCACTCAATGTGCCAGAAGCTGCCCAGAGAATCTGACTTATTACCTGGAAATTACCTCTTACCACACCTGACACATCCCTCTGCACCCAGAGCACTAACTTAATGGAAATCACCACATAGGCATGGAACTGGGTTTGAATCTTAGGTCGCTCAGATTTGTCCAGTTCTTCTACATGTCATCCCTCCCAACGTTAACCCCTACCCAAAGTCAGGACTGAACTCTTCCCACACACATCTCACTGCTTGTTTCTCTTCCTAACCTAAGCAGCACCAGAGTTCCTTCTTCAATAAGGGCTGTGTCTTATTCATGCAGAATGCCCAGGATGGAATGTAGGTCAGAAAAAATGTCTGCTGGGTGGATGCTCTCCTATTTTGGTCTTTGAGGCATTAGTTCCTGGTCATAAACATACACACACACACACACACACACACACACACACACACAAACACACACCCCAACCCTGCATCCACAGATGGCACCAGAAAGAGCCATCCCCTAAGTATCATATTCCCCAGTGCTAACACATGATCAGGAATACCTCAGTGAAACTGGTGCTCTTTGCTCCAAATGAGCCTGTTCATGTCTTTCTGAGTAATCTGGGCTTCTCATGTCAGAATATGAGGCAGGCAGAAGTCATATAAAGAAAAGTCATTCCACACTGGTTCAGGATTCAGAAACTGGGCTGTGGTTCATCAATCTATACCTTTACTCCTGGCTACCAGAGAGCAGCAGAGATCCTATGACAAGGCGACCTGAAGATGCAGAGGGTTTGGACAACAAGAGTTCTACCATGTAGTCCGGGTTAGTAACCAGTACCTGAGACCTTCAGATCCTTTGGCAATGGCCATTTATCTACAGTGCATACCTCACGCTCAAGTACAAATTCTTCAGGGTATGTATGTGTATGGTCCTGCCCATGGAGACACTGTCTATTTCTCCAATACAGGTCCAACCAAAGTCCCCCATCAACTCAAGCCTTAACCCACCCTAATGAAACAAAATGCTGTCACTGTCCACAAACACTCATCCTTCCTGTAATCACAGGTTCTCCCCCTCCTTTTCATGTGCTGACAGTCTGCTGTCCTGACAGACACAGCTGTTTGCCTTCTTGAAGGTCCTCCTACAAGGGACTGGAAAATTCTGTTCCCTTTCCTGGTTTCTGCAACACTGTTTTTTGTTTTGTTTTGTTTTGTTTTTTTACTTAACTTATAAGAGAAGATGTTTATTATATATTTTTCCCAAAAACTGAAGAAAAGTGACTTATGACAACATTTCCCTTGAAGAGTTACAAAACACTGAGTTCCACTCTCATTCTCTTATATGACAATATTTCTTTTTGAACTTGATCTGTTCCTGATCCTGGCTGTAAAATAGGGACACTGAGGCACAGCCCCTATGACCTGCTGCAGATCGCAGTTGAGAGCAGACATTTACACCATTGTGATAGCTTTGAAAATGCCATGTGCTCTTGAAGATGAATTTTATCTGGTCTCTGTAGCTCATGAGCTATGATCTAGTTTGGACCCTGAACCAGTGTAAGCCTCAGAGTGACACTTAGAGAGTGGCATCAGAAAATAGACTACTGTACCTCTCAAGTCTCAGTGCCCAGGCCAGCCAAGGAGTGAAACCCTTCCCCCGGAGGTCTGTACACAGAGCAGTGAGTAGGTGTGACCCAGGTCCCCAGTCTGGACATCCCCTTCCTCCCAGTCCTCCAATCAGGCTACAATAGAGTTGATCATCAGGGGGTTTATAAACAGTTATTAGAAGTCCATCTCCTGTAAATGTTTAGGAGCAGATATGGAAGGTAGTTTTCAAAGACCGAATCTTTTAAATCTTTGCTAAATGAAGTGGTCCTAAATTTTAAAAATACACAGGATAGACTGACAACAGATATGAGGCTGCCAAAGAAGAAATAATAGAATTTGATGTCGGGACGCCTGGGTGGCTCAGTTGGTTGGACGACTGCCTTCAGCTCAGGTCATGGTCCAGGAGTCCCGGGATCGAGTCCCACATCGGGCTCCCAGCTGCATGGGGAGTCTGCTTCTCCCTCTGACCTTCTCCTCGCTCATGCTCTCTCTCACTGTCTCTCTCTCTCAAATAAATAAATAAAATCTTTTTTAAAAAAAGAATTTGATGTCATCATGATGGAAACCATTCAAAATAATATGCAGAGCAAAAATCCTAAAGAAATTATAAAATTTCAATACCTATAGGACACCTTCACACCAGCCAGACACTGCATGAGTGTAGAGATGGTAGGAGGGAAGGTAAGGAACTGAAGGTGAATCCAAAAAACCGGGGAAGAAACAACCTACAAAAAGACTTCAAATTTGGAGAAACCCGGGAACCATTATATCCAAGAAGCTCAGTGAAGCCCAGGCACAGGAAACATGAGAGACAGCACAGCAAACTTTACAATGAAGTTGTTACAAACCAGCACTGCAGACACTCTCAGAGCCAGAGAAGAGGCTCATGTACCTTACAGAGAACCAGCATTGGGCTAGAAGCACATTTCTAACCTTAAACCATAAAAGCGTGAAGACGAGGGAGCAATGTCTTCAAAATCCTAGTAGAAAATGTTTATCAACTTTCGTCTTTAAACAGGGTGAACATCATTAAAAGGTGGAGAGAAAGTAAACCTTTCTCACACAGCAAACCTCTCAGGGCTGACCACCCACAGACCCTAAGCACAAGCACCAAGTGAAGGACACCCCTCAGACAGAAGGAAAGGGTGACAGATGGAAATGTGAGCCTACACAAAGAAATAAAAAGCATCATATGTCATAACTACAAGGATAAATGTAAAATCAATGTTAATGGTTAATGTCTATAAAAGTCAACTACTTAAAGCAAGAGATGTATCAATGTGTTTGATTCATAATAGATGTACAAATACTACACATGGCAAGGAGATGAAGGCAGAAATGATGATCTAGATAAGACCATGTTATGATGTCCTCATCCTGCATGTGAATGATGTCATATTACTGGAAGGAACTTTCTTAAGGTAGGAGGTGAGAACTGTAAACTCTAAGGAAATCAATAAAATAAAACCAGTTTAACAATTAAGAACTATAGCTAATAAGGTGCATGACTTGGGACGGTCTGGAGGACACAGATCCAGTAGGACATGCATGTCATGTCTGTGTATGTGTGTATTTGTCTGTGAGGCACAGAGAAACAGAGACAATGGGAAGGAGACACTCACCTTGATAATCAGCTCAGGTGGTCCTGGGGTGGCAGGACTGGAAGGGGCAGGACAGGACAGAGGGCTATGTGTGGAAGTCAGGACAGGGTTGCAGACTTTTATCCAAATTGCATCTGAAGGATTAAAATGCTAAAAGGAGACAGAGAAGAAAATTAAGGCATCCCAATCAAACCACTAGAGATGAAAACAACAGTGTATCAGATCACAAATACAACAGTTGAGATCACCAGCAGACACAACAAGATGAAGATTGTAAGGGAATCTGAAGACACAGCACAGATACAGCAAAGTGAGAGGCACAGAAAAACTTTATAGATGAGCAAAGCAGCATTCAGTGTAGGAAAACATGAACAATGTCGTGCTCATGTGATTGTGAACCCAGGGAGTGAGGGTGGGGAGGTGGAAACGATTGTTTTATGAATCACTGGCCACAAATGTCCTAAATTTCATGAAAATTTAGTACCTATAGTTTACATTCATGAGAAACCCCAAGTAAAGAAATATGGGAGGAAAAAACAACAGCCCAACCCCATCAATATCACATTGTTTAAGGCAAAGAAAAAGAGAGAGAGTGTGTGAAAAGGAACCAGAGAGGAAAGAGACTAGATTCAGGGGAATAGTGATAAGGATTCAGATTGATCTCTCATGAGCAGAAATGCACACAGAGGGCAGTGGATTAACATTTTCAAGGTACTGAGAAAAACAAAAAAGAACCACTTAATTCTTTATCCAGGGGAAAATACCCTTCTATAATAAAGACTAAGAAAAACAATGTGTCCGCTCTACCAAACTGACAGAAACAATCTTCAGCAGACCCATAGCACAGGAAATACTGGACTTCCCTCAGGCAAGAGGAAGGGATTCCAGAAAGAATCCGAATCTACAGAATGATTGCGAGACTCAGTAATGGAAACTACAGGGATAGAATTCTTTGGTAATTGAACTACGAAGAATTCTTTTGGTAATTGAACTCTTTTTGAAAAATAAATCACAGCCTACAGCAAATCTAATCACTACATATGTTGAAATTTATCATGTAGCTAACAGTGGTGGATATGACATTCCTACTGAGTAAGGAAATGTTTATGGTGTATATAGGGAGAGATCGGAGGCCCCTGGCTGGGCTGCCCTGTCAGGCAGAAGTGCTAAGACAGACTGAACAGAGAAAAGGAAACAGACTACCTGGCTTTGGATGGTTAGAGCATTTTCTTTGGTGGCTGCATAATATCACAGAAAATGTCCAGAACCCAGAGAACTAAGTCATTAAGGGTGTTATCGATAGTTTGTGCTCAAACCAAAATGGCACGAGAATCTGAAGGCCACCAGGTTCCCAGGCAGTTCTCAATAAAAGATAGCCACTAAAAGCCCTCAGTGAGGGACACCTGGGTGGCTCAGTTGGTTAAGCAGCTGCCTTCAGCTCAGGTCATGATCCCAGCATCTTGGAATCGAGTCCCATATTGGGATCCTTGCTCGGCAGGGAGCCTGCTTCTCCCTCTGCCTCTGCCTGCCATTCTGTCTGCCTGTGCTCGCTCTCTCTCCCTCTCTCTCTCTCTAGTAAATAAGTAAAATCTTTAAAAATTTTTTTAAAAATAAAAAAAAAATAAAAGCCCTCAGTGATAACCCATTCAGGACTCTCTCACTCTAGAGAGTTTCTTTGCTTTCTGCTCTCACGTTCATTTAATAAACTGTCACTTTACTTCACCATTTTGTACACACAATATTCATTCCTTGACTCCCTAAGACAAGAACCTGCAATCCTGTAACACTACCACAGTGCAGAGGAGGGATAGTGGAGATTGGGCTCTAATGTCTGATGTTCTCTGTCACGTGGTGTGATGTCACCTGAATGTAGCCTGTGATGAGTCACAGATGAGAGGACAGCTAATGAGCCAAAACAGAGAAATAAAATAGATCATAAAAAATATTCTGTTGGGGCACCTGGGTGGCTCAGTGGGTTAAAGCCTCTGCCTTCAGCTCAGGTCATGATCCCAGGATCCTGGGATCGAACCCCACGTTGGGCTCTCTGCTCAGCGGGTAGCCTGCTTCCCTTCCTCTCTCTGCCTGCCTCTCTGCCTACTTGTGATCTCTGTATGTCAAATAAATAAATAAAATATTTTAAAAAATATTCTGTTACTTGGGCACCTGGGTGGCTCAGTTAGTGCCTTTGGCTCAGGTCATGATCTCAGGGTCCTGGGATTGAGCCCCACATCGGGGTCCTTTCTCTCTGGGGTGCCTGCTTCTCTCTCTGCCTCTCCCCCCTCCTTGCTTATTCTCTCTCTCTCAAAAATAAACAAAAAGACTTAAAAAATATTCTGTTACTCAAAAAGAAGAGATAAATGGAAAGGAGAACAGAGAACACAAGGAACATACAAAAAATAAAAAGCAAGATATGATCTAATAAACTATGTTACCACTCACAGTCAGGAAAGGGTTTAAGCCCCACAATTAAAAGACAGACAATGTCAAAATGAGTTTAACAGTAACATCCAAGATTGAGAAACCTACATAAATAATCTTATACTAAGTGCAAGATCAAGACAATATTCCCGCTTGATTCTGTTCCATAATTCAGGATCTAAAAAGAACACAGAACAGAGAATCTGGGAAGATGAACTGAACTCTTACACAAAATTGGGATGGAGTATTTCATGCCTTGTGTATCTGAAACACTCAGAGAAATAGAAGCAAATGATCACGGGACACATTTCATGAGAACATCAATAGAAATGATCCTCCACTCTCCCTCTCCCCAGTTGTGACGCAGCTCAAACACGGAGTGACCAGAGCTCCCCAATGGAGCTGAGAGGTGAGCCAGCTCCACGTAAGCCAAATCTGTGCAGCTCACACAGAAGCAAAGAGATTCTCTCCACCAGCATGAGGGAACCAGTGAAAGGGCATGAGGGAGGCTTTGGGAGGCCAGGCTTAGTATTATACTCAAAAGAAAGAGTCTGGGCTGCCCACCATTGCTTGGACCCTCCTCTGCTCCTCCTCCTCACTTGCTGCCCAGGTTCTGCCCAGGCTCTGTTCACAGGCTCAGCACCCAAAGGCCCCTGAGCATGACCCTGAGCCTGAGCTCAGCCTGAAGGGTGCTGGAAGGGGTGGGACCAGAAGAATGAGCCCCACAGTGTCCTAAACCTACAGGACTTGTGTCCACTGCAAGACTCATCTGACCCCATTACTGTGCCCTCAAGACCCCTGTCACTCCCTCAATCATGGAGCACAGAAAGGACCAAGCAGGAACACAGAGCAGAGCCATCAAGACCCAGGTCAGACCCCTGTACCACCAAAGAGCCTCTACTGTCCCCACAGATTCTCCAGCTCAAACCCGGGGCATGATATCTCTAACCCTCCACACAGGCTGCCTACCCAGTATCTTATGGGCCAGGCCATAATGAGCAAGTCAGTGAGCTGAGGGACAGAAGCCCTGATGCCCAGCTTGGCCTCACCTTCCTTCCACCTGCCCTGGTCAAGCTCTACCCCGATGAGCCCAGAGTCTGAATCCAGCACATGCTCTCCCCTCCTGGACTTACCCCACTGCCCTCTGTTTCCCTGGGAAGCTAGCCTCTCTGGGCCTCAGCTTTACCTGTTGTGAAATGGGGAAGCATCTATTCATAGAAGACATGCTTTTTTCACATTAAATGGTACACAATATTGTAAGGGTTTTACTAATTAGAGAGACACCATGTGATCTCAGTGAGTTGACCTTAGAGTTGGAGTCTCTGGTCTTCCTGTGGGAATCCAAGGAAAAGATTTCAGCTTCCCTGTGACCTGCATCATATGCAGCTGAATCCAAGTCTAATAAGCAGATTCCCAGTTCCACAAAACCACAGCCTAGACTACAAATCTTCCCACACAAAATCCAGGAGAAGAGGGCTGGAATAATTTTAAAATGCTGTAAAAATAACACTAATAATAATAAAATTAAAGATACCCCTGCTCAACTGAACTTAGCACCAGAAGCATCATCTGTCACTCCCATAACCCAATTACACACATAGGGATGCAGAAAGCATCGATTCTGATTCCTAAATACACAGGAACCTGGTGGCTGTGGGACATCACACAGGTTTGTCTGGACACTGACCCGCTTCAAATGTACTACACTGGAGACTGAATTCTCCTTTTTATAACAAGATAGTGGGCTAGGCCAAAGTCTTTACCCTAGACAAGCATAGAAATTGAACAAATATTGCCCCCTGAGTGATGTATGTGACCTTCTGTACTGGTATAGGCAGAGCAAGGGGGAGCAGCTGCCTGTGGGAGCCTGGAAATCCTAGTCCACATCCTTTCTTGGATGACAGGTGCTCTGGGGTGACCTGCAGGAGGGAAGCTCCCGGTCTGAGTCTTCCTCCAGCAGCAGGGGGCAGCAGAGCTGCATCAGGAACAGCAGGACAGAGGCTGGGGCTGCCCAGGGGGAGCCTCATGGGGACACCAGGCCTGGAATCAGCAGGTGTCCACAGCCCTCAGAAAGAAGATGTGATGATCCATCCTATCTCTTCAGGCTGCAAGGACCATGTTCTGAGAATAAGACACAGTGTCACCCAGAATACTGATGGCTGTCCTGATACAGTGAGCACACACCTAGGATATTCAGGTCCCCTCTCTATCCATGAGTGTCCCCAGGGACTGATTCCTCTGCACTGGCACATCCAGAGACAGTCTGATGACTCCCTCTGCCTCTCCTTCCCCACCTCTACCCCAACTCAGACCTGTGGCTATAGCTCCTTTGTTCTAGAGCATCTCAGAGGACAGGAGGCAGAGCACTTAGGGACCCTGGGTCCTGGTAGGAGCATCACAGCCTCATTGTGAGACTGTTTCCAGAGTGACATGATTCTCATGGCTGCAGGGACATGGTTCAGGGCCTCGAGCTCACAATATACAGGAACATGTGATCATGTGGATCCTCACAAGACCACAAACCTTGAAGTTGTTTCTCATTGATTCAGGCTTTTTTCACATGTTCCCATGAAACATTAATGAAAAAATTAAAAGGAATCAAGTGGTTGACAATGTCAATTGCTGATCTGCTTTGGGATGGGGGCTGTCAGACAACAGCAGTATGTGTAAATAGACCAGAAATACTGATGAATCTCCAGCAGCAGGTGGTTGTTTAACAAGTAAGTACCCACTTTTGTAAGAGATGAGTGAACCTCAGAACGAGAGAGTTTTCTATTCTGTTGACATGCCAAGGTTGGGACCACAGTGTCTTTGAGGGATACAGAGGAGATCTGGAGCAGGGGGAGGAGGGTAGTGAGGTCACAGGACCACCTCACCTCGAATCAAGTGTTATCTGCATCTCTCAGAGAGACCAGGCCAGGCCCATGGCCAGGATTCTGGAAACCCTGGGCCAGCCCTAAACACTGCTCAGGTTAGAACAGGTTAGAACAGTGGTTGTGTTCAAACCCCAAGAATATGAGTGTGATACCAAATTTGGAGACCAAAGCTCATTTTCTGACCTGAGAGCTGCTTGGAGGAAGCAGGGGCCCCCGTCTCCCTCGTAGTCACCTGGTCTGAGCTCACAAGTGGTTTGAAGGCATTTGGAGTGCCACAGAGGAGGATATTTGCATAAATACTAACAGTCCCAGACCCAGGGGTCTGGAAAGAAATAAGAGGAGATGGGGTAGGGTTGTCTAGCTGTGGTTATCAGAAGACAGAGTGCTGGGTACATGCACCATGGCCTGGAACCCTCTCTCACTCCTCTTCCTCACTTTCTGCACAGGTGCTGTCCCTGGTCCTACCCATACTCTCAGCCTCACGGGACACCTGAGCTTAGCCTGCCCCAAACCCTGAGCCCAGCACCAGAACAGCCTCAGTATTGGGATCCTGGGATGAGCCCCTGGACCTCATTGCAACCTCTCCTCTTTTGTCTTTTCAGGCTCCGTGGTCTCCAGTGAGCTGACACAGCTGCCCTCAGTGTCAGTGGCCCTGGGTCAGACGGCTACAATCACCTGCACTGGAGAGGAACTGGACTATACTGTGCAGTGGTACCAGAAGAAGCCAGGCCAAGCCCCTTTGACAATCATTTATGATGAGAGCGAGAGGCCCTCAGGGATCCCAGAGCGATTCTCTGGCTCCAGATCGGGGAACACAGCCACCCTGACCATCAGTGGGGTCCAGGCTGAGGATGAGGCTGACTATTACTGTCAGTCCTATGACAGCAATGCTGATGCTCACAGTGGCACAGGCTGATAGGGAAGTGAGACACAAACCCTTTCCCCATCTGTGTCACACTCTCCTCCAGCCCCAGGAGGCCTGTGCACAGAGCAGGGAGCAGGTCTGGCCCACGTCCCCAGGTCTGAGGTCCCCAGTCTGTCCCCTTCCTCCCAGTCCTCCAGGCAGGCTGCACAGGGCAGATCCCCAGGGGATTTGTAATCAGTTATTAGAACTCTATTAGCCTAGGACT
Organism: Mustela lutreola; assembly: GCF_030435805.1. NCBI lineage: Eukaryota > Metazoa > Chordata > Mammalia > Carnivora > Mustelidae > Mustela > Mustela lutreola. Next base: position 66,139,320 of record NC_081300.1, on the reverse strand, counting down.
GTGGGTGGAAGAAGGACTGTACATGTGAGAAGCAGAAATGGAAGGTTTTTTAAAGAACACCTCTTTTAAGAATTCCCAAATTACATGGTCTGAAATTTTAAAATACGTAGGATAGACTGACAGCAGATATGATGCTGCAAAAGAAGATATTAGGGAACTTGATGTTATAATGATGGAAAGTATCCAAAATGAAACACAAAATGAAATACCTGATAAAAACTAATGAAGGCTTAGTTCCTGGAGGACACCTTCATGCCACCCAGACAGTGTGTGAGTGTAGGAACTGCAGGAAGGATGGTAAAGACCTGATGACAAATCAAAAAATCTGTGAAGAAATATCTACAAAAAACTTCAAGTTTGGAGAAACCCAAGAACCAATATAATAACCAGGAAGCACAATGAAGCTCAGATACAGGGAACATGAGAGCCAACACAGCACACATCATTATGAAATTATTACAAACCAGTGATGCAGACACTCTCACAACCAGAGAGAAGAGTCCTGTTCTTTTTTTTTTTTTTTAAAGATTTTATTTATTTATTTGACAGAGAGAAATCACAAGTAGATGGAGAGGCAGGCAGAGAGAGAGAGAGAGAGGGAGGGAAGCAGGCTCCCTGCTGAGCAGAGAGCCCGATGCGGGACTCGATCCCAGGACCCTGAGATCATGACCTGAGCTGAAGGCAGCGGCTTCACCCACGGAGCCACCCAGGCGCCCGAAGAGTCCTGTTCTAAACAAAGAAACCAGCATTGTGCTAGGACACATTTTCTTTTTTTTTTTTTTTTCATTAATAATTAATTTTACTATGTTCACTTAGGCATCATACAGTACATTAGTTTTTGATGTAGTGTTCAATGATTCATTAGTTGTGTGTAACACCCACTGCTCATCACGACATGTACCCTCCTTAATACCCATCACCCTGTTACCCCATCCCCCTCCCCTCTATAACCCTCAGTTTGGTTCCCAGAATCCAGAGTCTCTCAAGGTTTGTCCCTTCTCTGATTTCTTCCCATCCCGTTTTCCCTCCCTTCCTCTATGGTCCTCTACACTATTCCTTACATTCCACATATGACTGAAAATACATGGTAATGTCCTTCTCCCCTGACTTATTTCATTCAGCATAATCCCTTCCAGCTCCATCCATATCAATACAAACTGTAGGTATTCATCCTTCCGGATGGCTGAGGAATATTCCTTTGCATATGTGAACCACATATTTACCCATTCATGTGTTGAAGGTCATCTCAGCTCCTTCCACAGTTTGGCTATTATGGACACTGCTGCTATGAACATTGGGGCGCAGGTGCCTCTTCTTTCCACTATTTGTATCTTTGATGTAAATACACAGTAGTGAAATTGCTAGTTCTATTTTTAACATCTTGAGGAACCTCCACACTGTTTTTCAGAGTGGCTGCACCAGCTTGCTTTCCGACCAATAGTGTAGGGGCTCCCTTTTCCCCCCATCCTCACCAACATTTGTCACTTCCTGACTTGTTAATTTTCACCATTCTAACTGGTGTAAGGTGGTATCCCATTGTACATCATAACATATGTATGTTTTGGTTTGTATTTCCCTAATGGCTAGTGATGTTGAACATTTTGCCATGTGTCTATTAGCCATTTTCTTGTCATTGGAGATATGTCTCTCCATGTCTTCTGCCCATTTCTTGATTCGGTTATTTGGTTTTTGGGTGCTGAGTTTGAGAAATTCTTTTTTTTTTAATTTATTTTTTTATTTATTTTCAGCATAACAGTGTTCATTATTTTTGCACCACATCCAGTGCTCCATGCAATCTGTGCCCTCCATAATATCCACCACCTGGTACCCCAACCCCCCACCCCCTTGCCACTTCAAGAGCCTCAGATTGTTTTTCAGACTCCATAGTCTCTCATGATTCACCTCCCTTTCCAATTTACCCCAACTCCCTTCTCCTCTCTAATACCCCTTGTCCTCCATGCTATTTGTTATGCTCCACAAATAAGTGAAACCATATGATAATTGACTCTCTCTGCTTGACTTATTTCACTCAGCATAATCTCTTCCAGTCCTGTCCATGTTGCTACAAAAGTTGGGTATTCGTCCTTTCTGATGGAGGCATAATACTCCATAGTGTATATGGACCACATCTTCCTTACCCATTCGTCCATTGAAGGGCATTTTGGTTCTTTCCACAGTTTGTCGACTGTGGCCATTGCTGCTATAAACATTGGGGGTACAGATGGCCCTTCTTTTCACTACATCTGTATCTTTGGGGTAAATACCCAGTAGTATTGCAGGGTCATAGGGAAGCTCTATTTTTAATTTCTTGAGGAATCTCCACACTGTTCTCCAAAGTGGCTGCACCAACTTGCATTACACAGAGAAAGGGTTCCCCTTTCTCCACATCCTCTCCAACACATGTTGTTTCCTGTCTTGCTAATTTTGGCCATTCTGACTGGTATAAGGTGATATCTCAATGTGGTTTTAATTTGAATCTCCCTGAGGGCTAGTGATGAACATTTTTTTATGTGTCTGATAGCCATTTGTATGTCTTGATGGTCGAGTTTCATTCTTCTTCTTTTCCCAGCACCATTTATTGAAGAGACTATCTTTTTTCCACTGTATATTTTTTCCTGTTTTGTCAAAGATTAATTGACCATAGAGTTGAGGGTCCATACCTGGGCTCTCTACTCTGTTCCACTGGTCTATGTGTCTGTTTTTATGCCAGCACCATGCTGTCTTGGTGATCACAGCTTTGTAGTAAAGCTTGAAATCAGGTAATGTGATGCCCCCACTTTATTTTTGTTTTTCAACATTTCCTTAGCGATTTGGGGTCTCTTCTGATTCCATACAAATTTTTGGATTATTTGTTCCAGCTCTTTGAAGAATACCGGTGGAATTTTGATTGGAATGGCATTAAAAGAATAGACTGCTCTATGAGAAATTCTTTATAGATCTTGGATACCAGCCCTTTATATGACACGTCATTTCCAAACATCTTTTATTCCATGGGTTACCTCTTTGTTTTGTTGACTGTTTCCTTTGATGTGCAGAAGCATTTTGTCTTGATGAAGTCCCAATAGTTCATTTTTGCTTTTGTTTCCCTTGCCTTTGGTGATATGTCTAGGGAGCACATTTTCTTATCATGAACTATGTAAACAGAAAAACAGAGGGAAATGTCCTCAGAATACTAACAGAAAACATTCTCAACCTTGGTCTTTATCCACAAAAAATATCACTGAAAATTGAAGACAAACTAAGCCTTTCTCAAACTACAAACCTCCCAGAACTGATCACCCACAGACCCTCGGCACAAGCAACAGTGAAGGATACCCCTCAGACACAAGGAAAGGGTGACGAATGGAAACGTGAGTCTACAAAAAGTATAATAAGCTTCAGAAATCATAACCTCATGAATAAACATAAAACAAATTTTAGTGGTCAATATTTGTAAATACAGTCAACACCTTAAAGAAGAAAAAAATAGCAATATGTTTGATTTATAATGAAGTTACAAGTAAAACATATGACAATGAGAGCAGAAATTATGAGGGAGATGAGACTATGTTATGATGTACTCATCTTGCATGTGAGTGATTTGTGTCCCTGGGAGGAACTCTGATAAGGTAGGAGGTGAGGACTGCAAATGCACACAAGCCATGAAAATAACATCACTTTAGAACAAAGAACTATATCTACTCAGGTGCATGACTTAGGATTGTCTGGAGGGTACAGATCTAATAGGACATGGATGTCATGTGCATGTATGTATGTATTGTCTGTGATGCACAGAGAGACAGAAACAGGGGGAGAGAGACACTCACATTGACAATCAGCTAAGGCAGTCTTGGGGCAACAGGTCTGGAACCTCCCAGACAGAACAGAAGGCTGTACATGGAAGTCAGGATGAGGTTGCAGACTTTCATCCATATTTAGGCTGAAGGACTGAAATGCTAAGAGGAGAGAAAGAAGAAAATTAAAACATCCAATTCAAGCTGCTAGAAATGAAACATATAAAGTCTCTGATCACAAGTAGAAGGGCTGGGATTAGCAGCAGACCCAACAAGACAAATGACATGAGGGAATCCAAAGACACAGCACATGCACTGCAGAGTAAAAAGTACAAAAACAACAATTTAAAAGTGAGCAAGGCAGGGGGATCCTCAGAAGATGCTAGAGGACTAGGACCCTATTTCAACTGGCCCCCTGAATTTCTTGGGGTATCTACAAACCACTCTGAACATGAAATCAGCCTGAGATGTAATAATTTATATCTGGTGGTCTCGAGGTGAAAAGGGGAGAGCAATGATTCTGTTGGCAGATACTTGAAGATAAATAGATGGAGAGAGAGCGCCAAAAGCTGGTGTGAGGAAGGTAATATAACACCATAGTGCAAAAGGGTCCCATGCTCGGGACCAGGCACAGATTCAAAGACTGGTAGTGCAAGGTAAGGACTTTAGTCCAGCACCAAGGCAGGATCCACGAGCTGCTGGTGCCTGGACATGACCTGGAGGCAGCTCAGGGTTTTAGAAGCACCAAGGATAGAGACATTCCCAATCTTGGAATCAACCTCTGGGGGAGCTTCTGTGGGATGAACAACTAGAGAGGCAGTGGTTTTTAGCAGGGCAGACAGCAACAAAGACTGTGTGTCCCGGAGAGTTCAGTGAAGAGCAGACTGTGATTTCTGTTTTGGAACAGAGGTTTCAGTGTGGTCAATTCTGCTCTGACTTTTGGAAGAGACACAGAATGCTACCAGGGGAATCCACCAGAGACCAAAAGCCCCCCAATACCAGTTTTCACTGAGCCCACCCCTCCCCACAGGGGGCAGGGCAAATCTGTCCAAGGAGGGTTGCCTGAGTAACAACATTACAGGCTCCTCTGCCAGAAGACAGGCTGGATGAACAAGAGGAAGACAACCCTAGAGTCCCTCTATAACAGGTACATCTTGCTTAGGTAATGGTTTATACTTTAGACACTGTATATTCCCTCAAGCACTCCCCCAACTGAATGATTAGGAGGAGGAACCCTCAACAAAGAAAAGAATCAGAGACTGTGGCCTCTGCCACAGACCTAATGGATATAGATATAAGTAAGATATCAGAGATAGACTTCAGAGTTACAATTATGAAGTCAATATACAGGGTTGAGAAAAATATTAGCAACAATATAGAATCTCTAAGAGCAGAAATGAGGTCTAATCACAGGCTTCTCCCTCTTCTCTGCCCTGCAGGTGGACTCTGCAGAGGATGTATGATGAATAACACACAAATTACCATTGAGTGATATTCCATTTGTTTAAAGAGGCAGAGCATGACTGAATATGTTCAGTGCAGATATGGACGACCTTTAAACAGGGCCACATCTCATTTCTGAAAATGAAAACTGCAGCATCTTAGAGGAAAAATGCACAGGGTGACACTGACAACAGATTAGAAGCTGAAAAATAAGAGATTCATGAACTCCATGACATCAAAGTAGTAACCATTCAAAATGAAATAAGGCAAAAATAAATAAATAAGTGAATAAGTCAAAAGACTGTAAGAAATGAACAGAGCCTCAGTTGGCTGTGGGACCACTTCATGCAGCCCACTGTGCTTGTAACTGGAGCCCCCAAGCAGAAAAGACATACAGGAGGAAAGAGAAAAGATGCTTAAAGAGGTATTGGACAGAAATGTCACAAATGTGGTGAAAACAATAACTGACATATTCAAGAAGTTCATCAAAGCTCAAGCACTGGAACCATGAGGCACCGACACTGTCATCACATCACACCCACATTGCTGAACATCATTGTGGAAGAATCATCTGTGACGCAGCCAGGGAGAACATGCAGGTGGTCTGCAGAGGAATAAACATGGTGAGAGCAGATTCTTACTACAAGCAAAACAAGCAAGATAACAGTGGAGAAATTATTTTTTTAATAAAACAAAGGATTTAAACTATGTATCTGTAGGGGAACCTGGGTGACTTTATCAGTTAAGCTTCTGCCTTTAGCTCAGGTCATGATCCTAGACTCCCAGGATCAAGCCATTTCTCCTTCTGCCTGCTCAGTGGGGAGTCTGTTTCTACTTCTCCCTCTGCCCAAACCCCAACTTGTGTTCTCTCTCTCTCTCTCTCTCCCCCTCTCAAATGAATAAAATCTTTATAAAAATATGTATCTGTAGAAAAAAAAATCTGTTCACCTGAAATTCATTATCCTGTCAAAATATCTCTCAAAAATGAAGCAAGATAAATCTTCAGCCTGAACATCAACAACATAATTGATCACCCACAGACACTCACTACAGCAGCAAGTAAGACACCCCTTGCACAGAGGAACAGTCTCTCAGATAGCAATGTGACTCCATACCAAGGGACGAAGAACATCAGCTTTGGGAACTACCTGGACAAAGATAGAAATGTCTCTGAATGATCACTGTGTGAAGCCAAACATAACAATATTCTCTGGATCATGATGACTCTCAGAATTAAACTCATGACCACCATAGCCCAAAGTCAGGGGTGGGTAAGAAGAACATATTAAACAGTCCTTGTTCTATGTGAGGTGATATAAAAATCACAAGAAGGTAGACTGGGAAGGGAGATTGGTCCTGTAAACCTCGATGCAACAATAAACTAAAACCTGAATAACAAAGAGTTATGTCTAATGAAGTGTGTTCATTAGGGTTCTCCAGACAGAGCCAGCAGGAGAGGCACACAGCTGAGCCTTGAACAACACGAGCTGACTTTCTCGAGGCCAGTTACTCACAAGGGTTTACACGATGGTAATATAAATGCATTTTCTCTTTTTCATGCTTTTTCCCAAAATCTGTATGTTTTATTACCAGGAAACAGCCAGGAATGGGATGCTGAGCAGCCAGACAGGTAGATGGACAATCCTCCCATAGAGGATGCCTGCCTGATCCAGGGTCTACCCCAGAGCAGAAGTCTAGTTTTCAGGGAGACAGTAAGTGTACCTTGTGGAACTTTCCAGGGGGACATGGTCTCTGGTTAGGGGTATATACCTGCAGAGCTATGGGGAATGGAGAACATACTTCTTTATTACCAAGACCATTCTGTGGGGCATACCACGTCACCACAGAGCCTTCTGGTGAATATGGAACTTGGTGAAGGTCCATTTGATGGCATTTCCCAGCATGCTCCGCCCCTTGGGCTGGGCTTCTATCCCCTTCCACAGGTGCTGGGTGTCCTCCCTGTTCACTCAGATCTTGCTGTGCTTATGGATTTGACCTGAGAGCCTGCGGTGATCTCATTAATCTGCACATGATCCCTGCCTGCTACCTGCTTCCTCTCCAGTGGTCACAAGGGAAGGCCAGGCTCCATGAACCCCACTCAACAGAGGGGGCTTGAGGGTCAAGGAGCTGAGTGCAGTTCATTTCTGTTTGCCACATTGTTAGGGGAGGTTGGTGAACATGCACAGATACTTTATGTATTAACTGTATGCCCATCGATGATCTTGGCTAAGGAATGATGCACAGGGTCAGCACAATGCCAGTCCTCACTGGAGGCTCACATGGGGCTGGCCGTCCAAGGGCTGCAAGGACCCCACATCAGCACCAGTGATCCTAATTTTCCTAAATTTCTTCTTCACGACATCTTCTTATGGATTTGCTATGAGAATACAATATATAATGCATATAACATATAAAATATGTGTTAATCCACTGTGTATGTTGTCAGTAAGGTTTATGATCAATAAACGCTATTAGTAGTTATGGTTCAGGAGGAGTCAAAAGTTATATGCAGATTTTTACTGCACCTCTATCAGCTCCCCTAACACCTGCACTAGCCACCAGGGTCCCTAAGAAGGAGTTCCTGAGTCCTGTGTCCCCCACTTTCCAGCCCAAAACCATATCCATGATGACCCACCACCCCAGTGTTAGCAGTAGTGATACCTCAGAAGGGTCCTGCCTCCTCTCCTTCACATGGGCCATTTCCTATTTTCAAGGCTAGTCGGATCTCCTGTAGTCTGGCCTTGAGAGTGGCAGGGACCAAAAGAGAAGAGTATGCCTCCCTGGAGGCAGTAGTCCACCAATCAATGGGTTCTGAATCAGTGGGTTCTGAATCCCCACCTGGACAATGGGCTTCCCTGCACCTCCAAGAGAGCGGCCACCAGGGGGGCAGCAGAAATTACATGGCCAAACCACCTGCCCATGGGGAGGGTCTGGGCATCAGGAGTTCTAACAAGGAGGGTTGTTCACCAGGACCTAAGAAAGAAAAGAAAAGGCACAGGTTTTCTACACTATCAGCTTTGACTCTGATGTAAAATTCTGACTCGGGGGCTTTCAGAACTGTGTCTTGGTGTATTTGTCTCTGTCTCTAACACTGGTGAAATTCTTCATGCCTCCCCACTCAGCACATTCCTGCTACACTCAGTCACTGCCAAGTGCTGCTTAAGCTGGGTCAACCCCAGGACTCAGTGCATCCTGATACAGAGGCACAGCATCTATGGCCAGGCCTCAGGATGCACACCTACAACAGCCCTTCAATGTCTCCTTAAAACACTATGTGTGTTTTGCAAAGGAGAACTTTTGTTTGGGTTCTGATGTTCCCCAAAGGACATATGGCTTAGGCACTGCACTGCCCTAAGCCCACTAGTGCCTGCAGAGGAAACATGTTATTGAGGGCTCAGAAAATGTAGACTTCAGTGTTCAGCCAGGACAGACCAGCCCAGGAGTAAGATCATAAATGCAGAGGGACAAAGTTGGGCACCCCATTCTATGGGCCATGGGGTGAAGCAGAATCTCTTTGGTTGACAGTGGGTCTGCAGGACCAGACCACACCTCTCTGTGTCTCTTGGGTCTGAGCACTTCTCTGAAACCACAAGGCTCCTCAGCAGCTGGCCCTGAGACCCAGCTGATTTGCATGACCTTCCTGTCCCTCTGCAGGGAGATAAGAGTTGCCTGGAATGAATCCACTCCAGCCACAGCACTTGGGGAGCAGAATCAGGCCACCTCCACCATGGCCTGGACCACTCTCCTCCTAGGCCTTCTTGCTCACTTCACAGGTGCTACACCCAGGCTCAGACCCTCTGCAGACCTAGGGATCTGGAGAATTCTAGGCCCTGACTCTGAGCTCAACTGGGAGCTGCTTGTCGAGGGGAGGATGAACGTGACCCTGCTGAGGATGACAGACTGAAGGGGTGTCATTCCCCTGTGTGCTCACTGGCTGTGACATGCCCAGAGAAAACTGAGGATGATCTCCTTTGGGCAAAGAATCCACTCACCAGTCAGAACCATGGGCTTCAGGAGCTGAGATGCTGGGAGGGTGGCAACCGGGCAGTGAGAATCCCTGGGGTTCAGGCCAGACAGGTGATGGTGTTCTCGGATGAGACCCAGAGCTGGAAACCTAACTCTCCATTTCTCTCTTACAGCTTCTTTGGCTTCCTATGTGCTGACTCAGCCTCCATCTATGTCGGTGGCCCTGGGACAGACAGCCCAGGTCACCTGTGGGGGAAACAACATTGGAAATAAAAATGTTTACTGGTACCAGCAGAAGTCAGGCCAGAGTCCTGTGATGATCATCTATTCTAGCAGCAGCAGGCCCTCAGGGATCCCTGAGCGATTCTCAGGCACCAACTCTGGGAACACGGCCACCCTGACCATCAGTGGGGCCCAGGCCGAGGACGAGGCTGACTATTACTGTCAGTCCTATGATAGCAGTGGTAATACTCACAGTGACAGAAGCAGATGGGGAAGTGAGACAAAAACCCCTTCCCCATCTGTGTCTCACTCTCATCTAACCCCAGTGGCCTGTGCACGAATAAATGAGTAGGTCTGACTCAGGTCCCCAAATCCAACCTCCCCCAGCCTCCTTGGACACCCACACTTCTGGCAGTGCCTGCAGAGGGTATATCAGGTTAGATTTGGGACTCCTGAGATTGTCTGGACCTGAGTATGTTTGGAAACAGAGGCACTGGTTGCAAGGACAAACAGAACCAAACATCCATATACTGGTCACTTTTTCTTATTCCCATATGGTGGCCATAGACCACTCCTTCACCCGACTTCCTGGGACTAGAGCCCAGAATCTTCCAGCTCAGCTGAGCTCTTATAGCCCTATCACCGTGGTGGTTGGGGATTCTAAGTGGAGCAAAGCAGTGCTTTACCCATCATAATCACCCCTCTTCTAGGCTCACACATGCCCCCACCTCTGGCCAGAGGCCATGAAAACTCACAGAGGTGCTCCTCACTGGGAAGTACTCTTAGATCAGAAAACACCCTCCCCAAGTTGCTCCCCCTTCTCATAGAGATTGTGTTGAATGATGGCCCGAATCCAAGGTCCCAAGGTCTATCCTCAGTCAGATATCCTAGAAGGTCCAAGGTTAAAGGCCTCCATGCAGGAATGAGTCCTCATTGATATCTCACTTTGTGTGGGTAATTATTCCTTCACCTAGTCTGACTTCCCTCCTGCTCCTACATTTCCTACACATACACTTCTCCACCTCAGAGTATGCCTTCTGGAATCCAATGCAGATTGGCTTATGTCACTGAAGTGGTCCTCAGGGACCTCTGGGGGACACTATTAGACACAGAGCTCTGATTTCTCCAACAAGTCCACAATGGGCATGTCCAATCCCAACACAGATGGCATTGTTACAGCTATTTATTTTTTTACAATGAGAAGAGAGGTAGGAACACTAGGGACCTGGTCCTGACAGACAGTTGGAGAGAAACGTCCATGCTGCTGGTGAATGAGGGACATTGGGAGAGTTGTCTCATTCAATGAACTGGCCAGAAGATACACAACCATGGGAGTGAGACACACAATGGGTTAAGCCTCACATCTACCCCCCAAATTGTGCCCAAGAATTTCTTTTTACACACACTCTACCCAGAAATGCAGACAGAAAAGAATTTTGTGAAATACAACTCAGTTTGTCAATGCTGACACTTAATAAACCACCATGGTACCCCCCATCCACATGACATACATCCGGATCCACACAAACCAGTCTCCAAGTATAAAGAATGTTGGAAGTCATGTTTCCACCAAATATGATGAAACTATCCAATCAACAATTACAAACATGCTCACCCTTTCTTCACAAGAGGATTCAAATATATGTTTTTCCACTAGTGATTTTCATTTATTTTTGTCCCAGCTTATTTGATATCCCATAACTTCAATATGAGATAGACTTAGCTAGTGTTAACATATCTAATGATAGATGACAATGGGCTGACACAGGTGAACGAAAGAGAAACTTATACTTAATATGGATTTAAACTTATTCATGTCAACAAAAGGAAGAAACACTTGCTACTTCTATTCTTCTCTTTTCTGTCACTACCTTGTGGTCAGAATAATGTCTCTAATTACCTTCTTCAATATCCCTTGTCCCCTTGCTCACAGCAAATTCCTGAGCTAGTCATGAACCCTGCCAGTTGGGAAAACCAAGCCTTTATTCTGGAAGGTGGGTTCATTATCAGAGCCGCTGCATTGGATTGTGGTGAATTTATGACTGTAATCACAGTGCCAGGGAGTATTTGGGGATCTGCTGAATCCATGCATACATCTGCTTATCCCAATTGTGTTGTAGATACTCAGTTGTCCCATGATAGACATTAGGATTCCCCTAGCCGTTGCCCCTTACTTTTTCTGGTGATTCAGTGCCAGGAAGACATGGGAGGGGTGAGGGGTATGGTGCCCTCACATACACCAGAACAGTGTGGTCAATATCTCATTGGGGCAACACTCAATCCACAACACACACCACATGTGGCTGATGAAAAAGTCTATTCTTAAACTATTTTTCCACATGATTACAGGGTCTAGAATCTGAATCAAGCTCTGGGACCAGACTCAGACATTTAAGCCCCAAGAACCAGGTGGCCTGGTAGGGCCTGGGAAGACAAGGAGAGGAAGTGAGACTTTCCACAGTGGCCTATAACCCCAGCCTGTGAAGCTCAGTAAACACACAGTCCTCAGGGGAGGAGGGGATCCCCAAGATGCAGATGCAGCTCTGGGGGGGACCCAGGCATCTACACATGCATGAGCCTGTGGAGCTAGTCTTCTGAGGACCACACGGTGAGTAGTCTCTTTATTCTGCTTCCCTGATGCACCTATCACAGACAAGAGACCCCACAGGGAGGCACAGTGTGAGGCACAGGTGTCCTGATTCCTTACCCTATAGGATCTATGAACTCACCATGTCACATTGCTCCCTCACCTCAGGGTTGGGCCAGTCACAACTGAATCAACCTCCCTGTCTTCCTCCAGTTTCCTCTCTCCTCCTCTCTTATAAGCTCCAAACTTCCACTGACCTGAGGCCACCTCTATCCATGTCAGTGGCCCTGGGCAGGCCCAGGATCCCCTGCTCTGAAGATGAGCTCAGGCAGAACTTGAATCTTGGTACCAGCAGAAGCCAAGCCGGGTCCCTAAACTAGTTAAATATACAGATGTGAGTGATCAACAAGTTCTGATTCTGAGGATGCAACTTAAGGACGTGACCCACCAGAGCATGACCAGGACCACAAGGGCCAGGACAGAGATGCCCATTGTTGCATGACCTATCCTCATAGTGGGAGGGCCTGAAAGTGACTCACAGTGACAAAGAAGGATCTACAGGGGGACACAACCCCTCCTCTATGGCCTGGACCTCCTAACCTGCCTTCTGAACAATGGCCACTCAGGCCTTTGGATCAGATTCCCTCCCTGTTGCTGCCCTCACCCCTGGAGGGTGGAAGACTCTAGCAGGTTCTCTGTCCTCAAGTCTGTGTTTATCCTACTGAATAGTGGCAGAGTGGGGTGCTGTTCTGACATGGGGTCTTTTGTTGAATTTTGTGACTGAGAGTAAAGATTTGGGATGTCATTACATGACTTACATGTAACTTGGACATGTAACCACATGTCACTCAGGAGGATATAGAGCTGTCTCAGCACAGTACTGAGGTAATCCCACTTCTCCTTGGGTACAGGTAGCCTGGATATCTCTGGTTTCCTGGATGAGGTGTCCCTATATCCTGAAGGGCAATTTGAGAGTTTGTAAATTGTGGACCAGACTCCTGCTGCCTTAGGACCTTCCCACAGTTTTAAAAACTGTTAAAGAAGTGCAGACACGACCTAGGTCCCACCTAGAGAATTTCTCCTGGCATCACTGTCTTCCTGCTGTACCAAATCACATGCACCAGGCAGGTATGACCCTTAGCTGAGTTCTGATGCACATGGACTCACAGCCACTGGTGCTGACCCTGTGTGGAGACCACAACTGCTTTCAGGCCTCATTGTAGCTCTGAGGAGAGAGACATCTTCCAAGATGTGAATAAAATTGTATCATAAGTTGAATTTCTCTTCATGAATCTTTCAGTTGCAGTTTTGAAATATATTTGTAAAATAATTGTATGAAGTCCAAATGACAAGGAGGGATTTATTAAGAAAGAAAAGTAGAGTTTCACCTATTTTCACCCTGGCTTGTGTCAGAGCAATATCTTCAAAGGAGTTGGGAGGAGAAAACCATTTTCTCCTCACAAAAGCATGGAAAGTGCCACTGGAATCTTTCATATAAAATTTACTTATTGTGGAGGGAGGAGTCAAGATGGCGGAGAAGTAGCAGGCTGAGACTACATCAGCTAGCAGGAGATCAGCTAGATAGCTTATCTAAAGATTGCAAATGCCTGCAAATCCATCGGCAGATCAAAGAGAAGAACAGCAATTCTGGAAACAGAAAAACAACCACTTTCTGAAAGGTAGGACCAGCGGAGAAGTGAATCCAAAGAGACGGGAAGATAGACCCCGGGGGGGAGGGGCCAGCTCCCGGCAAGCAGCGGAGCAACGGAGCACAAAATCAGGACTTTTAAAAGTCTGTTCCGCTGAGGGACATCACTCCAGAGGCTAACCCGGGGCAAAGCACATGCGGGGTCAGCGTGGCCTCAGGTCCCGCAGGGTCACAGAAGGAACAGGGGTGTCTGAGTATCACAGAGCTTGCGGGTATAGGAACAGGAAAGTCAGCTACAGAGACAGAACCGACAGTAAGCTCGCAGCTCGGGGTTACCTTGAACCGGTCGCAGGCTCGGTGAGCTCGGAGCGCGGCCGGAGGTCAGGCAGATGGGAGTAACTGGGCGCTGTTCTCTGAGGGCGCACTGAGGAGTGGGGCGCCAGGCTCTCAGCTCCTCCAGGCCGGAGACCAGGAGGCCGCCATTTGTATTCCTGTCCTCCGGAACTCTACAGAAAGCGCTCAGGGAACAAAAGCTCCTGAAAGCAAACCCGAGCGGATTACTCACCCCGGCCCCTGGTAAGGGCGGTGCAATTACGCCTGGGAAAAAGACACTTGAGAATCACTACACCAGGCCCCTCCCCCAGCAGATCAACAAGAAATCCAGCCAAGACCAAGTTCACCTACCAAGGAGTGCGGTTTCAATACCAAGGAGAGCAGCAGAATTCCAGAGGAGGAGAAAGCAAAGCACAGAACTCATGGCTGTCTCCCTGTGATTTTTTTTAGTTTTGCAGTTAATTTAATTATTTTCTTTTTCACTTTTTTTCTCTTCTTCTGCTAAAATTTTTTTTAACTTTTACCCTTTTCTTTTTTAACGTTTTTTAACTAGGTTATCTAATATATATTTTTTCCTTTTTATATTTTTCTTTATTCGTTTTCCTTTTATTAATTCTTTTCTTTTATTTTTTTTCATTCTTTCTTTTTGAACCTCTTTTTATCCCCTTTCTCCCCCCCTCACGATTTGGGATCTCTTCTGATTTGGTTAAAGCATATTTTCCCGGGGTTGTTGCCACTCTTTTAGTATTTTCCTTGCTCCTTCATATACTCTTATCTGGACAAAATGACAAGGCAGAAAAATTCACCACAAAAAAAGGAACAAAAGGCAGTCCTGAAGGCTAGGGACCAAATCAATACAGATATTGATAATGTGTCAGATCTAGAGTTCAGAAAGACAATTCTCAAGGTTCTAGCCGGGCTCGAAAAAGGCATGGATGATATTAGAGAAACCTCTAGGGAGATATAAAAGCCCTTTCTGGAGAAATAAAAGAACTAAAATCTAACCAAGTTGAAATCAAAAGAGCTATTAATGAGGTGCAATCAAAAATGGAGGCTCTCACTGCTAGGATAAATGAGGCAGAAGAAAGAATTAGTGATATAGAAGACCAAATGACAGAGAATAAAGAAGCTGAGCAAAAGAGGGACAAACAGCTCCTGGAACACGAGGGGAGAATTCGAGAGAGAAGTGACACCATACGACGAAACAACATTAGAATAATTGGGATTCCAGAAGAAGAAGAAAGAGAGAGGGGAGCAGAAGGTATACTGGAGAGAATTATTGGGGAGAATTTCCCCAATATGGCAAAGGGGACGAGCATCAAAATTCAGCAGGTTCATAGAACGCCCCTCAAAATCAATAAGAATAGGCCCACACCCCATCACCTAATAGTAAAATTTACAAGTCTCAGTGAGAAAGAGAAAATCCTGAAAGCAGCCCGGGAAAAGAAGTCTGTAACATACAATGGTAAAAATATTAGATTGGCAGCTGACTTATCCACAGAGACCTGGCAGGCCAGAAAGAGCTGGCATGATATTTTCAGAGCACTAAATGAGAAAAACATGCAGCCAAGAATACTTTATCCAGCTAGGCTATCATTGAAAATAGAAGGAGAGATTAAAAGCTTCCAGGACAAACAAAAACTGAAAGAATTTGCAAACACCAAACCAACTCTACAGGAAATATTGAAAGGGGTCCTCTAAGCAAAGAGAGAGCCTACAAGTGGTAGATCAGAAAGGAACAGAGACCATATACAGTAACAGTCACCTTACAGGCAATACAATGGCACTAAATTCATATCTCTCAATAGTTACCCTGAATGTTAATGGGCTAAATGCCCCTGTCAAAAGACACAGGGTATCAGAATGGATAAAAAAACAAAATCCATCTATATGTTGCCTCCAAGAAACTCATTTTAAGCCCGAAGACACCTCCAGATTTAAAGTAAGGGGGTGGAAAAGAATTTACCATGCTAATGGACATCAGAAGAGAGCAGGAGTGGCAATCCTTATATCAGATCAATTAGATTTTAAGCCAAAGACTATAATAAGAGATGAGGAAGGACACTATATCATACTCAAAGGGTCTGTCCAACAAGAAGATGTAACAATTTTAAATATCTATGCCCCCAACGTGGAAGCAGCCAACTATATAAACCAATTAATAACAAAATCAAAGAAACACATCAACAATAATACAATAATAGTAGGGGACTTTAACACTCCTCTCACTGAAATGGACAGATCATCCAAGCAAAAGATCAGCAAGGAAATAAAGGCCTTAAATGACACACTCGACCAGATAGACATCACAGATATATTCAGAACATTTCATCCCAAAGCAAAAGAATACACATTCTTCTCTAGTGCACATAGAACATTCTCCAGAATAGATCACATCCTCAGTCCTAAATCAGGACTCAGCCGGTATGAAAAGATTGGGATGATTCCCTGCATATTTTCAGACCACAATGCTCTAAAGCTAGAACTCAACCACAAGAGGAAGTTTGGAAAGAACCCGAATACAAGGAGACTAAACAGCATCCTTCTAAAGAATGAATGGGTCAACCAGGAAATTAAAGAAGAATTGAAAAAATCATGGAAACAAATGATAATGAAAATACAACAGTTCAAAATCTGTGGGACCCAACAAAGGCAGTCCTGAGAGGAAAATATATAGCGGTACAAGCCTTTCTCAAGAAACAAGAAAGGTCTCAGGTACACAACCTAACCCTACACCTAAAGGAGCTGGAGAAAGAACAAGAAAGAAACCCTAAGCCCAGCAGGAGAAGAGAAATCGTAAAGATCAGAGCAGAAATAAATGAAATAGAAACCAAAAAACAATAGAGCAAATCAATGAAACTAGGAGCTGGTTCTTTGAAAGAATTAATAAAATTGATAAACCCCTGGCCCAACTTATCAAAAAGAAAAGAGAAAGGGACCCAAATAAATAAAACCATGAACGAAAGAGGAGAGATCACAACTAACCCCAAAGAAATACAAACTATTATAAGAACATACTATGAGCAACTCTACGCCAACAAATTTGACAATCTGGAAGAAATGGATGCATTCCTAGAAACATATAAACTACCACAACTGAACCAGGAAGAAATAGAAAACCTGAACAGACCCATAACCAGTAAGGAGATTGAAACAGTCATTAAAAATCTCCAAACAAACAAAAGCCCAGGGCCAGACAGCTTCCCGGGGGAATTCTACCAAACATTTAAAGAAGAACTAATTCCTATTCTCCTGAAACTGTTCCAAAAAATAGAAATGGAAGGAAAACTTCCAAACTCATTTCATGAGGCCAGCATCACCTTGATCCCAAAACCAGACAAGGATCCCATCAAAAAATAGAGCTATAGACCAATATCCTTGATGAACACAGATGCGAAAATACTCAACAAAATACTAGCCAACAGGATTCAACAGTACATTAAAAGGATTATTCACCACGACCAAGTGGGATTTATTCCAAGGCTGCAAGGTTGGTTCAACATCCGCAAATTAGTCAATGTGATACAACACATCAATAAAAGAAAGGACAAGAACCATATGATACTCTCAATAGATGCTGAAAAAGCATTTGACAAAGTACAGCATCGCTTCCTGATCAAAACTCTTCAAAGTGTAGGGATAGAGGGCACATACGTCAATATCATCAAAGCCATCTATGAAAAACCCACCGCAAATATCATTCTCAATGGAGAAAAACTGAAAGCTTTTCCGCTAAAGTCAGGAACACGGCAGGGATGTCCATTAGCACCACTGCTATTCAACATAGTACTAGAGGTCCTAGCCTCAGCAATCAGACAACAAAAGGAAATTAAAGGCATCCAAATCGGCAAGGAAGAACTCAAATTATCACTCTTCGCAGATGATATGATACTATATGTGGAAAACCCAAAAGACTCCACTCCAAAACTGCTAGAACTTATACAGGAATTCAGTAAAGTGTCAGGATATAAAATCAATGCACAGAAATCAGTTGCACTTCTCTACACCAACAACAAGACAGAAGAAAGAGAAATTAAGGAGTCAATCCCATTTACAATTGCACCCAAAACCATAAGATACCTAGGAATAAACCTAACCAAAGAGGCACAGAATCTATACTCAGAAAACTATAAAGTACTCAAAAGAAATTGAGGACGACACAAAGAAATGGAAAAATGTTCCATGCTCCTGGATTGGAAGAATAAATATTGTGAAAATGTCTATGTCTATGCTACCTAAAGCAATCTACACATTTAATGCAATTCCTATCAAAGTACCATCCAAAGAAATGGAACAAATAATTCTAAAATTTATATGGAACCAGAAAAGACCTCGAATAGCCAAAGGGATATTGAAAAAGAAAGCCAACGTTGGTGGCATCACAATTCCGGACTTCAAGCTCTATTACAAAGCTGTCATCATCAAGACAGCATGGCACTGGCACAAAAATAGACACATAGATCAATGGAACAGAATAGAGAGCCCAGAAATAGACCCTCAACTCTACAGTCTTCTAATCTTCGACAAAGCAGGAAAGAATGTCCAATGGAAAAAATACAGCCTCTTCAATAAATGGTGCTGGGAAAATTGGACACCCACATGCAGAAAAATGAAATTGGACCATTTCCTTACACCACACACAAAAATATACTCAAAATGGATGAAGGACCTCAATGTGTGAAAGGAATCTATCAAAATCCTTGAGGAGAACACAGGCAGCAACCTCTTCGACCTCTGCCGCAGCAACATCTTCCTAGGAACAACGCCAAAGGCAAGGGAAGCAAGGGCAAAAATGAACTATTGGGATTTCATCAAGATCAAAAGCTTTTGCACAGCAAAGGAAACAGTTAACAAAATCAAAAGACAACTGACAGATTGGGAGAAGATATTTGCAAACGACATGTCAGATAAAGGACTAGTGTCCAGAATCTATAAAGAACTTAGCAAACTCAACACCCAAAGAACAAATAATCCAATCAAGAAATGGGCAGAGGACATGAACAGACATTTCTGCAAAGAAGACATCCCGAGGGCCAACAGACACATGAAAAAGTGCTCCATATCACTCGGCATCAGGGAAATACAAATCAAAACCACAATGAGATATCACCTCACACCAGTCAGAATGGCTAAAATCAACAAGTCAGGAAATGACAGATGCTGGCGAGGATGCGGAGAAAGGGGAACCCTCCTACACTGTTGGTGGGAATGCAAGCTGGTGCAACCACTCTGGAAAACAGCATGGAGGTTCCTCAAAATGTTGAAAATAGAACTGCCCTATGACCCAGCAATTGCACTACTCGGAATTTACCCTAAAGATACAAATGTAGTGATATGAAGGGGCATGTGCACCTGAATGTTTATAGCAGCAATGTCCACAATAGCCAAACTATGGAAAGAACCTAGATGTCCATCAACAGATGAATGGATCAAGAAGAGATGGTATATATACACAATGGAATACTATGCAGCCATCAAAAGAAATGAAATCTTGTCATTTGCGACAACATGGATGGAACTAGAGCGTATCGTGCTTAGCGAAATAAGTCAAGCAGAGAAAGACAACTATCATATGATCTCCCTGATATGAGGAAGTGGTGATGCAACATGGGGGCTTAAGTGGGTAGGAGAAGAATCAATGAAACAAGATGGGATTGGGAGGGAGACAAACCATAAGTGACTCTTAACCTCACAAAACAAACTGAGGGTTGCTGGGGGGAAGGGGGTTGGGAGAAGAGGTGGGGTTATGGACATTGGGGAGGGTATGTGCTTTGGTGAGTGCTGTGAAGTGTGTAAACCTGGCGATTCACAGATCTGTACCCCTGGGGATAAAAATATATGTTTATAAAAAATAAAAAATTTTAAAAAATTTACTTATTGTGGGTTCAGCAAGATCGTGGAGAGTAGAGGACCTTATTTCAACCGTTCCCCTGAAATGATCTGGATATCTGCCAGACCCCTCTGAACACCCATGAAATCAGCCTGAGATGTAAGAAGATATATCAGGATCTATACTAATAGAATATCTGTGGCAGCTGGTTTAAAGGTATGAAGTGGGAGCTGTGATTCTGCAGACAGATATCTGAAGATAAACAGAACAGGGAGGGAGCACTGGAGCTGGGAAGTGAAATAACACAGGAGCACAGAAGAGTCCTGGGCTATGGCCCAGACAGACTCATAGACTGGTAGCCACATTGAAAGGACTTTAGAGCAGCCCCCCGGACTGAAACCTGGAGCTGTGGGGGCACACCTGTGAACTGGAGGTGGTTGGTGGTTTTAGAAGCACAAATGGAAGAGATATGCTTGGACCTGGAAGCGAGGACTGGGAATGATGCTGTGGGGCCCACAACCAATGACACAGTGGTGTTTAGCAGCACAGACAAAAACAGAGTCAGTGTGACCTGGAGAACTTTCTGGAGAACAGACTGCAATCCCTCTGCTCTGAGACAGAGGATTAGATATAGTCACTTCTCCGCTCTCAGAAGAGACTCAGAGACCCATCAGGGAAAGCATCCAGAAAACAAAAGCCCTCCAAAACCAGTGTTCATTGAGCCCATCTCCCCCCACAGGGGAAGGACAACTCTGCTCAAACAGGGTTGACTAAGTAAAAGCATGGGAGGCCCATCTGCCAGAAGAAGAACAAGAGGCCAACAGCTCTGAGGCCCCTATAAAAGAAGTGAATCTTGCTTGGATTGTGGTCAATAGTTTGGACTCTGTATGTTCCCTCAACCACCTCTCACCAGAATGACTAGGAAGAGGAACCCCCAACGAGGAAAAATTCAGAGACTGTAACCTGTGCCACAGAACCAATGGATATGGACATAAGCAAGATATCAGAAATAGACTTCAGGGTAACAGTTAGGCAAACAATAGCTAGGTTGAAGAAAACCATTAATGGAAATATAGATTCTCTAAGGGCAGAAATGAGATCTGATCTGGCAGAACTTAAAAATTTTATCAATAAGATCCAATCTAATCTAGACACTCTAACAGCTAGGGTAAATAAAGCAGAAGAATGAATTTGTGATCTGGAAGAAAGACTGATAGAAAAGAAGGATCAGGAGGAGGCCTGCAACAAATCACTTAGAATCCATGAAAACAGAATTAGAGAAATAAATGATGCCATAAAACATTCCAATGTCAGAATCATTGGGACCCCTGAGGGGGTGGAAAGAGAGAGAGGACTAGAAGATGTAGTTGAGCAAATCCTTGCTAAGAATTTCCCTTATCTGGGGAATGAAGCAAGCATTCATATCCTAGAGGCAGAGACATCACCGCCAAGATCAGTAAGGGCAGATTGACCCCCAGGCATGTAATAGGGAAACTCGTGGATCTTAAAACCAGGGATCTTAAAGGAAAGTAGGGGGAGATATTCCTTATGTACAGAGAGAGAAACATCAGAATAATATCCGACCTGTCCAAAGAAACCTGGCAAGCCAGAAAGGGTTAACAAGATATATTCAGGGTAGTAAATAAGAAGAACATGCAGCCAAGAGTAATTTATCTGACAAAGCTGTAATTTAGAATGGGTGGAGAGATTAAGAAGTACCAATATTGGAAAAACTGTTAGAATATGTGACCATTAAGCTGGCCTTCAAAGAAATATTAACAGGGAGTCTATGAAAGAAGAAAGATCCCCAAGAGTGATATAGAACAGAAATTCACAGAGATAATCTATATAAACAAGGACCTCACAGGCAACATGATGACAATAAAAACATAACTTTCAATAATCACTCTCAATATGAATTCTGTAAATGCTCCCATAAAATGCTGCAGGGTGGAAGATTAGATAAAAAGACAGGACCCAGCCATTTGCTGTCTGCAAAAGGCATATTTTGAACCTAAAGATAAATCCAGATTAAAACCGAGGGGATGGAGAACCATCTTTCATGACAGTAGACCTCAAAGGAAAGCTGGAGTAGCAATTCTCATATGAGACAAATTACATTTTAAGTTAAGAATGTAGTGACAGGGAGGAGTCAAGATGGCGGAGAAGTAGCAGGCTGAGACTACTTCAGCTAGCCGGAGATCAGCTAGATAGCTTATCTAAAGATTGCAAACACCTGAAAATCCATCGGCAGATCGAAGAGAAGAAGAACAGCAATTCTGGAAACAGTAAAACAACCACTTTCTGAAAGGTAGGACCAGCGGAGAAGTGGATCCAAAGCGACAGGAAGATAGACCCCGGGGGGAGGGGCCGGCTCCCGGCAAGCAGCGGAGCAACGGAGCACAAAATCAGGACTTTTAAAGGTCTGTTCCTAGAGGGACATCTCTCCAGAGGCTAAACGAGGGCGAAGCCCACGTGGGGTCAGCGTGGCCTCAGGTCCCACAGGGTCACAGAAGGATCAGGGGTGTCTGAGTGTCGCAGAGCTTGTGGGTATTGGAAAGGGAAAGCCGGCTACAGAGACAGAGCCAACAGTAAGCTCACAGCTCGGTGTTACCTTGAATCGATCGCAGGCTAGGTGAGCTTAGAGCGTGGCCGGAGGTCAGGCAGACGGGAGTAACTGGGCGCTGTTCTCTGAGGGCGCACTGAGGAGTAGGGCCCTAGGCTCTCAGCTCCCCCAGGCCAGAGACCAGGAGGCCGCCATTTGTATTCCCGTCCTGCCGAACTCTACAGAAAGAGCTCAGGGAACAAAAGCTCCTGAAAGCAAACCCGAGCGGATTACTCACCCCGGCGCCTGATAAGGGGTGCAATTCTGCCTGGGGCAAAGACACTTGAGAATCACTACACCAGCCCCCTCCCCCAGCAGATCAACAAGAAATCCAGCCAAGACCAAGTTCACCTACCAAGGAGTGCGGTTTCAATACCAAGGAGAGCAGCAGAATTCCAGAGGAGGAGAAAGCAAAGCACAGAACTCATGGCTTTTTCCTGTGATTTTTTTTAATCTTGCAGTTAATTTAATTTTTTTCTTTTTCATTTTTTGTTTTTTTTTCTCACCTTCTGGTTAAATTTTTTTTAACTTTTACATTTTTCTTTTTTAACGTTTTTAAATTAGTTTATCTAATATATATATTTTTTCTTTTTTATATTTTTCTTATTTCTTTTCTTTTTTTCAGTTGTTTTCTTTTCTTTTTTTTTTCTTTTTTTTTTCTTCCTTTTTGAACCTCTTTTTATCCCCTTTCTACCCCCTCACGATTTGGGATCTCTTCTAATTTGTTTAAAGCATATTTTCCCGGGGTTGTTGCCACCCTTTTAGTATTTTCCTTGCTCCTTCATATACTCTTATCTGGACAAAATGAGAAGGCGGAAAAATTCACCACAAAAAAAAAGAACAAGAGGCAGTACCGAAGACTAGGGACCTAATCAATACAGACATTGGTAATATGTCAGATCTAGAATTCAGAATGACAATTCTCAAGGTTCTAGCCGGGCTCAAAAAAGGCATGGAAGATATTAGAGAAACCCTCTCGAGAGATATAAAAGCCCTTTCTGGAGAAATAAAAGAACTAAATTCTAACCAAGTTGAAATCAAAAAAGCTATTAATGAGGTGCAATCAAAAATGGAGGCTCTCACTGCTAGGATAAATGAGGCAGAAGAAAGAATTAGTGATATAGAAGGCCAAATGACAGAGAATAAAGAAGCTGAGCAAAAGAGGGACAAACAGCTCCTGGAACACGAGGGGAGAATTCGAGAGAGAAGTGACACCATACGACGAAACAACATTAGAATAATTGGGATTCCAGAAGAAGAAGAAAGAGAGAGGGGAGCAGAAGGTATACTGGAGAGAATTATTGGGGAGAATTTCCCCAATATGGCAAAGGGGACGAGCATCAAAATTCAGCAGGTTCATAGAACGCCCCTCAAAATCAATAAGAATAGGCCCACACCCCATCACCTAATAGTAAAATTTACAAGTCTCAGTGAGAAAGAGAAAATCCTGAAAGCAGCCCGGGAAAAGAAGTCTGTAACATACAATGGTAAAAATATTAGATTGGCAGCTGACTTATCCACAGAGACCTGGCAGGCCAGAAAGAGCTGGCATGATATTTTCAGAGCACTAAATGAGAAAAACATGCAGCCAAGAATACTTTATCCAGCTAGGCTATCATTGAAAATAGAAGGAGAGATTAAAAGCTTCCAGGACAAACAAAAACTGAAAGAATTTGCAAACACCAAACCAACTCTACAGGAAATATTGAAAGGGGTCCTCTAAGCAAAGAGAGAGCCTACAAGTGGTAGATCAGAAAGGAACAGAGACCATATACAGTAACAGTCACCTTACAGGCAATACAATGGCACTAAATTCATATCTCTCAATAGTTACCCTGAATGTTAATGGGCTAAATGCCCCTGTCAAAAGACACAGGGTATCAGAATGGATAAAAAAACAAAATCCATCTATATGTTGCCTCCAAGAAACTCATTTTAAGCCCGAAGACACCTCCAGATTTAAAGTAAGGGGGTGGAAAAGAATTTACCATGCTAATGGACATCAGAAGAGAGCAGGAGTGGCAATCCTTATATCAGATCAATTAGATTTTAAGCCAAAGACTATAATAAGAGATGAGGAAGGACACTATATCATACTCAAAGGGTCTGTCCAACAAGAAGATGTAACAATTTTAAATATCTATGCCCCCAACGTGGAAGCAGCCAACTATATAAACCAATTAATAACAAAATCAAAGAAACACATCAACAATAATACAATAATAGTAGGGGACTTTAACACTCCTCTCACTGAAATGGACAGATCATCCAAGCAAAAGATCAGCAAGGAAATAAAGGCCTTAAATGACACACTCGACCAGATAGACATCACAGATATATTCAGAACATTTCATCCCAAAGCAAAAGAATACACATTCTTCTCTAGTGCACATAGAACATTCTCCAGAATAGATCACATCCTCAGTCCTAAATCAGGACTCAGCCGGTATGAAAAGATTGGGATGATTCCCTGCATATTTTCAGACCACAATGCTCTAAAGCTAGAACTCAACCACAAGAGGAAGTTTGGAAAGAACCCGAATACAAGGAGACTAAACAGCATCCTTCTAAAGAATGAATGGGTCAACCAGGAAATTAAAGAAGAATTGAAAAAATCATGGAAACAAATGATAATGAAAATACAACAGTTCAAAATCTGTGGGACCCAACAAAGGCAGTCCTGAGAGGAAAATATATAGCGGTACAAGCCTTTCTCAAGAAACAAGAAAGGTCTCAGGTACACAACCTAACCCTACACCTAAAGGAGCTGGAGAAAGAACAAGAAAGAAACCCTAAGCCCAGCAGGAGAAGAGAAATCGTAAAGATCAGAGCAGAAATAAATGAAATAGAAACCAAAAAACAATAGAGCAAATCAATGAAACTAGGAGCTGGTTCTTTGAAAGAATTAATAAAATTGATAAACCCCTGGCCCAACTTATCAAAAAGAAAAGAGAAAGGGACCCAAATAAATAAAACCATGAACGAAAGAGGAGAGACCACAACTAACCCCAAAGAAATACAAACTATTATAAGAACATACTATGAGCAACTCTACGCCAACAAATTTGACAATCTGGAAGAAATGGATGCATTCCTAGAAACATATAAACTACCACAACTGAACCAGGAAGAAATAGAAAACCTGAACAGACCCATAACCAGTAAGGAGATTGAAACAGTCATTAAAAATCTCCAAACAAACAAAAGCCCAGGGCCAGACAGCTTCCCGGGGGAATTCTACCAAACATTTAAAGAAGAACTAATTCCTATTCTCCTGAAACTGTTCCAAAAAATAGAAATGGAAGGAAAACTTCCAAACTCATTTCATGAGGCCAGCATCACCTTGATCCCAAAACCAGACAAGGATCCCATCAAAAAATAGAGCTATAGACCAATATCCTTGATGAACACAGATGCGAAAATACTCAACAAAATACTAGCCAACAGGATTCAACAGTACATTAAAAGGATTATTCACCACGACCAAGTGGGATTTATTCCAAGGCTGCAAGGTTGGTTCAACATCCGCAAATTAGTCAATGTGATACAACACATCAATAAAAGAAAGGACAAGAACCATATGATACTCTCAATAGATGCTGAAAAAGCATTTGACAAAGTACAGCATCGCTTCCTGATCAAAACTCTTCAAAGTGTAGGGATAGAGGGCACATACGTCAATATCATCAAAGCCATCTATGAAAAACCCACCGCAAATATCATTCTCAATGGAGAAAAACTGAAAGCTTTTCCGCTAAAGTCAGGAACACGGCAGGGATGTCCATTAGCACCACTGCTATTCAACATAGTACTAGAGGTCCTAGCCTCAGCAATCAGACAACAAAAGGAAATTAAAGGCATCCAAATCGGCAAGGAAGAACTCAAATTATCACTCTTCGCAGATGATATGATACTATATGTGGAAAACCCAAAAGACTCCACTCCAAAACTGCTAGAACTTATACAGGAATTCAGTAAAGTGTCAGGATATAAAATCAATGCACAGAAATCAGTTGCACTTCTCTACACCAACAACAAGACAGAAGAAAGAGAAATTAAGGAGTCAATCCCATTTACAATTGCACCCAAAACCATAAGATACCTAGGAATAAACCTAACCAAAGAGGCACAGAATCTATACTCAGAAAACTATAAAGTACTCAAAAGAAATTGAGGACGACACAAAGAAATGGAAAAATGTTCCATGCTCCTGGATTGGAAGAATAAATATTGTGAAAATGTCTATGTCTATGCTACCTAAAGCAATCTACACATTTAATGCAATTCCTATCAAAGTACCATCCAAAGAAATGGAACAAATAATTCTAAAATTTATATGGAACCAGAAAAGACCTCGAATAGCCAAAGGGATATTGAAAAAGAAAGCCAACGTTGGTGGCATCACAATTCCGGACTTCAAGCTCTATTACAAAGCTGTCATCATCAAGACAGCATGGCACTGGCACAAAAATAGACACATAGATCAATGGAACAGAATAGAGAGCCCAGAAATAGACCCTCAACTCTACAGTCTTCTAATCTTCGACAAAGCAGGAAAGAATGTCCAATGGAAAAAATACAGCCTCTTCAATAAATGGTGCTGGGAAAATTGGACACCCACATGCAGAAAAATGAAATTGGACCATTTCCTTACACCACACACAAAAATATACTCAAAATGGATGAAGGACCTCAATGTGTGAAAGGAATCTATCAAAATCCTTGAGGAGAACACAGGCAGCAACCTCTTCGACCTCTGCCGCAGCAACATCTTCCTAGGAACAACGCCAAAGGCAAGGGAAGCAAGGGCAAAAATGAACTATTGGGATTTCATCAAGATCAAAAGCTTTTGCACAGCAAAGGAAACAGTTAACAAAATCAAAAGACAACTGACAGATTGGGAGAAGATATTTGCAAACGACATGTCAGATAAAGGACTAGTGTCCAGAATCTATAAAGAACTTAGCAAACTCAACACCCAAAGAACAAATAATCCAATCAAGAAATGGGCAGAGGACATGAACAGACATTTCTGCAAAGAAGACATCCCGAGGGCCAACAGACACATGAAAAAGTGCTCCATATCACTCGGCATCAGGGAAATACAAATCAAAACCACAATGAGATATCACCTCACACCAGTCAGAATGGCTAAAATCAACAAGTCAGGAAATGACAGATGCTGGCGAGGATGCGGAGAAAGGGGAACCCTCCTACACTGTTGGTGGGAATGCAAGCTGGTGCAACCACTCTGGAAAACAGCATGGAGGTTCCTCAAAATGTTGAAAATAGAACTGCCCTATGACCCAGCAATTGCACTACTCGGAATTTACCCTAAAGATACAAATGTAGTGATATGAAGGGGCATGTGCACCTGAATGTTTATAGCAGCAATGTCCACAATAGCCAAACTATGGAAAGAACCTAGATGTCCATCAACAGATGAATGGATCAAGAAGAGATGGTATATATACACAATGGAATACTATGCAGCCATCAAAAGAAATGAAATCTTGTCATTTGCGACAACATGGATGGAACTAGAGCGTATCGTGCTTAGCGAAATAAGTCAAGCAGAGAAAGACAACTATCATATGATCTCCCTGATATGAGGAAGTGGTGATGCAACATGGGGGCTTAAGTGGGTAGGAGAAGAATCAATGAAACAAGATGGGATTGGGAGGGAGACAAACCATAAGTGACTCTTAACCTCACAAAACAAACTGAGGGTTGCTGGGGGGAAGGGGGTTGGGAGAAGAGGTGGGGTTATGGACATTGGGGAGGGTATGTGCTTTGGTGAGTGCTGTGAAGTGTGTAAACCTGGCGATTCACAGATCTGTACCCCTGGGGATAAAAATATATGTTTATAAAAAATAAAAAATTTTAAAAAATTTACTTATTGTGGGTTCAGCAAGATCGTGGAGAGTAGAGGACCTTATTTCAACCGTTCCCCTGAAATGATCTGGATATCTGCCAGACCCCTCTGAACACCCATGAAATCAGCCTGAGATGTAAGAAGATATATCAGGATCTATACTAATAGAATATCTGTGGCAGCTGGTTTAAAGGTATGAAGTGGGAGCTGTGATTCTGCAGACAGATATCTGAAGATAAACAGAACAGGGAGGGAGCACTGGAGCTGGGAAGTGAAATAACACAGGAGCACAGAAGAGTCCTGGGCTATGGCCCAGACAGACTCATAGACTGGTAGCCACATTGAAAGGACTTTAGAGCAGCCCCCCGGACTGAAACCTGGAGCTGTGGGGGCACACCTGTGAACTGGAGGTGGTTGGTGGTTTTAGAAGCACAAATGGAAGAGATATGCTTGGACCTGGAAGCGAGGACTGGGAATGATGCTGTGGGGCCCACAACCAATGACACAGTGGTGTTTAGCAGCACAGACAAAAACAGAGTCAGTGTGACCTGGAGAACTTTCTGGAGAACAGACTGCAATCCCTCTGCTCTGAGACAGAGGATTAGATATAGTCACTTCTCCGCTCTCAGAAGAGACTCAGAGACCCATCAGGGAAAGCATCCAGAAAACAAAAGCCCTCCAAAACCAGTGTTCATTGAGCCCATCTCCCCCCACAGGGGAAGGACAACTCTGCTCAAACAGGGTTGACTAAGTAAAAGCATGGGAGGCCCATCTGCCAGAAGAAGAACAAGAGGCCAACAGCTCTGAGGCCCCTATAAAAGAAGTGAATCTTGCTTGGATTGTGGTCAATAGTTTGGACTCTGTATGTTCCCTCAACCACCTCTCACCAGAATGACTAGGAAGAGGAACCCCCAACGAGGAAAAATTCAGAGACTGTAACCTGTGCCACAGAACCAATGGATATGGACATAAGCAAGATATCAGAAATAGACTTCAGGGTAACAGTTAGGCAAACAATAGCTAGGTTGAAGAAAACCATTAATGGAAATATAGATTCTCTAAGGGCAGAAATGAGATCTGATCTGGCAGAACTTAAAAATTTTATCAATAAGATCCAATCTAATCTAGACACTCTAACAGCTAGGGTAAATAAAGCAGAAGAATGAATTTGTGATCTGGAAGAAAGACTGATAGAAAAGAAGGATCAGGAGGAGGCCTGCAACAAATCACTTAGAATCCATGAAAACAGAATTAGAGAAATAAATGATGCCATAAAACATTCCAATGTCAGAATCATTGGGACCCCTGAGGGGGTGGAAAGAGAGAGAGGACTAGAAGATGTAGTTGAGCAAATCCTTGCTAAGAATTTCCCTTATCTGGGGAATGAAGCAAGCATTCATATCCTAGAGGCAGAGACATCACCGCCAAGATCAGTAAGGGCAGATTGACCCCCAGGCATGTAATAGGGAAACTCGTGGATCTTAAAACCAGGGATCTTAAAGGAAAGTAGGGGGAGATATTCCTTATGTACAGAGAGAGAAACATCAGAATAATATCCGACCTGTCCAAAGAAACCTGGCAAGCCAGAAAGGGTTAACAAGATATATTCAGGGTAGTAAATAAGAAGAACATGCAGCCAAGAGTAATTTATCTGACAAAGCTGTAATTTAGAATGGGTGGAGAGATTAAGAAGTACCAATATTGGAAAAACTGTTAGAATATGTGACCATTAAGCTGGCCTTCAAAGAAATATTAACAGGGAGTCTATGAAAGAAGAAAGATCCCCAAGAGTGATATAGAACAGAAATTCACAGAGATAATCTATATAAACAAGGACCTCACAGGCAACATGATGACAATAAAAACATAACTTTCAATAATCACTCTCAATATGAATTCTGTAAATGCTCCCATAAAATGCTGCAGGGTGGAAGATTAGATAAAAAGACAGGACCCAGCCATTTGCTGTCTGCAAAAGGCATATTTTGAACCTAAAGATAAATCCAGATTAAAACCGAGGGGATGGAGAACCATCTTTCATGACAGTAGACCTCAAAGGAAAGCTGGAGTAGCAATTCTCATATGAGACAAATTACATTTTAAGTTAAGAATGTAGTGACAGGGAGGAGTCAAGATGGCGGAGAAGTAGCAGGCTGAGACTACTTCAGCTAGCCGGAGATCAGCTAGATAGCTTATCTAAAGATTGCAAACACCTGAAAATCCATCGGCAGATCGAAGAGAAGAAGAACAGCAATTCTGGAAACAGTAAAACAACCACTTTCTGAAAGGTAGGACCAGCGGAGAAGTGGATCCAAAGCGACAGGAAGATAGACCCCGGGGGGAGGGGCCGGCTCCCGGCAAGCAGCGGAGCAACGGAGCACAAAATCAGGACTTTTAAAGGTCTGTTCCTAGAGGGACATCTCTCCAGAGGCTAAACGAGGGCGAAGCCCACGTGGGGTCAGCGTGGCCTCAGGTCCCACAGGGTCACAGAAGGATCAGGGGTGTCTGAGTGTCGCAGAGCTTGTGGGTATTGGAAAGGGAAAGCCGGCTACAGAGACAGAGCCGACAGTAAGCTCACAGCTCGGTGTTACCTTGAATCGATCGCAGGCTAGGTGAGCTTAGAGCGTGGCCGGAGGTCAGGCAGACGGGAGTAACTGGGCGCTGTTCTCTGAGGGCGCACTGAGGAGTAGGGCCCTAGGCTCTCAGCTCCCCCAGGCCAGAGACCAGGAGGCCGCCATTTGTATTCCCGTCCTGCCGAACTCTACAGAAAGAGCTCAGGGAACAAAAGCTCCTGAAAGCAAACCCGAGCGGATTACTCACCCCGGCGCCTGATAAGGGGTGCAATTCTGCCTGGGGCAAAGACACTTGAGAATCACTACACCAGCCCCCTCCCCCAGCAGATCAACAAGAAATCCAGCCAAGACCAAGTTCACCTACCAAGGAGTGCGGTTTCAATACCAAGGAGAGCAGCAGAATTCCAGAGGAGGAGAAAGCAAAGCACAGAACTCATGGCTTTTTCCTGTGATTTTTTTTAATCTTGCAGTTAATTTAATTTTTTTCTTTTTCATTTTTTGTTTTTTTTTCTCACCTTCTGGTTAAATTTTTTTTAACTTTTACATTTTTCTTTTTTAACGTTTTTAAATTAGTTTATCTAATATATATATTTTTTCTTTTTTATATTTTTCTTATTTCTTTTCTTTTTTTCAGTTGTTTTCTTTTCTTTTTTTTTTCTTTTTTTTTTCTTCCTTTTTGAACCTCTTTTTATCCCCTTTCTACCCCCTCACGATTTGGGATCTCTTCTAATTTGTTTAAAGCATATTTTCCCGGGGTTGTTGCCACCCTTTTAGTATTTTCCTTGCTCCTTCATATACTCTTATCTGGACAAAATGAGAAGGCGGAAAAATTCACCACAAAAAAAAAGAACAAGAGGCAGTACCGAAGACTAGGGACCTAATCAATACAGACATTGGTAATATGTCAGATCTAGAATTCAGAATGACAATTCTCAAGGTTCTAGCCGGGCTCAAAAAAGGCATGGAAGATATTAGAGAAACCCTCTCGAGAGATATAAAAGCCCTTTCTGGAGAAATAAAAGAACTAAATTCTAACCAAGTTGAAATCAAAAAAGCTATTAATGAGGTGCAATCAAAAATGGAGGCTCTCACTGCTAGGATAAATGAGGCAGAAGAAAGAATTAGTGATATAGAAGGCCAAATGACAGAGAATAAAGAAGCTGAGCAAAAGAGGGACAAACAGCTCCTGGAACACGAGGGGAGAATTCGAGAGAGAAGTGACACCATACGACGAAACAACATTAGAATAATTGGGATTCCAGAAGAAGAAGAAAGAGAGAGGGGAGCAGAAGGTATACTGGAGAGAATTATTGGGGAGAATTTCCCCAATATGGCAAAGGGGACGAGCATCAAAATTCAGCAGGTTCATAGAACGCCCCTCAAAATCAATAAGAATAGGCCCACACCCCATCACCTAATAGTAAAATTTACAAGTCTCAGTGAGAAAGAGAAAATCCTGAAAGCAGCCCGGGAAAAGAAGTCTGTAACATACAATGGTAAAAATATTAGATTGGCAGCTGACTTATCCACAGAGACCTGGCAGGCCAGAAAGAGCTGGCATGATATTTTCAGAGCACTAAATGAGAAAAACATGCAGCCAAGAATACTTTATCCAGCTAGGCTATCATTGAAAATAGAAGGAGAGATTAAAAGCTTCCAGGACAAACAAAAACTGAAAGAATTTGCAAACACCAAACCAACTCTACAGGAAATATTGAAAGGGGTCCTCTAAGCAAAGAGAGAGCCTACAAGTGGTAGATCAGAAAGGAACAGAGACCATATACAGTAACAGTCACCTTACAGGCAATACAATGGCACTAAATTCATATCTCTCAATAGTTACCCTGAATGTTAATGGGCTAAATGCCCCTGTCAAAAGACACAGGGTATCAGAATGGATAAAAAAACAAAATCCATCTATATGTTGCCTCCAAGAAACTCATTTTAAGCCCGAAGACACCTCCAGATTTAAAGTAAGGGGGTGGAAAAGAATTTACCATGCTAATGGACATCAGAAGAGAGCAGGAGTGGCAATCCTTATATCAGATCAATTAGATTTTAAGCCAAAGACTATAATAAGAGATGAGGAAGGACACTATATCATACTCAAAGGGTCTGTCCAACAAGAAGATGTAACAATTTTAAATATCTATGCCCCCAACGTGGAAGCAGCCAACTATATAAACCAATTAATAACAAAATCAAAGAAACACATCAACAATAATACAATAATAGTAGGGGACTTTAACACTCCTCTCACTGAAATGGACAGATCATCCAAGCAAAAGATCAGCAAGGAAATAAAGGCCTTAAATGACACACTCGACCAGATAGACATCACAGATATATTCAGAACATTTCATCCCAAAGCAAAAGAATACACATTCTTCTCTAGTGCACATAGAACATTCTCCAGAATAGATCACATCCTCAGTCCTAAATCAGGACTCAGCCGGTATGAAAAGATTGGGATGATTCCCTGCATATTTTCAGACCACAATGCTCTAAAGCTAGAACTCAACCACAAGAGGAAGTTTGGAAAGAACCCGAATACAAGGAGACTAAACAGCATCCTTCTAAAGAATGAATGGGTCAACCAGGAAATTAAAGAAGAATTGAAAAAATCATGGAAACAAATGATAATGAAAATACAACAGTTCAAAATCTGTGGGACCCAACAAAGGCAGTCCTGAGAGGAAAATATATAGCGGTACAAGCCTTTCTCAAGAAACAAGAAAGGTCTCAGGTACACAACCTAACCCTACACCTAAAGGAGCTGGAGAAAGAACAAGAAAGAAACCCTAAGCCCAGCAGGAGAAGAGAAATCGTAAAGATCAGAGCAGAAATAAATGAAATAGAAACCAAAAAACAATAGAGCAAATCAATGAAACTAGGAGCTGGTTCTTTGAAAGAATTAATAAAATTGATAAACCCCTGGCCCAACTTATCAAAAAGAAAAGAGAAAGGGACCCAAATAAATAAAACCATGAACGAAAGAGGAGAGATCACAACTAACCCCAAAGAAATACAAACTATTATAAGAACATACTATGAGCAACTCTACGCCAACAAATTTGACAATCTGGAAGAAATGGATGCATTCCTAGAAACATATAAACTACCACAACTGAACCAGGAAGAAATAGAAAACCTGAACAGACCCATAACCAGTAAGGAGATTGAAACAGTCATTAAAAATCTCCAAACAAACAAAAGCCCAGGGCCCGACAGCTTCCCGGGGGAATTCTACCAAACATTTAAAGAAGAACTAATTCCTATTCTCCTGAAACTGTTCCAAAAAATAGAAATGGAAGGAAAACTTCCAAACTCATTTCATGAGGCCAGCATCACCTTGATCCCAAAACCAGACAAGGATCCCATCAAAAAATAGAGCTATAGACCAATATCCTTGATGAACACAGATGCGAAAATACTCAACAAAATACTAGCCAACAGGATTCAACAGTACATTAAAAGGATTATTCACCACGACCAAGTGGGATTTATTCCAAGGCTGCAAGGTTGGTTCAACATCCGCAAATTAGTCAATGTGATACAACACATCAATAAAAGAAAGGACAAGAACCATATGATACTCTCAATAGATGCTGAAAAAGCATTTGACAAAGTACAGCATCGCTTCCTGATCAAAACTCTTCAAAGTGTAGGGATAGAGGGCACATACGTCAATATCATCAAAGCCATCTATGAAAAACCCACCGCAAATATCATTCTCAATGGAGAAAAACTGAAAGCTTTTCCGCTAAAGTCAGGAACACGGCAGGGATGTCCATTAGCACCACTGCTATTCAACATAGTACTAGAGGTCCTAGCCTCAGCAATCAGACAACAAAAGGAAATTAAAGGCATCCAAATCGGCAAGGAAGAACTCAAATTATCACTCTTCGCAGATGATATGATACTATATGTGGAAAACCCAAAAGACTCCACTCCAAAACTGCTAGAACTTATACAGGAATTCAGTAAAGTGTCAGGATATAAAATCAATGCACAGAAATCAGTTGCACTTCTCTACACCAACAACAAGACAGAAGAAAGAGAAATTAAGGAGTCAATCCCATTTACAATTGCACCCAAAACCATAAGATACCTAGGAATAAACCTAACCAAAGAGGCACAGAATCTATACTCAGAAAACTATAA
This sequence comes from Mustela lutreola, assembly GCF_030435805.1. NCBI lineage: Eukaryota > Metazoa > Chordata > Mammalia > Carnivora > Mustelidae > Mustela > Mustela lutreola. Next base: position 66,104,301 of record NC_081300.1, on the reverse strand, counting down.
AGTACTCAAAAGAAATTGAGGACGACACAAAGAAATGGAAAAATGTTCCATGCTCCTGGATTGGAAGAATAAATATTGTGAAAATGTCTATGTCTATGCTACCTAAAGCAATCTACACATTTAATGCAATTCCTATCAAAGTACCATCCAAAGAAATGGAACAAATAATTCTAAAATTTATATGGAACCAGAAAAGACCTCGAATAGCCAAAGGGATATTGAAAAAGAAAGCCAACGTTGGTGGCATCACAATTCCGGACTTCAAGCTCTATTACAAAGCTGTCATCATCAAGACAGCATGGCACTGGCACAAAAATAGACACATAGATCAATGGAACAGAATAGAGAGCCCAGAAATAGACCCTCAACTCTACAGTCTTCTAATCTTCGACAAAGCAGGAAAGAATGTCCAATGGAAAAAATACAGCCTCTTCAATAAATGGTGCTGGGAAAATTGGACACCCACATGCAGAAAAATGAAATTGGACCATTTCCTTACACCACACACAAAAATATACTCAAAATGGATGAAGGACCTCAATGTGTGAAAGGAATCTATCAAAATCCTTGAGGAGAACACAGGCAGCAACCTCTTCGACCTCTGCCGCAGCAACATCTTCCTAGGAACAACGCCAAAGGCAAGGGAAGCAAGGGCAAAAATGAACTATTGGGATTTCATCAAGATCAAAAGCTTTTGCACAGCAAAGGAAACAGTTAACAAAATCAAAAGACAACTGACAGATTGGGAGAAGATATTTGCAAACGACATGTCAGATAAAGGACTAGTGTCCAGAATCTATAAAGAACTTAGCAAACTCAACACCCAAAGAACAAATAATCCAATCAAGAAATGGGCAGAGGACATGAACAGACATTTCTGCAAAGAAGACATCCCGAGGGCCAACAGACACATGAAAAAGTGCTCCATATCACTCGGCATCAGGGAAATACAAATCAAAACCACAATGAGATATCACCTCACACCAGTCAGAATGGCTAAAATCAACAAGTCAGGAAATGACAGATGCTGGCGAGGATGCGGAGAAAGGGGAACCCTCCTACACTGTTGGTGGGAATGCAAGCTGGTGCAACCACTCTGGAAAACAGCATGGAGGTTCCTCAAAATGTTGAAAATAGAACTGCCCTATGACCCAGCAATTGCACTACTCGGAATTTACCCTAAAGATACAAATGTAGTGATATGAAGGGGCATGTGCACCTGAATGTTTATAGCAGCAATGTCCACAATAGCCAAACTATGGAAAGAACCTAGATGTCCATCAACAGATGAATGGATCAAGAAGAGATGGTATATATACACAATGGAATACTATGCAGCCATCAAAAGAAATGAAATCTTGTCATTTGCGACAACATGGATGGAACTAGAGCGTATCGTGCTTAGCGAAATAAGTCAAGCAGAGAAAGACAACTATCATATGATCTCCCTGATATGAGGAAGTGGTGATGCAACATGGGGGCTTAAGTGGGTAGGAGAAGAATCAATGAAACAAGATGGGATTGGGAGGGAGACAAACCATAAGTGACTCTTAACCTCACAAAACAAACTGAGGGTTGCTGGGGGGAAGGGGGTTGGGAGAAGAGGTGGGGTTATGGACATTGGGGAGGGTATGTGCTTTGGTGAGTGCTGTGAAGTGTGTAAACCTGGTGATTCACAGACCTGTACCCCTGGGGAAAAAATATATGTTTACAAAAAATAAAAAATTATTAAAAAAAAAAGAATGTAGTGACTGTTACAGAAGGACACTATATCATTCATAAAGGGTCTATCCAACAAGAAGATCTAACTACAGTAATATTTTTCCCCCCTATATGGGGGCAGCCAAATACGTAAGCATTTGTTAATCAAACTAAAGAGACATATTTTTTTTTTGAAAATTTGCCATAAAACTTTATTGTGTATTTTTAGTGAGGATTACATCTTTATGTTATGGATAACAAAGGGGATTTTGGTACATTACATTTAAATTATTTTACATTTTGTATTATACTTGTAAGAGAGAAGAAGCAAAAGTCAGACCACAGTAAACCTTTCATGGTTTTGAATCTATATTCAATAAGGATGCGTCAATAAGGCTGTCATGATATTTCAAAAAGAAAAATGTACTTACTATTAAAAACAGCATGGGTTTGAATGTTGATATTCAAATTAAAAATATATAATTGTTTTAAACATGGAATGTATTTCCCCAATATAATTACTATAAAGCTCTATTTCATTTTCAAATCTTCATATCTCTTCCTTCTTTTTATTTTTGTTCTTCTACTAAATCTTTTCTGCTCCTCATTAGTAGATATAAAACTAACTTTATAGTTTTGTAAATATTACCAACATTACAAATGAATATACATATTATTCATAATTACAAAATTTCCAAAACTCAAAAAACTATGTATTTCCAGGAAACCCAAGATAAATATCAGGAAATGTGGACACTAAACTTAGTTAACATCTCTGATATTAAATTACATTAATTTACAAGGTTCAGAACTATAAGGGATGCATACCCAGATTTGACCTTACAAACTTGACTCTGGTTCTGTTAAACTCTATTAAAGTCCTTACAATAAGACTATGTGAAGGGAGAGTATGGAGAGTTTAGCCAAAGTACTCCATGGTATTGCAGTTTCAGCATTCATTGTATATGTCTAGGTGGCCTCCAGAGACCTCAAACTGACTTTAGCACCTCCTGCCAGCTTAGACCAGAGTCACAAGGAGATTTCAGTTTCTTTTTTTTATTATTAAATTGATTTATTTATTTTCAGAAAAACAGTATTCATTGTTTTTTCACCACACCCAGTGCTCCATGCAATCCGTGCCCTCTATAATACCCACCATCTGGTACCCCAACCTTCCACCCCCCCATGACTTCAAACCCCTCAGGTTGTTTTTCAGAGTCTATAGTCTCTCATGATTCACCTCCCCTTTCAATTTCCCCCAACTCCCTTCTCCTCTCTAACACCCCTTGTCCTCCATGATATTTGTTATGCTCCACAAATAAGTGAAACCATATGATAATTGACTCTCTCTGCTTGACTTATTTCACTCAGCATCATCTCTTCCAGTCCCATCCATGTTGCTACAAAAGTTGGTTATTCACCCTTTCTGATGGAGGCATAGTACTCCATGGTGTATATGGACCACATCTTCCTTATCCATTCGTCCGTTGAAGGACATCTTGGTTCACTTCTCCAATCAAGACATACAAATGGCTATCAGACCCATGAAAAAGTGTTCATCATCACTAGCCCTCAGGGAGATTCAAATTAAAACCACATTGAGATATCACCTTACACCAGTTAGAATGGCCAAAATTAACAAAATAGGAAACAACATGTGTTGGAGAGGATGTGGAGAAAGCGGAACCCTCTTACACTGTTGGTGGGAATGCAAGTTGGTGCAGCCTCTTTGGAGAACAGTGTGGATATTCCTCAAGAAATTAAAAATATAACTTCCCTATGACCCTGCAATTGCACTCTGGGTATTTACCCCAAAGATACAGATGTCATGAAAAGAAGGGCCATCTGTACCCCAATGTTTATAGCAGCAATGGCCATGGTCGCCAAACTATGGAAAGAGACATATTTTTTTAATTCATTTATTTTTTTTTCAGTGTAACAGTATTCATTATTTTTGCACCATACCCAGTGCTCCATGCAATCCGTGCCCTCTCCAATACTGGTCGCCAAACTGTGGAAAGAATAAAGAGACATATTGATAAGAATATGTTAATTGTAGGAGATCTTAACACTCCATTCTCTGCAACAGTCTGATCATCTAAGCATAAACTCAATAAAGAGACAAGAACTTTGAATGACACACTGGACCAGATGGCCCTCATAGATATATACAGAATATTCCACCCTAAAACAACAGAATACTCATTCTTCTCAAGCTCACATGGAACTTTCTCCAGAATAGACCACATACTAGGTCATAAACCCATCTCAGTCAATACCAAAACATTGAGATTATTCCCTGCATATTCTCAGACCACAATACTTTGAAACTGGAACTCAATCACAAGAAAAAGTGTGGAAGAAATTCAAACACTTGGAAGCTAAAGACCATCCTGCTCAAGAATGTTTGGATCAACCAGGAAATCGAAGAAGAACTTAAACAATTCATGGAAACGAATGAGAATGAAAACTCATCACTCCAAAAGCTATGGGATATGGCAAGACGGTTCTTTGAAACAATTAATAAGATCAGTAAATCACTGGTAAAACTAATCCAAAAGAAAAGAGAAAGGACACAAATTAATAAAATTATGAATGAAAGGGGGTAGATCATGACTAAGAACAAGAAAATTAGAAACAATCATTAGAAATTATTATCAACAGCTATATGCCAATAAATTATGCAACCTAGAAGAAATAGATGCATTCCTGGAAACCTATAATTTCCAAGACTGAAACAAGAATAAATTGACAACATGAACAGACCAATAACTAGTCACATGATTGAAGTAGTGATCAAAAACCTCCCCAAAAACAGTAGTCCAGGACCTGATGGATTCCCTGGGAGAAATCTACAAGTTGAAGAAGAAATAATACTTATTCTCCTGTTTAAAAAAAAAAAGAAACATAAGGAAGATTTCCAGACTCTTTCTATGAGGCCACCATTACTTTGATCTCAAAACCAACCAAGACCCCATCAAAAAGGAGTATTCCAGACCCATATCCCTGATGAATATTGTTGCCAAGATCCTCAACAAGATCTTAGTTGCTAGGTCCAACAGTATATTAAAAATATTATCCACCATGACCATGTGAGATTTATCCCTGGAATGCAAGAGTGGTTTGACATTTGCAAATCAATGTCATAGAACAAATTAATAAGAGAAGAAAGAAGAACCACATGGTCCTCTCAAGTGATGCAGAATAATCATTTGACAAAATAAAGCATCTTCTCATTAAAACTCTTCAGAGAATAGGGGGAGAGGGGATGTCCCTCAAATTTATAAAATCCATCCATGAAGAACCCACAGTGAATATCATTCTCACTGGGGAAAAGCTAAGAGCCATTCCCTTCGGATCTGGAACATGAAAAGGATGTCCACTCTTGCCACTATTCAATATGGTACTAGAAGTCCTAGGAACATCAATGAGACAACAAAAAGAAATAAGTTATCCAATTTGGCAAAGAAGAAGTCAAACTCTCTCTCTTCACAGAAGACGTGATACTTTATGTGGAAAATGCAAAAGACTCCACCTCAAATTATGAGAACTCATATAGCAATTCAGTAATATGTCAAGTTACAAAATCAATGCACAGAAATTGCTTGCTTTCTCATATACTAACAATGAAACCATAGAAAAAGAAGTTAGAGAACTGATTCCATTTCCAATAACACCAAAAAACACAAGATACCTTGGAATAAACCTAACCAAAGAAGTAAAGGATCTGTACTCGAGGAACTACAGAACACTCATGAAAGAAATTGAAGATACAAAATGCTGGAAAAACATTCTATGCTCATGGGTTAAAAGAATAAACATTGTTAAAATGTCTACGCTGCCCAGAGAAATCTATATTTTCAATGCCATCGGTATTTTTCAAAGTGCTGGAAGAAACAATCCTAAAATTCATATGGAACCAGAAAAGACCCAAATCACCAAGGATATGTTGAAAAAGAAAAACAAAGCTTGGGATATCTGTTGCCTGACTTCAAGCTATATTACAAGGCTGTGATCACCAAGACAGCATTGTAATGGCACAAAAACAGACACGTAGACCAATGGTACAGAGTAGAGAGTTTCAGATATGGACCCTTAAGATTGTGGTCATATAATCTTTGACAAAGCAGGAAAAAGTATCCATTGGAAAAGAGACAGTCTCTTCAGTAAATGGTGCTGGGAAAATTGGACATCTATGTACAGACAAATAAAACTCAACCATTCTCTTATTCCTAACACAAAGACAAACTCAAAATGGATGAAAGACCTCAATGAGAGAGAGGAATCCATCAAAATCCTGGAGAAGAGCATAGGCAGTAACCTCTTTGACACTGGGAACAGCAATTTCTTTTAAGATATGTCTCCAAAGGCAAAGGAAACAAAAGTGAAAATGAGCTTTAAGGACTTAATCAAAATAAAAAGCTTCTGTACAGTAAAGAAAGCAGTCAACAAATCTAAGAGGCAACCCACATGATGGGAGGAGATATTTGCAAATGACAGTATAGACAAAGAGCCAATATACAGGATCTGGTTCTATACAGAACTTCTCAAACTCAACACCCAAAAAACAGATCATCAAGTCAAAAAATGGGCAGAAGACATGAATAGACACTTCTCCGATGAAGACATACTAATGACTAACAGACATCTGAAAAATATTCATCATCATTACCCATCATTACCCATCATTATCCATCATCATTACCCATCATCATTACCCATCAGGGAAATTCAAATCAAAACCACACTGAGATACCACCTTACACCAGTTAGAATGGCAAAAATTAACAAGGCAGGAAACAACAAATGTTGGAGAAGATGTGGAGAAAAGGGAACCATCCTACACTGTTAGTGGGAATGCAAGTTGGTGCAGGCACTTTGGAAAAGATCGTGGAGGTTCCTCAAAAAATGAAAAATAGAGCTACCCTGTGACCCAGCAATTGTACTACTAGGTATTTAGCCCAAAGATACAGATGTGGTGAAAATAGGGCATATACACCCCACTGTTTATAGCAGCAATGTCTACAATAGCCAAACTGTGGAAAGAGAAGATATGCCCTTCAAGAGACAAATGGGTAAAGAAGATGTGGTCCATATATACAATGGAATATTACTTAGCCAACAGAAAGTATAAATACCCAACTTTTGCATCAACATGTATGGGACTTGAGGAGATTATGCTGAGTGAAATAAGTCAAGCAGAAAGAATCAATTATCATATGGTTTCACTTACTTGTGGGACATAAGGAATAGCTTGAAGGACATTAGGTGAAGGAAGGGAAAAATGAAAGGGACGAATCAGAGGGTGAGACGAAGCATGAGAGACTTGGACTCTGAGAAACAACCTGAGGGTTTTAGAGGGAGAAGTGTTGGGAGATGGACTGGCCCAGTGATGGGTATTAAAGAGGGCATGTATTGCATGTAGCAGGTGTTATACATAAACAATGACTCTTGGAACAATACATCAAAAACTAATGATGTACTGTATGGTAACTAAGATAACATAATAAAAAATAATAATAATAAAAAATAAGGTCTTCCTATGAGGGACTGGAAAATTCTGTTCTTCACTTTCCCAATTTCTGCAACTCAGTTATTTTCTCAGTACGTTTTTCTTAACTTAACTTATAGAATAAGATATTTATTACATTTCCCCCCAAACCGAAGACAGGTTACTTATGACACTTCCCTTGAAGAGTTACTAAAATAAGATCCATCTCATTTTCTTAATATGACAATATTTCTTTTTGGACCTGATCTGTCCCTGATTCTGATTGCAAAATAGGGATACTGAGGCACAGCCCCTATGACCTGCTGCAAGAGATCACAGCCAACAACAGACATTTATAGCACTGTGATGGCTTTGGAAATGCCATGCACTATTCTTAGAAGATGAATTTTATTCGGTCACTGTGGCCCATGAACTGATCTAGATTGGACCCTGAACCTCCGTAAAGCTCATAGTGCCAATTATACGATAAGATCAGAAAATAAAGACTACTCCACTCTCAGGTCTCAGTGGCCAGGCCAGCCAAGGAGTAAGACCCTTCCCCATCTGTGTCATACTCTCCTCCAGCCACAGGAATCCTGTGTACAGAGCAGTAATCAGGTCTGACCCAGGATCCCATGTCTAAGGTCCCAAGTTTGTTCCCTTCCTCCTGATCCTCCAGGCAGGCTACATAGGATGGATCATCAGGGGATTTGTAAACAGTTATTAGAACTCCATCTCCTGTGAATGTTTAGGGGCAGATGTGGACGATATCTTTCAAAGTATAAAACTTTTAAATCTTCCCTAAATGAATTTGTCCAAAAATTAAAAAAATACACAGGATAGACTGACAACAGATATAAGGCTGCAAAAGAAGAGATTATAGAATTTGATATCATCATGATGGAAACTACTCAAAATGATATGCAGAGCAAAAACCTTGAAGAGATTGTAAAGGTGCAGTGTCTGTAGGACACCTTCACACCAGCTAGACAGTGTGCAAGTGTAGAGACTGTGAGAGGGAAGGTAAGGAAATGAAGGTGAATCCAAAAAACCTGTGGAGAAATAATCTACAAAAAGGCTTCAAATTTGGAGAAACCCAGGAACCAATATATCCAGGAAGCTCAAGGGAGCTTGGGCACAGGGAACATGAGAGACAGCACAGAAAACATCATAATGAAGTTGTTAGAAACCAGTGATGCAGACACTCTCAGAGCCAGAGAAGAGAGTCATGTTCCTTACAGAGAACCAGCATTGTGCTAGGAGCACATTTCTAACCACAAACCATGAGAGCATGAAAACAAAGGAGCAATGTCTTCAAACTACTAATAGAAAATATCTATCAACATTGGTCTTTAAACACAGTGGACATCATTGAAAAGTGAAGAGAAAGTAAACCTTTCTCAGAGAGCAAATCTCCCAGGACTGATCACCAGCAGACCCTCAGCACAAGCGACAGTGAAGGATGCCCCTCAGTCAGAAGGAAATCATGACAGATGGAAATATGAGCCTACATAAAGAAAAATCATCAGATGTCATAACTACAAGGATAAATGTAAAATCAATGTTAATGGTTAATGTCTATAAAAGTCAACTACTTAAAGCAAAATATATAGCAATGTGATTGATTCATAATGGATGTACAAATAATACATATGACAATGACAGCAGAAATGGTGGTGAAGATGAGACCATGTTGTGATGTCCTCATTCTGCATGTGAATGATGTCGTATAACTGGGAGGAAGTTTCTTAAGGCAGGAGGTGAGAATGTTAAGCTCTAAGGAAAGCATTAAAACAAAACCATTTTAACAACGAAGAACTATAGCTAATAAGGTGCATGACCTGGGATGATCTGGAGGACACAGATCCAGTAGGACATGCATGTCATGTCTGTGTATGTGTGTATTTGTCTGTGAGGCACAGAGAAACAGAGACAATGGGAGGGAGACACCCATGTTGAGAATCAGCTCAGGTGGTCTTAGGGCGGCAGGTCTGGAAGGGGCAGGACAGGACAGAGGGCTATGTGTGGAAGTCAGGACAGGGTTGCACACTTTTATTGCATCTGAAGGATTAAAATGTTAAGAGGAGACAGAGAAGAAAATTAAGGCATCCCAATCAAACCACTAGAGATGAAAACAACAGTGTGTCAGATCTCAAACACAACAGTTGAGATCACCAGCAGACATGCCAAGATGAATATTGTAGGGAATCTGAAGACACAGCACAGACACAGCAAGTGAAAGACACAGAGAGACTTTATAGGTGAGCAGAGCAGCACTTGGTGTAGGAAAATGTGAATAATGTCGTGCACATGTGATTGTGAACCCAGGGAGTGAGGGTGGGGAGGTGGAAAAGATTATTTTATGAATCAATGGCCACAAATGTTCAAAATTTCATGAAAATTCAGTATCTATGGTTTACAAAAACCCCAAATAAAGAAATATGGAGGAATAAAACACCCCAGAGAGGAAAGACATTAAATTCAGGGGCCAGTGATAAGGATTCAGACTGATCTCTCACGAACAGATATACACACAGAGGGCAGTGGATTAACATTTTCAAACTACTGAGAAAAACCAAAAGAAATCCTTTATGTAGGGAAAATATACTTCTATAATGAAGGCTGAACAGAAAAATGCTTCAGCTCTACCAAATTGACAGAAATGATCATGAACAGACCCATAACACAGGAAATACTACTGGATTTCTGTCAGGCAGAAGGAGGGGATTCCAGAAAGAAGCCGGATCTACAAAATGATGGAAAGAGTCAGAAATGATAACTACAGGGGTAAATATGAAGAATTTTTGATGATTTAACACTCTCTGAAAAATAAATCACTGTCTAGAGCAAATCTAATTCAGTGCAAATGTTGGAATTTATCACATAGCTAACAGTGATGGGTATGATATTCCTACCAAAGCCCTGAGAAGAGATAGTAGCAATTGGGCTCTAATGTCTGAGGCTCTCTGTCCCATGGTGTGATGTCACCTAAATGTAGCCTGTGATGAGTCACAGATGACAGGAGAACAAGGAGTTACAGTAATAAGCCAAAAGAGAAAAAGAAAGCAGATTATAGAAAAATGCTCCAATTCTCAAGAAGAAGATAAAAATGGAAGAGGAGAAAAGACAACCCATGGAACATAGAGAAAATAAAAATTGGGATGGGATCTAACAAACTATGTTACCACACAAAGTCAGGAAAGGATGTAAACCCCACAATTAAAGGACAGATATTGTCAAAATAAGTTTAACAGTAACATCCAAGGATCAGAAACCTACATAAATAATCTTATACTGTAAATAACATTATACTATTTAGCCAAAGCGCTTCCATCCATCCGTTAAACAATAACCTTGTTGTTTAACCCTTAAACTGTCCCTGCTCCCCTTCCTCCAGGGGACTTACTTAAAAACAAGTCCCGGAAACCAGACCCAGGTAACTAAGCCCAAATACAAGGGTGGGTCAGGCCAGGTGGAGACATCCAATCAGTGAGGGGTTGCATACTGTCTCCCTAGTTACCAAGGAGTATGGGCCCCGCCCTTTGGGTGCCAATTCTAACCAAGGTGATAGGCTAATTCAAATATCTACTAGATAAATTGTAATTCAGTTGGTCACTGTGCAGCTTTCTCTGTGTGTTACAATTTCATTGGCCACCTGTGCGTGGCCAGGCCCAACCACATGGCCTTTGCCCTTAAAAGCAAGTCTGTAAGGGAGAGAGGGGTCGCCCTCTCTGTAAGAGGCATGGCCCAGAACATTCGGCTTGATTCTTGATGCTTGGCGCAGAAGAAAGTTTTGCTTGACCTTCGCTTTATATCAGTCTCTCTCCTTTAATCATGGACCCATTATTGGGAGACCTAACAATACCAAGACCAAGACAATATTCCCACTTGATTCTGTTTCATAACTCAACTTTTTGTAAAAAAAAAAAAAAGCACAGGACAGAGAATCTAGGAAGATGAACTGAACCCTTACACATGGTCATGTGTAAGATGGAATATTTCATGTCCTGTGTATCTGAAACACTCACAAAAATTGAAGCTAGGGATCACAGGACTCATTTCATGAGAACATCAACAGAAATGCCCTCCTCTCTCCCTCTCCCCACTTGTGATGCAGCTGAAATGCGTAGTGACCAGAGCTCCCCTATGGAGCTGAGAGGTGAGCACGCTCCATGTCAGGCAAACCTCTGCAGCTCATGCAGAAGCAAGGAGATTCTCTCCACCAGCATGAGGATCATTTTCACAGGAACCATGAAAGGGTGTGAGTGAGTCTCAGGGAGGCCAGGCTCAGCAGTAGACTCAAGAGAAAGAGTCTGGGCTGCCCACCAATGCTGGGACCCTCCTCTCCTTCTCCTCCTCTCTTGCTTCCCAGGTTCTGCCCAGGCCCAGCTCGCAGGCTCAGCCCCACAGGACCCTGAGCATGACACTGACCCTAAGCTCTGCCCAGAGGGTACCAGAGGTGGTAGGGCCCAGAGAACGAGGCCTGTACAGGATTTTGTCCTTTGCAAGACTCATCTGACCCCATCAATGTGCCCATGAGACCCCTGTCACTCCCTCAAACATGGAGCACAGAGAGGACCAAACAATAATACAGAGCAGAGCCAGCAGGACCAGGGTCAGGCTCCTGTATCTCCAAACAGCCTCTACTCTCCCCACAGATTCTCCAGTTCAAACCTGGGGCATGACATCCCTGACCCTCCACATAGGCTGGCTAGCCAGTTTCCCTTATAGGCCAGGCCATAAAGAGGATAGCAGTGAGCTGAGGGACAGAAGTCCTGCTGCCCAGCCTGGCCTCATCCTCTCTCCCTCCTGTCCTGGTCAAGCTCTGCCCTAATGAGACCAGCATCTGAATCCAGCACATCTGGTCTCCATTTCTGGACTTGCCCCCACTCTCCCCTGTTTTCCTGGGAAGGTAGCCTCCTGGGCCTCAGCTTTACCTGCTATGAAATGGGGAAGCTTACAGTCAAGTAAGAAACACTGTGTTCATTTCACATTAAGTGACACAAAATATTTCAAGAGACTCCATGTGAGCTCAGTGAGTTGAGTTTGGAGTTTGAGTGTCTGGTCTTCCTCTGTGGGAATCCAAGGAAAAGTTTTCAGGTGCCCTGTGACCTGCATCATGTGCACCTGGGTCCAAGTATAATTATCAGATGCCCAGTTACATGAAAGCACAGAATAGGCTACAAATCCTCCCACACAAAATTCAGGAGAAGAGGGCTGGAGTAATTTAAAATGCAGTAAAAGTTATACTATTAATGATAAAAGTTAAGGTTTGCCTGCTCAACTTACCGTAACACCACAAGCATCCCCTGTCACTCCCATGACCCAACTATATGGATGCGGAAGCAGGAAGCATTGGACCTGATTCCTAAATACACAGGAACCCAGTGGCTGGGGGACATCACACAGGTTTGTCCAGACACTGACCCTTTTGAAATGCACTACACTGACCCATGCACTCTCCTTTCTGAAAGGTGACAGTGGGCTAGTCCAGGGCATTTCAAACCTGGGACAAGTACAGGAATCCCACCTGCTCTGCCTCCTCCACCTTGTATATGACCTTCTCTGCTGGGCTGCACAGACCAAGGTGGGCAGCTGCCTGTGGGAGCAACCTGAGCATGACGTTGAATCTGAAGTCAGCCTGGAGGGTGCTGCAGGGTTGGAACCCAGAGAAGAAACACCTGAGTCTCCAGAACCTAGAGGCTTTGTGTCCACTGAAGGACTCATTGACACCAGTTTGTAGCCAGAAGACCCCTGTCATTCTTTCCAACTTAGAGGGCAGAGAGGACTAAGCAATAATACAGAGCAGATCCAGGAGGACACAGGCCAGGTCCCTGTATAGCCAAAAATTCTCCACTGTCCTCACAGATTCTCCAGCTCTAACCTGGGATAGGACACCGCTGATCCTTCCCATGTGCAGGCTGAGGGGACTCCTTTATAGCCCAGGCAGGTTGGGGATGGCAATGAGTTCAGTGACAGGAGCTCTGCTGCCCAGCCTGGCATTACCCTCCCTCCCTCCCTCCCTCCAGTTCTGCACAAGCTCTGCCCCTGGATGCCTGGGATCTGAATCCAGCACACGTGGGCTCCATTCTGGACTAGACCCACTTTCCTCTGCTCTCCTGGGAACATTTTCTCCCTGGACCTCAACTTTATGTGATACAATGTACAAATATTGACAGAGTCTTATGAATGAAACAGAGATTGTGGGGTCTCAGTGAGTGGAGGCTGGGCTGGCAATCTCTTGTCCATCTTCTGCAGAAATCCAAGGAAAGGGTCTCAGCAAAAGTGTTACATGTATGATGTGAAATTGCACATCTGGTCTGATTCCCAACTTCCCTGTTTCATCCATATCAACTGAGAGGCTCGTGTACAAACCATCCTCCCCCAGCCTTCTAGTACTCTGGGTTTTAGTAGAAACAGCAGTGGCAGAGATGACAGAAATAGGCCAATAAAGATTTAGGTGCACATGTGAAGGTTAGTGCTAGAAGGATCGCCTGTTGCACTGTGACCCAGCGACACTCACTGGGATGCAGGCAGCATCGGACTTGATTCCTAAATGGAGAGACAGGAGTGACAATAGGATCTCACAAAGGTTTTATGAACTGTGACCCTTTCAGCACACTACACTTCAGCCTGCACCCACCGTGTTGCAACAGCCAGTGGCACAGGTTGGGCCATATCAACCCCTGGACAAGAGGAAGGAATCCCACCTGTGCTGTCTCCTGCACTGTGTGTGACCTTCTGGGCTGGTCTGAGCAAGGCAGTGGGGGCAATAGGCAGTGGGCAAGGCCTGTGGGAGGCTGGAAACCATTGTCCACACCCTTTCTCAGGTGACAGGTGCTGTGGAGCAACCTACAGGACTGAAGCTCCTGGTCTGAGCCCGTCTCCACCAGCAGGGGGCAGCAGACTGCATCAGGAGCCCCAGGACAGAGGCTAGGGCTGACCAAGGGGAGCCTCACAGGAAACCAGGCCTGGGTGTGAGTAGGGGGTCCAGGGTTCAGTCCTCAGAGCTTGTCAGCATGATCTATCCTAACTCCTCAGGCTCCAGGGACCATGTTCTGAGGGTCAGATTCACACAGTTACCCAGAACATTGAAAGGAGTCCTGACGCATTGAGTAGCTCATCTGGGAAATTCCAGTCCCTGTCTCTCCATCTGAGGTCCCAGGGAGCTGACTCTTCTCTGCTGGGCATATCCACAGACTCCACAGACACCCTGACTCCTCCCCTCTGCCTCTCCTTCACTCCATGCAGACTCAGATCTTGGGCTGCAGGTGCCTTGCTCAGGAGTGACTCAGGGGATAGGAGGTGGGGTATTCAGAGCCCCTCGTTCCTGGAAGGTGGGTCTGCAGCCCTCTGTGAGACTGTCTGCAGAGTGAAGTGCCTCATCTCCGGTCCCTGTGTTGTCCTTACTTCAGAGACAGGATCCAGTTCCCAGGAGAGACCACTCACTATCCAGTCCCCAGAATCCATTCCCTCACAGAGGCACAAAACATGAAGTGGGTCCTTAAGTCAGGGAGGATTTCTGGCACTTTTCACAAATTTACATGAGACATGGAAGAAAAAAAATGAAAGGAATCAAAGTATTGAGATGTAGATTGTTGCACTGCTGTGGGATGGTGGGAGTCATAGAGATGGTCAGCCCACATGGAAATAAACTAGAAGTATGGTGAATCTCCAAGAGCAGGTGATTCCACAACAATAAATTCCCAAATGTACCATGATGAACAAGTGTCATAATGAGAGAGCTTCCCATTCTCATGACATATTGAGGGTGGGACCAGAGTTCAGCTGAGGGAGGCAGAGGGGATGTGAATCAGGAGGGATAAAGGACCTCCTGAGGTCCTGACCTGAGGACACAGGACCACCTTGCCTTGACTCAGGTGTTGTCTGTAGTTCTATAAGAGACCAGCTCAGCCCCATGGCCAGGATCCTGAAAGGTCCTGCAGTTGATGCAGCTCCCTGTGCTCAGTGACCCTGGGACAGATGACCATGATCACCTGTCAGGGAGATAGTATAGAAATCTTCAGTGTTCAGTGGTACTTGCAGCAGCCAGGACAGGTCCCTAGATGGTCATATATGACCATAACAAGATTCCCTGAGGGATTCCCTGATTATAGGAGTCCAACGTGGAAGAAAGGGTCACCCTAAACACCAGCAGGACCAGGGACAAGGACGAGGTGACTAATACTATCAGGTGTGGGACAGTGGTACTAACGTTCACAATGAGAGAGACAGACAGGGTTGTGAGACAAAAACCCCTTTCCTATCTGTGTCATACTCTCCATCAGCCCCTGGAGGACTGTGGACAAAGCACGTAGGTCTGGTCCAGGGCCACCAGTTCTGAGATTCCCAGGTCTATCTCCCAACACAGCCCTTCATGCAGCCTCTGTACCATGTGGATCAGGGGTGCTTATGCAGAAGGCAGGGTGGAGCTGTCATGTTTTCTGGTCTAGGGTACTTGCTGGAGATGAAGGATAGGCTGGAAAGACAGAAAGACATCCATGGAGACATGACAAGCTCAAAGTGACAAGGGGAATTCTCAGCTTTCCACTGAATAGAATCATTGTGGTATTTCTGTGAATTGTTTCACTGAAGCAATTCTCCTTTAGAACTAAGACCTCTGGGGCAACAGAGTATATGGACATGGTACAAGGAGTGAAAATTTTGCAGTAGGTCATCTGGAATGTCAGTAAGTATGGATATTCCCAACTCCACCTCTTCATTCCTGGACCCATGAATGATGGCGATGGGAGAAATAGCTCATATATTGGACACCTATTTAGTGTAAATTTCACCTCCTGCCAAATCTTGCCCACAGTCCCACAAGGTGTGGCATGTGACTGAATGGTAAACAAGTTTGCAAGAGGCCAGTAGTACGTCATTCAAGCCAGCTGTTTCAAATGGTGGGGAACAAGGTAGAAACAGTGAATTCCATGGGCACCGGCACATGGCAGCACTTTTCTGATGTGAAATGTGAGCCTTGGACAGAAGCCACACTAGGTAAGGCATTCAGTAAGTCTAAGGATTACAGTTTGGGAAGAAGCACTTCAGGAAAAGAAAGCAAGTTCCTATCCAGAATAAAAATTTATTCCACTAACGACAGAGCAATCCTGTCCATGATGGAAGAGGTCTAATGTCATTCATCTGCCACCAGGCTCCTGGCTGATTCCCAAGGGAATGGCCTCATCCTGGGAACTCTGGGTTGGTCTCTGCTCTTAGCAGATTGGACCATCAGAAGTGGCCATAGCCATGTCAGCTTTATGAGTGGACAAACCTAGGGATTATTCCGTGAATAACCTAAAAATCTTGCAACATTGCTACTTTGCTATAGGCCCACTGGACAGGTTCAAGAGTGGATGGACAAGAAGGCTCACCACTCTTTGCAGAATGTCACATTACACACCTGATTATGAAAAACATTTCCCTTTGAGGACACATTCTTGTGGGCATACTCATGGAACACAAATAGTTCTGTGTTCATTTGGGGGTGAGTTCTCCTCACATATCTCCTCCTCAAACATCTTTCATCACTTTCCTTTTTGTGTTTCTTCCAAGTCTCTCACCATCTCGGCCAAACTGAGTCCGAGACTAGGTTAGAAAAAAGCCACTTCTGTCCTTCTCTCTGTCCAGGTAAATAAAGCAAGCACTCTGCTCAAATGATGACTTATTGAAAAATTGTCCATATTGTGCAGGGGTGTCCCAGATGAGGGCTGCAGGACTAGTATTGTTAACTAGCGGAGTTGGCTGCACATCAGACAGGAACCTCTTAAACCAACCATGGTTTTTTCCTCTGGACCAGCTGTTCATAGGATTGTCCCCACTGGGTCATAACTGTGCCATACAGAGCAGAGAAAAAGCAGTATGTGTTGGGGTCATGGCCATCAGGCGTTTTCCTCACACATCTCGCCTGTGCCTTCAGGACATGGGGAAGCCTGATCTCAAATTTACCTCTTCTGCTGGATGATGGAGAGCTGCTATGAATGCACAATTTCATGGCATGGACCTAAAACATTCAGTTTTTGCAGGCAGCTCAATCACATAGAAATTTGGTGGCTAATAAGGAACATACACTCTCTATTAAGGTTCAGTAGAAAGTCTAATTGTGTACCTGTTGAAGATTTCTAATAATGCAGATGTAAAAAAATAATTGGTAAACAGCCCATCTATTTCAGTTCTAGGAACACTGTCTTTGATTGGAACCAATGTGCTCTGTCAAAGAGTCTATTCATTATAGTAACCAGGCCCACCCTATCATTGGTGATAAAATGGAACTGTAGGTCTCCTTAAAATGCAAAAACTAAACCTTTTGCACACAATCCAGAGCTAAGAATCTCTAAAAAACATACATGTATATACCATACATAAGGGTATATATGTACACAAATATATCTCAAACATACAGCAGACGCAACCCGTATATATGTGCACACACACAAGTATATCATATATGTGTGTAAGTGTAAATATATGATAGAAAGGAGGTATGTGACAGGAATTTGATGTCAGGATGAAACACACACACACACACACACACACACACACACACACACACACACACGTGAGCCACACAGAAGCCACAGTGACTGTCAGCTACAAACCGGCTCCAGTTCCCACTCAGTCTGTAGCGAGGTTTGCCCAGGGCTCCTCTTGACTCACCTTCCCTGGAAACATACAACATGAGAATTATATCACACCTACCACTGAGTTTTTAACTTTTGGGAAAATATCACCTTGGAACTCAACTAGCTTTGAATCACAGACACCTAAGGTCCTCGCTGTCCCTGTGTCCTCACACAAAGCAGACACTTCCTAACAGGGACAGAATCTAAACACACTTCAGTTCTTGTCCCTTTTTCCCATCCTGACAGCAGTCCCACAGTCCTCTCTGCAGACAAATCTCTCCCCACGACACGACCTGACTGTCATTTTGTCTGATGTGACTTCATTCTCTGCACATCACCCAACACTCTCAAGGTTCTCCTATCATTTAATTAATTGATTTTTTTGTATTAGTTACTATTTCAACTGGTCAGGAAGTGTTTAATGCAATACATGCCCATATTAATCAGGAGCATGAACATTCAGGTAGCTATTTTCTTGCAGACAGAGTAAGTCTGAAGACAGATGGTGGTTCTCCAGGTACTACCACTTTTATGAGGTCCCAAATACTCTCACTCTCTCTCCCACCATCACTACTATGGAGACTTTGCTGTGCCCTATTTTTGACAACAGACCTCAGGATGGCTGCTGCAGCTCCAGCTATCACAAATAGGTAGAAAATAAAGAGCACTCATTTATCTCAATTGTTTCTCTCACTCACAGACAAAACTGCTCAGAAAGATCCCCAGGAGAATGACACATTGATGGGTTAGCTCTGGGACACAAGGTCAACGCTGACCTAGACAGACCTGAGAATAGCAATAGTGAGTTTCTTGATGACTATAAAAGATGCAGGTAGATGGGGTTGGTGACCCCAGTGTGCTGTCTCACCAAAGCAACTCTGTCCCCAGTGCTGCTCTGCCCAAGGCAGGAACCCAAGAAAGACTTGTGTCTTATGCCCACTAACTTCCCAGGATGAAACCTATGGGAACCAAGCTGGGTCTGAATAAGATTTTGTTGGTTGAGTGTTCTATAGTCTCTGTCCTTAGAGCAGGAGCCATCATCACACTATTTGGTGCTCCAGCAGTCAGATCAAGTGAGACAGTCCCAGAGTCCTGTGTCTCCTGGTGCTCAGCACCAAAACCACAGCCATGACCACCACCACCCCCAGAGACATGAGCCCTGATACATCAGATGGGTCCTGCCTTCTCTTCACATGAGCCTCTTCCTTTTTTCATGGGTAATATGACTCCTTGTACCTGGTCTTGATGCTGGCAGGAGCCCCACAGACACGAACAAATCCTCCCCTGGAGGATGCACGCCAGCAGTGCATGGATCAAGGGGAATCTGGATGTGAGCACTGGGTCATGAATCTCCACCTGGACAAAAGATTTCCCTGCACTTCCACCTGCCAGTGTGAAGTGGCAACTAGGGAGCAGCAGAGATCACCTGGCAAAGCCTCAGGGTTTCTAACTGGGAGGATTGTTTACCAGGACCAGAAGGTAAAGGTATAGGTTTACTACACTATCCCCTTTGCTTGGATGTAAAATTCTGACTCGGACATAACAAATAGCATGAAGGACAAGGGGAGTTAGAGAGGAGAAAGGAGTTGGGGTAAATTGGAAGGGGAGGTGAATCATGAGAGACTGTGGACTCTGAAAAACAATCTGAGGGGTTTGAAGTGGCGGGGGGGTGGGAGGTTGGGGTACAAGATGGTGGGTATTATAGAGGGCACGGATTGCATGGAGCACTGGGTGTGGTGAAAAAATAATGAATACTGCTATGCTGAAAATAAATAAATTAATAAAAAAATTCTGACTCAGAGTCTCTCATCTCTATCCTATGGAATTTGTCTCTGTCTTTAGCACAGGTCCAGGACTTCATGATGCTCCACCCCACCCCCATTCCTGCTACACTCAGTCACTGTGAATCCTTGCTCAAGTACTGGGTCTGTCCCTGGCAGGGAGGGCACCCTGGGGATACTGAGGCATAGCATATATGACCTGCCCCAGGAGTTCTCCGTTGGCACAACTCCTTCAGCACATCAATGGCTCCCTAAAACTCCATGTGCTGCTGGCAAGGGAGGAATTTTCTTCATGTTCTGATGTTCACCAGTATAAACCAGAAGTAGGACACACACTGACCTATGATCCTATAGTACCTACAGAGGAAACATTCTATGATGGGTTCAGAAAATGCAGACAGACCCACCTCACAGCTGTGATGATACCTCCCCAGGAGCCAGGTCAGGACATGGAGAGGGATAGGGTTTAGACCCCAGACTGTGGGAACACAGGGTGAAGGAAAATAACCTGGGCTGAGGTTGGGTTTGCAGAGCTGTCCTCCTATCTCTGTGACCCTTGGAGCTGAGCCCATTTCTCTCTCTCTCTCTGTGTGTATTTGTGTGTGTGTGTGTGTGTGTGTGTGTGTGCGTGCGCGCGCACGCGTGCGCGTTTGTGTGTGTTATGTTAGTACCTGAACCTATTTCTAAAACCACAAGGCTCCTCAGCAACAGCCCCTGAACTTGGGCTCATTTGCATAAGCACCAACTGTCCCAGCAAGGGTTTAAGAGAGGCCTGGGAGGAACCCTGTACAACCTTGAGATTCAGGGAGCAGAATCGAGGCACCTGCACCATGGCCTGGGCCCCACTCCTTGTTTTCCTGGCTCACTGCACAGGTGCCCAGTCTTATACCGCCTCATCCTCAGGTTCTGGGACAATCTTAGCCCTGACTCTGAGTTCAGCCATGGACTGCCTCTGGGGTGGTGAAAGATCTCAAAACCCTCCTTTGGGATGTAATATCTCCCCACTGTTCTCATTGGCTCTGTGTGATCCAAAAGGGCTATACCTGCCCAGGGAAAGGGGAGGAATAGTTCTCATTTGTTCAAAGGTTCCACCTACTAGGCCCAGATCAAAGAGGACAGCAGGGTGGAAATGACCTAGAGAATCCCTGGGATTTAAACCAAGGGTGGGAGTGCCCAGGGGATGACACCATGGCTGGAACTTACTTCTCATCTCTTCTCTTGCAGGCTCCATGGCCTCATATGTGCTGACTCAACCACCCTCAATATCGGTGAACCTGGGACAGACGGCCAAGATCACATGTGAGGGAAACAACATTGGAAGAAAAAGTATTTACTGGTACCAGCAGAAGCTGGGCCATTCCCCCGTATTGATTATCTATAGGAATAGCAACCGGCCCTCCGGGATCCCTGACCGGTTCTCAGGCACCAACTCGGGAAACATGGCCACCCTGACCATCAGCGGAGCCCGTGCTGAGGACGAGGCTGACTATTACTGTCAGGTGTGGGACAACAATAGTAATGCTCACAGTGACCCAGACAGATAGCGAAGTGAGACAAAAACCCCATCCCTGTCTTTGTCACTCTCTCCTCCAGCCCCAGGAGGCTTGTGCACAGAGCAAGGAGCACTTCTGGCCCAGGTTCCCTCATCTGAGATCCCCATCCCCCTCCCCATCCAGCCCTCCAGGCAGCTCTGCACAGGGAGGGTCAGGAGAATATTTACAGCTGACAGCACTAAGCTGCCAGCTTCTCTGGGCCTGAGTGTCAACTGCTGACAGACAAAGGCCCTGGATAGAAAAAGACACAGGGAGAATTCTGTCAGGGGTCATGATTTCTTGACATGTGGTTTTGAAACCGATTTTGAGAAAAATTGCATGAAGTCAAGAGAACAGATGAGGAACTTATTAAGAAGGAAGAGCAAACGCTTTCCTCGTTTCCACCCGGGCTTGTGTTAGAATGGTACCTTCCTGGAAGTGGGAGACACAAGAGAGAAATCATTTTCTCCTCACAAAAGAATAGTGAGGACAATTGGAATCTTTCATCTAAAATCCCTTAATGACCTGATCAACCATAAACAGGATCTTTGGTGGAATAATCAGGAATTTTTCAGGTGAAAGGATCATGAAATTTTCCTCTAGAGAATTAGAACCTGGAGATTCCCACTAAAGCCTTCTTCAACTGGAAAATGAATAGCCTGGCAGCACCCTACCTGGTCAGCAGGGGAGCATTGTGGCCAAGCGCAGCAGCGCCCCCACAGGCAGCAGGCAACACTGAGAGCATAAGCTGTCTCCTTCAGGACCTGGACCATTCTGGCTGAGGTTATCCCTCATCCCCGCTCAGCCTGGGCAGCCTTCCTCACCTGGTGAAGTGGATGGCTACTGCCTTGCACCTGCCAGCTTCTGCTCTTCTCTCTTCCTCTCCAGGGACAGGGGACCTGCACTCCTCTACCTGTCCTCCCTTCCTTGTCAGGTGCAACTCTCCCTCCTGTTGCCAGTCAGCTCACCCAGTCTGTGGGCATTGGGGAAAGCAGTGACAGGTTGTCCATGTGGGACAGAACAGAGGGACCAAACCAGAGGCACGTGTTGCCCCTTATTCCCCCTGTGCCTGTGGCTCGATAAGGGGGGAGGGGAGGAAAAGCAACTACTACCCTGAGTGTCCTCAGCCCCCAGGTGAGCTAAGGTGTAACAGGGCTGGTCTGAACTCACCTTGCATTAAACTTGTCCCCACATCAGCAGCTTACTCATGGAGGCTCCTCTATGTGCCCAGCAGCTGCCCCAAGGACCTGATTTATTACCTAGAAATTACTTCTTACCACACCTGACACATCCCTCTGTGCTCAGAATGCTCACCTCAGGAGAAAAGTCCACATGAGCCCTGAACTGAGTTGGAATCCTAGGTCCCTCAGATTCCCCATCTTCCTTCAGATTCTCTACAACGGTCCCCAAGGACACTGACTAGGTTTTTCCCACTCGTGTCTCACTTCTTTCTTCTTCTAGACTGGAGAGCAGCTCCTGGACTCCCTTTTCAGGATGGGCCCTGACTGCTGATCATGGAGCAGCCTGCCTGTTCGGTTCTGTCTCATCTATGGATCCATATTCTCTAGCACAGAACTCACCACTGATGCCTTGGTCCCCATTCCACCAGGAAGGCTTGTCCACTGCAAGAACACACTAATGAAGAGCAGAGACATGAAGAGTGGAGCCTACTTTCCTCACAAAAAGAAGTCTGAGGTAAGAAGGTTGTTTTTCTTAGGGGATCACCAATCCCCTGAGCACCCACAGTCTTGCCAGTGTTCCCTCCCCTTTACCCCACAATGTTGGTTTTGCTTCCATTCGTATTGATGATGCACCCCCAGGAAGGTTCAGCTCCAGCTCCTACCCCATGTTCCTCAGGAAAGGTGCTGATGAATCCCATCTACTTTCTTCCTTCATGACAGCAAGCTTCATGAGAATATCCACCCATTAGCTTACATCCATGGTCCACACTGGGCCACATGGTCAAGCCTGGCTGCCAGGGACCTGACAAAAACAAGCTTCTGAATTCCAATTATATGTAGGTGACAATGTACACATAGAAAGAAGTCTAGTCTCCCACCTGGTCTGCACACCAGTGTGTCTATTATTGGGCCTCACCCCCAAGATGGAAAGCTCTGAGAGAAGACTCTGTGTCTTCTTTGGGTCAACACCTGAAGGGGAACGTGCAAGACAAAGTAGGTGAGAATACATGGTTTTTAGGGGACATTCTCTTGTCTCTTTGGGGATTGAACCGCCAATGCCCCCTGTAGGTGCTGCACACACAACTGGCAGCAGAGAGAACCAGGCCATGAGTTCTGTGTACTCCAATGTCACGCCAAAGGACCATCTGCATGACCTCCACCACCCCCAGAGACATCAGGAGGATGGGAATGCCTCAGGAGGGCCCTGCCTCTTCAGTCTCTAATAGGACTCTTCCTGACTCAACGGACCCCATCATGGCTGGTCTATAGCTGGCACGAGTCACACAGTAGAGAGGATTTCCTCCCTTCTGGTCAGCACTTCATGCATCAGGGAATCACAACTTGATCAGTGGATTCTGAATCTAATCTCAGACAGAGGACACCCTTGCACCTCCAGCCGCCCTCGTGGAACACCCAACAGGGGGCAGCCATCTGGACATGGGAAAAGTCTGAGCATCAGAAGCTCTAATATGCAGGGACTAGTATTAGGACCTATCACCTGAAGGAAAGGTGTCCATTTCCTAGAGAATCTTACTTCACATTGATTTCCAAATCCCACTGGCTCCAGGTCTCTTAGCTTTGTTTTTTCTGGATTTTCTTACTCTTCTGGCACAGGTACTACAACTGTATTTCACCAGCCCATGACAAAAATATGATCACTCTCCAATGTTTTTGCAAGCAGTATTCTATATGAGATGGTCAGCACACTGGGGACCTTGAGGCATGCATCTCTGTAGTGCCCCAGGAGCTCACGTGAAGGACTGAATTTTATAGAACTGCAGGGACTCCTGGGATACTGTATATGTCCTTGGCAAGGGTAACGTTTTAATGGGGTCTGCCTCTCAGGAGCTGTGCTTGGGTTAGGACACTACCCCCATCTTTGCCTTCTCATTTCACCTATAGAACAGGTTCATAAAAATCACACAGATCTCATTTCTGAATGCTGCTATGACCAGACCTACCCAGGACTGAGGCAGGACATAGTTGAGGGTAGAGATATCATCCCCAGATATGGGACCAACAGTTGAAGAAGGATATCTTTGGCTGATGGTTGGGTCTGCAGATGCTGCCCCCCACTCTTCTGCATGCACCTTGGTGCCGAGCTCTTGTCTCAAACTACAAGGCCCCTCATCAGCAGCCCCGAGACGTGGATGATTTGCATAACCAGCAGGTTTCTCCAGCAAATCAATAAAAGTGGCCTGTGGGGAAAATCTGCCAACCTGGGCCCTGGGGAACCCAACTGGGTCTCCTCTACCACAGCCTGAACTCCTCCTGAGCCTACTATCTCTCTGCAGAGACACTAAATCCATGCTCACACACCTCCAGTCCTTCATATCTGGGAAAAGCCTGGACCTGATTCTGAGCTCAGCACGGGGCTATCCATGGTGGGCAGGATATTCATGATCTTCTTGCAGGATGAGGGGCTCATGGTCTAAAACTGAAAGGACTACGGTCACTGGTTCTCCATGATATTTGAAGGACTAATCCTGCCAAGAGAAAGGGGGTGGAGAGTTCTTTAGATCACAGGCTCCATTCCCCTGTCAGGCCTATGGGCCCCTGGGACTGAGATTGGGGTGAAGGGGAACTCTGTGTTCCCACAGAATTACAGGAGTTTAGGCTAGGCAGCTAGGAGTATCTCCTGGGAGTGGGCCTGTGTATTCCAACCCACCTCTCATACTTTCTCTTCCAGACCTCCTGGCCTCCTACCTGCTGATCAGCCCCGCTCAGTTTTGGTGACCCTGAGACAGACATGTCCCAGGATCACCTGTGGGGGAAACAACACTGGAAAGAAAGATGGTCAGTGGTACCAGCAAAGCTTGTCCAAGACCCCCTGAAGATTATCCATGATGATAGCAACTAGGACTAAGGCATTCCTGACCGATGCTCCAGGTCCAACTCGGGAACACAGCCACCTTGACTATCAGGGGAGTCTGTGCCAAGGATGATGCTAAATATTACTGTCAGTCATTTGACCACAGTGGTAATGCTCACAGTGACACAGGCAGACATGGAGGTGTGATACAAACCCCTTCCCCATCAGTATCACTCTTCTCCAGCCCAGGAGGCCTGTGCACAGAGCAGTGAGCAGGTCTGAGCAGGTCCCCACATCTGAGATCCCCTGAGGTCCTATTCCACCCAGCCCACCAGGCAGGCTCTGCACAGGATGGATCACAGAGGAAATGCACACAGGTATTAAAACTATGTTTCACAGGGAAATAGGATGAAGGAATGACTGAACAGGTTAGAAAAAGATATGGGCACTGGGTGTGGTGCAAAAATAATGAATACTGTTATGCTGAAAATAAATTTTTTAAAATTAAAAAAAAAGAAATTTAAATAGAATAAAAAGATATGGGGACATTTTTTTAAAAAATAAAATTTTTAAAGTCCCAAAATGAAAATTACATAATCAAAATACACTGGGTGACAAAACTATAAGATACCTAGTAATAAACCTAACCAAAGAGGCTAAGAATCTATACTCAGAAAACTATAAAGTACTCATGAAAAAAACTGAGGAAGACACAAAGAAATGGAAAAATGTTTCATGCTCATGGATTGGAAGAACAAATATTGTGAAAATGTCTATGTTGCCTAAAGCAATCTACACATTTAATGCAATCCCTATCAAAATACCATCCATTTTTTTTTCAAAGAAATGGAACAAATAATCCTAAAATTTATATGAAACCAGAAAAGACCTCGAATAGCCAAAGGAATATTGAAAAAGAAAGCCAGAGTTGGTGGCATCACAATTCCGGACTTCAAGCTCTATTACAAATCTGTCATCATCAAGACAGCATGGTATTGGCACAAAAACAGACACATAGATCAATGGAACAGAATAGAGAGCCCAGAAATAGACCCTCAACTCTATGATCAACTAATCTTCAACAAAGCAGGAAAGAATGTCCAATGGAAAAAAGACAGCCTCTTCAATAAATGGTGCTGGGAAAATTGGCAGCCACATGCAGAAAAATGAAATTGGACCATTTCCTTACACCACACACAAAAATATACTCAAAATGAAGGACCTCAATGTGAGAAAGGAATCTATCAAAATCCTTGAGGAGAACACAGGCAGCAACCTCTTTGACCTTAGCCACAGCAACATCTTCCTAGGAACATCGCCAAAGGCAAGGAAAGCAAGGGCAAAAATGAACTATTGGGATTTCATCAAGATCAAAAGCTTTTGCACAGCAAAGGAAACAGTTAACAAAACCAAAAGACAACTGACAGAATGGGAGAAGATATTTGCAAACGACATGTCAGATAAAGGGCTAGTGTCCAAAACCTATAAAGAACTTAGCAAACTCAACACCCAAAGAACAAATAATCCAATCAAGAAATGGGCAGAAGACATGAACAGACATTTCTGCAAAGAAGACATCCAGATGGCCAACAGACACATGAAAAAGTGCTCCATATCACTCGGCATCAGGGAAATACAAATCAAAACCATAATGAGATATCACCTCACACCAGTCAGAATGGCTAAAATCAACAAGTCAGGAAATGACAGATGCTGGCGAGGATGCGGAGAAAGGGGAACCCTCCTACACTGTTGGTGGGAATGCAAGCTGGTGCAACCACTCTGGAAAACAGCATGGAGGTTCCTCAAAATGTTGAAAATAGAACTACCCTATGACCCAGCAATTGCACTACTGGGTATTTACCCTAAAGATACAAGCGTAGTGATCCAAAGGGGCATGTGCACCCGAATGTTTATAGCAGCAATGTCTACAATAGCCAAACCATGGAAAGAACCTAGATGTCCATCAACAGATGAATGGATCAAGAAGATGTGGTATATATACACAATGGAATACTATGCAGCCATCAAAAGAAATGAAATCTTGCCATTTACGATGACATGGATGGAACTAGAGGGTATCATGTTTAGTGAAATAAGTCAATCGGAGAAAGACAACTATCATATGATCTCCCTGATATGAGGAAGTGGAGATGTAACATGGGGGGTTAAGGGGGTAGGAGAAGAATAAATGAAACAAGATGGGATTGGGATTCCATAAGTGACTCTTAATCTCACAAAACAAACTGAGGGTTGCTGGGGGGAGGGGGGTTGGGAGAGAGGGGTGGGGTTATGGACATTGGGGAGGGTATGTGCTATGGTGAGTGCTGTGAAGTGTGTAAATCTGGCGATTCATAGACCTGTACCCCTGGGGATAAAAATACATTATATGTTTATAAAAAATAAAAATTTTTTTAAAAATAAATAAAATAAAATAAAATCAGGCAAAAACATAAAAATAAAAAAATACACTGGGTGAGATTGTTAGCAGATGATGCTAAAAAGCAAAGATTAGTGAACTTGAATACATGGCAATAAAATGCATAAACAATGAATTCTGGAACACTGTAAAGAATTTTAATAAATAGATAAATATTTTTTAAAAACCCTGAAACAGAGAGAGAAAAACTGGAATAAATGAATAAAACCTCAGTGCCTAAGACAACTTCATACAGCCTAAAGTGTGTGACTGGAGTAACTAGGGGAGAGAAGATGGGGAGACGGTGGTTAATAAAATGAAGAAGAAGTATTTTTAGAAATAATAACCCCAAATATTCAAAATTTGGTGAATGCATAAACCAACATATCCAAGAAGCTCAATGAAGCTCAGGCACAGGGAGCATGAGAGACAGCACAGGACACATTGTAATGAAATTGCTACAAACCAGTGATGCAGACACTCTCACAGCCAGAGAGGAGAGTCATGTTCCCAACAGAGGTCCCAGCATCATGCTAAAAGCACATTTCCCATTTCAAGCCGTGTGAGCAAGAGAACAGAGGAGCAATGTCTGAAAATACTAAAAGAAGAAAATGTATAAACCTTGATCTCTACCCAGTGAAAATGTCATTGAAAAATGAAGATAAAATAAAACTTTTCAGACTACAAGTATCACAGAATTGATCATCTGCACACTATCCCTACAAGAAATAGTAAAGGATACCCCTGTAGGAACAATGACATAGAGAAAAGTAAAATTATGAGAACATGTAAAAAGGATCAGATATCAGAGCTAGATGGATAAATAGGAAAAAAATTTATAGCTTGATGTCTGTAAAATATAGTCAACTATTTAAGCAGAAATAATAGTAATATGCTTTGATATATAATGATTGTAAAAATGAAAATATATGACAATATTTGCAAAAATGACAGGAAAAGAAAAATCATGTTATCACACTCTCACTGTACCTAAGGAAGACTTTGGGCCATGAAGTACTTTGATAAGTTAGGAAATGAGGATTTCCACCCTGAAATAAGACCTTAAAATAAAAAGATTTGAACAACAAAGAGTAAGAGCTGGTAGAGTGCCATCTTTAGCATTCTCCAGAGAATATGAACCCAATAGGGCATGTATCTCATATACACCTACATGTATATTCAAATGTTACACACAGAGAGATACAAAGGAGGTGACAGAGAGAGAGACAAGAGACAGAGAGAGAGAGAGAGAAACTTAAGTTAACAAACACATCATGCAGGGGAGCCTGGGTGTCTCTGTTGGTTAAGTGTCTGCCTGTGGCTCAGGTCATGATCCCAAAGTCCTGGGGCATCAGGCTTTTTGCTCAGCAGGGAGCCTGCTTCTCCCTCTGCCTGCTGCCCGCCCTGCTTGTGCACTCATTCTCTCTCTCTCACTCTATCTCAGGCAAATAAATAAATAAAGGCTTTCTAAAAATATCAATGTAAAAATCAGAAATGATTACTAAAGGGACAAATACTAAGACTTTTTTATTATCTAAATCTCTTTAAAACATATGTCACTGTCCACCGAAATATAGTAACTATGTATGCTGAAATTTCTGACAGAGGTAAAATAATATGTAGGAAAATCACAGAGAATATGCTGAGAAGTGAGACACAGAAGGATCTTATCAGCTTACATTCTGTGTAACATGGCAGCATCATTGGAATGTGGACTATTGCAAGTTACTGATCATCAGACAGGAAGAAGTTATAGCTTGTAAGGAGAAGTAGATAAAATGGAATCATATCAAATGCTCCATTAATCCAAAAAAGATACATGAAAAGAGGGAACAAAGCACACATGGGACAACAAGAAAATAAGGCAAGATGCTATATTGAAGGAATACTACTAATCACATTCAGGAAATGCTCTAAACACAATTAAAGACAGGGATTGTCAGATTGATGTCACAGCAACGCCCAAGTGGATGCAGTGGATCAGAAACCTCCAGTAAAGGAAAGGACACTGAAATCTAGCAACATTTTAGGACAATTCTCACCCAACTCTGCTCCACAGTTCAAGGCATGAAACATTCACAGGGAACAGAGAGAAAATCTGGGAAAATGAATTGAATTAGGGATCTCAGGATCCTGGGACCGAGTCCCACGTCGGGCTCTCTGCTCAGCAGGGAGCCTGCTTCCTCCTCTCTCTCTCTCTCTGCCTGCCTCTCTGCCTACTTGTGATCTCTCTCTGTCAAATAAATAAATAAAATCTTTTTTAAGAAAATGAATTGAATCTTTAAAATAATCAGGATGAATGTATTGCTATGTATTTCACACACAGAGAAGGGAAGAAATAATCTCAGTGCACATTCCATGAGAACGGGACTAGAAATGCCCCCCATATGCCCCTTCCTTCCCCAGGATTTAAGATGTTCAAACGCACAGTGATAAGAGCTCCCTATGCAGCCCAGAGGGGAACACAACCCCACGTGAACCAGATCCATGAAACTCACCCAGAAGCACAGGGATTCTCTCCACCGGCCTGAGAAGGCATATATTCAAGGGGACAAGTGAGGACATGAGGGAGGATTGAGGTAGTCAGGTTCTAATTGGGCCTCAGGAGACAGAACTCTGGGGTCCCCACTGTGGCCTAGACCCTCTCCTGCTCCCCACACTATTTTCTGTCCATGTGCTGCCCCTGGGCCTGTCCACAGGCTCAGCCCCCACAATATTCTCAGCATGACTCTGACCCTGAATGTAGCCCAGGGGACACTGTAGGGGAGGAACCGCTGAGAATGAGCCCCCCAACCTCCTGAACCTAAAGACACTGTGGACCTCAGGTGACTCTGTGTCCCCTGCAGAATGGCCAGGACATCACTGGCACTCCCACCTGCTAGGGGAGCACAGAGAGAGGACCAAACAATAATGCAGAGCAGAATCAGCAGGACCCAGGCCAGGCCTCTGCACCGCCAAACAGCCTCCACCCTCCACAGATTCTCCAGCTCTAACCTCAGACACAAACCCACAGCCTCTCCCCACGTGCAGGCTGAGGGGCTCCTTTAGAGAACAGCCAGGATGGGGATGGCAGTGAGTTCAGGACAGAAACCCTGCTGCCCAGCCTGGCCACCCTCCCTCCCTCCCATCCTGCTCAAGTCCTGCACCGAGGAGCCCAGGGTCTGAATCCAGCACACCTGGTATCCTCGACTCAACCCACTTTCCTCTGCTTTCCTGGAAAGCTAGGAGCTCCGGTCCTCAACTTTACCTACTATGTAATGGGGAAGCTTAACTCATGTAAGAAATACCTTTTTCATATTAAATGATACAAAACATTAAAGAGTCTCTTTCATGAGAACGACTCAGTGAGGTCACAGTGAGTTAACCCCAGTGCTAGAGTCACCTGTCCTCTAATGGGGGAATCCAAGGAAAAGTCTTCAGCTACACTGGGACCTTCTTCATGAGCAGCTGGATGCAGGTATGAATGAGGAGGTTCCCAAGTTCACCAAACCACAGATTAGGCTAGTTTACAGATCCTCCGACACCAAATTCCAGGATATATACCCCGGCATGAGGGAAGAGAGGTAGAAACAGCAATAACAAAAATAAAATTAAAGGTTTGCCTGCTCAGCAGAACTTAGCACCAGAAACATCACCTGTTGTTCTAATGACCCGACTACACGGATAGGGATCCAAGAAGCATTGGTCCTGATTCCTAAATACACAGGAACTGTGGCTGTGGGACATCACACAGGATTGTCTCGGCATAGATCCTTTTCAAATGCACTACACTAACCCATGCATTCTCCTTTCTGAAAGAAGACAACAGGCTAGTCCAGGGCATTTCAACCCTGGGACAAGTACAGGAATCGCACCTGCCCTGCCTCCTTCACCTTGTATATGACCTACTCTGCTGGGCTGGGCAGACCAGGGGGGCAGCTGCCTATGGGAGGCTGGAAAACCATGGTACACACCCTTTCTCAGGTGACAGGTGCTCTGGGGTGACCTGCAGGAGGGAAGTTCCCGGTCTGAGTCCTCCTCCACCAGCAGGGGGCAGCAGAGCTACAGCAGGAGCAGCAGGACAGAGGCTGCGCCTATCCAGGGAGAGCCTCACAGGGACACCAGACCTAGGGTTTAGCAGGTTGTCTAAGGTTCAGTCCTCAAAGACTCTCAGGATGATCCATTCTAACTCCTCAGGCTGCAAGGACCATGTTCTGAAGGTCAGACACACAGTGTCACCTACTGACGGGAGTCCTGACACAGTGAACATCTCACCTGGGAAATTCAGGTCTCCTCTCTGTCCACTAGTGTCCCCTGGGACTGACTCCCCTCTGCTGGGAACATCCAGAGACACCTGATGACTCACACTCTGCCTCTCCTTCCCCACCTCCACCCCAACTCAGACCTGGGGCTGTAGCTCCTTTGTTCAAGGGTATCTCAGAGGGCAGGAGGCAGAGCACTCAGGACCCTGGTCCCTGGCACGCAGCCTCCTTGTGAGACTGTCTCCAGAGTGACGTGATTCTCATGACTGCAGGGACCATGGCTCAGGATTTTGAGCTCACAACATATGGGAACATGTGATTATGTGGACTCTTACAAGACCACAAACCTTGAAGTTGTTTCTCATGGTTTTAGGACCTTTGCATGTTTGTATAAAATATTGATGAAAAAATTAAAAGCTATCAAATGGTTGACAATGCCAGTTGCTGGTTTGCTGTGGAATGGGGACTGTCATAGAGAAAACAGCACCATGTGTTTCCTTTCAGTGTTCCAGAATTCATTGTTTATGCACCACACCCAGGGCCCCAGGCAATACATGCCCTGGTGGGTGTTAGGGAGAGTTTCCTATTTTGATGTTATGCCAAAGATGGGAATACAGAGTCTCTGGGAGATGCAGAGGGGACAAGAAGCCATGGAAGGAAAGTAATGAGGTCACAGGACACCTCACCATGAATCAGGTGTTGTCTGCCTCTCTCAGAGGGACCAGGCCAGCTCCATGGCCAGGATTCTGGAAGACCCTGGGCCAGCCCCAGACAAACCCCAGGCAGAATAGGTACGGTCAGTGGTTGTGTTCAAACCACAGGAATGGGACCGTGATACCAAATTTGGAGATCAACGTTCATTTTCTGACCTGAGGGCTGCTGAAGAAGCTGTGGGATCCTTTCTTTCTCCTCAGTCACCTGGTCTGAGTTCATAAGTGGTTGGAGTCCCAGAGAGGAGGAAATTTGCATAAATACTAACACCACAGAGAAAAAGGCCTGGAAAGAAATAAGAGAGGTCAGGGTGAACTTGGCCCAGCTGTGGTTTTCAGAAGACAGAGCTCTGGGCACATCCATATGGCCTGGAGCACTCTTTCACTCCTCCTCATCACTCTCTGCACAGGTCTGTCCTCCGTCCTGCCCACACTCTCAGCCCCACAGGACCTGAGCTGAGCCTGTGCCAAAATCTGAGCTCAGGCACAGCACAGCCTCAGTACTGGAACCGTGGGATGAGCCTGTGGACCTCGTTGCAGCCTCTCCTCTTCTGTCTTTTCAGGTTTAGCGGCCTCCAGTGCCTCCAGTGAGCTGACTCAGCCTTCCTCAGTGTCAATTGCCCTGGGTCAGATGGCTACAATAACCTGCACTGGAGAGGAACTGGACTATGATTATGTACACTGGTACTTGTAGAAGCCAGGCCAAGCTCCTTTGACAGTCATTTATGTTTATAGTGAGTGACCCTCTGGGATCCCAGAGCAATTCTCTGGCTCCAAGTCAGAGAACACGGCCACCCTGACCATCAGGAGAGCACAGGCTGAGAATGAGGCTGACTATTACTGTCAGTACTATGGTGGCAGTAGTACTATTCACAGTGACACAGGCAGATGGGGAAGTGAGACACAGACACCCTCCCCAACTGCGTCACACTCTCCTCCAGCTCCAGGAGGCCCATGCACAGAGCAATGAGAAGATCAGGCCCAGGTCCCCAGGACTGAAGTCCCCAATCTGTCCCTTTGCTCCCAGTCCTCCAGGCGGTTGTGCAGGGTGGACCAGCAAGGAGTTTGTAAACAGGGGTTAGCATTCCATTTCCTGTGGGACTGTGTGTGGAGGAAAGTCTACACATGTGAGAAGCAGAAATGGAAGACTTTTTAAAAGAAGATTTCTTTTAAAACTTCCCTAAATTAATGTCTGAAATTTCAAAATTCAGGGGATAGACTGACAACAGATAAAATGCTGCAAAAGAAAAGAATAGGGAATCTGATGCCATAGTGATGGAAAGTATACAAAATGAAACACACAGTGAAATACCTAAAATAATTAATGAAGGTTCAGTGCCTGGAGGATAACTTCACGCCACCCAGATAGTGGGCAAGTGTAGGGATTGCAGGAGGGAAGGTAAGGGATTAAAAGTTTAAAAAAAAAATCTGTATGGGGCGCCTGGGTGGCTCAGTGGGTTAAAGCTTCTGCCTTCAGCTCAGGTCATGATCCTAGGGTCCTGGGATTGAGCCCCGCATCAGGCTCTCTGCTCAGCGGGAAGCCTGCTTCCTCCTCTCTCTCTGCCTGCCTCTCTGCCTACTTGTGATCTCTGTCTGTCAAATAAATAAATAAAATCTTTAAAAAAAATTAAAAAAAAATCTGTGAAGAAATAATCTACAAAAAGACTTCAGATTTGGAGAAACCCAGAAACCCATGTATCCAAGAAGCTCAACAAAGCTCTGGGACAGGGAGCATGAGAGACAGCAGAGGACAAGTTGTATGAAATCGCTACAGATCAGTGATGCAGACACTCTCACAGGCAGAGAGGAGAGTCGCTCCCTACAGAGAACCAGCATCGTGCTAGGAGCACATTTCTCATCATGAACCATGTAAACTGTAAAACAGGAAGAAATGTCTTCAACATACTAATAGGAAATATCTGTCATCATTGGTCTTTACTGATGAAAAATGTCACTGAAGAGTGAAGCCAAAATCAACCTTGCTCAGACAGCAAACCTCCCGGAAGTGATCACCCACAGACCCTCAGCACAAGTGACAGAGAAGGGCACACCTCAGACAGAAGGAAAGGGTGACATATGGAAATGTGAGTCTGCCCAAAGTATAAGAAGCTTCAGAAATCATATCTACATGGAAAAACCTAAAAGAAAATTTAGTGGTTAGTGTCTGCAATTCAGTCAAGTGCTAAAAGCAAAACAAATAACAATATGTTTGATTCATAATGGAGGAACAGGTAAAACATATGATGATGAGAGCAGAATTAATGACGGAGATGAGACCCTGTTATGACGTCCTTATCCTTCCTGAGAGTGATGTTGTGTCACTGCGGGTAACTGTGATAAGGTAGGGGGTGAGGACTGCAAATCTACAAGAAACCCACCGTGGCCTGGACCATCTCCTACTTCCCCTCCTCACTCACTCCCAGGTGCTGACAAGGTGCTGCCTGCAGGCTCAGCTCCCAGAGGAACCTGAGCATGACCTTGAACCTGAAGTCAGCCTGGAGGGTACTGCAGGAGTGGGACCCAGAGTCTCCTGAACCTAGCGGCCTTGTGTCCACTGCAGGGCTCATTGACTCCAGTACTGGGGCCAGAAGACCTTGTCAAGCTCTCCAACTTAGAGGACAGAGAGGACCAAGCTATAATACAGAGCAGATCCAGGAGGACCCAGGCCATGTCCCTGTAGGCCAAACACTCTCTAATGTCCCTAAAGATTCTCCAGCTCTCACCTGGGATAGGACCCTGCTGAACCTCCCCATGTGCAGGCTGAGGGGACTCCCTTACAGACCAGGCCAGGATGGGGATGGCAGTGAGCTCAGGGATAGAAGCCTTGCTGCCCAAACTGGCCTCATCCTCCTTCCTTCCCATTTTGCACAAGGTCTGCCCCAAGGAGCCAGGGATCTGAATCCAGCACACCTGGGCTCCATCTTTGAGTCACGCCACTTTCCTCTGCTCTCCTGGGAATCTTGTCTCCCTGGACTTCAGCTTTGTGTGAAATAAAGTGAGGAAGCTTATACTGATGTTAGAAACACATTGTTTCCAAATTCAATGATGTACAAACATTAACAGAGTTATGAATGAAACAGAGACTGTGGGGTCTCAGTGAGTGGGCGATGGGTTGGCAGTCTCTTGTCCATTCTTTGCAGAAATCCAAGAAAAAGCCGAAGTGTGACTTCCCCGTTTCATTCAAATCACCTAAGAGGCTCATGTAGAAATCCTCCTTCTCCAGAGCACTAGTGCTATGAGTTGTAATAGAAACAGCAGTGGCAGAGATGGCAAAAATAGGTTAATGAAGATTTAGGTGCATATGTAAAGGTTAGTGCTAAAAGGATCTACTTGTTACACTGTACCCAGCGAAACCCACTGGGATGCAGGCAGCATTAGACTCGATTCCTAAATGGAAAGAAAGGTGTGCCAATAGGATCTCACAAAGGTTTCCTGGACTGTGACCCTTTCAAAATACACTACACTTTACCCTGCACCCATCCTGTTGCAACAGCCAGTGGGACAGGTGAGGGCATATCAACCCCTGGACAAAAGGAAGGAATCCCACCGGTGCTGTCTCCTGCACACTGTATGTGACCTTCTGTGCTGGTCTGGGCAATGCATTGGAGGCAGCTGCCTGTGGGAGGCTGGAAAGCCTGGTCCACACCTCTTCTCTGGTGACAGGTGCTGTGGGGTCACCTATAGGAAGGAAGTTTCTGGTTTGAATCCTCCTCCACCAGCAGGGGGGCATCAGAACTACCTCAGGAGCAGCAGGACAGAGGCTGGGGCTGCCCAGAGGGGAGCCTCATGGGAACACCAGGCCTGGAAGTCAGCAGGGGTCCAGGGTTCAGTCCTAAGAAGAAAGTAGTGATGATCCATCCTTATCTCCTCAGGCTCCAAGGGCTATGATCTGAGGGTTAGACACACACACTGTTACCCAGGACTTTAAGAGGAGTCCTGACTCAGTAAGTAGCTCATCTGGGAAATTCCAGTCCCTCTCTCCACCTGAGTTCCCAGGGTGCTAACCATTCTGTGCTGGGCACGTCCAGAGATGCCCTGAGCCCTCACCCTCTGCCACTCCTGCCCCACTCCAGGCAGACTTTGACCCAGGGCCGCAGCTGTCTTGTTCACAAGTGTCTCATGGGGTGGGAGGTGGGGCACTCGGCAGAGCCCCTGGTCCCTGGAAAGAGGGTCTGCAGCCTCCTTATGAAATGCTCTCCAGAGTGAAGTGATTCCAATGGCCTCAAGCTACATCTATGGTCACTGTGCTGTCCTTGCTTTTGGTGACAGAAGCCAGTCCCCAGGTGGGACCACTGACTATCCAGTTCCCAGCACTTGCTCCCTGTGCAAAGACATGACCATGGGGACCCTCACAGAGACACAGAACTTGAAGTGAATCCCTCACTCAATGATGGTTTCTGGCACTTTTCACAATTTATGTGAGACATGGACCAAACAAACAAACAAAAAACAAAGGAAACAAAGTGTTGTCAATGCTAGATGTTCATCTGCTGTGGGTTAGGGGATGTCATAGAGACAGAAGCAACACCTAGAAATAGATCTACAACAACAGGTGATTGTATAACAAGTAAATTCCCACATGCATCATGATGGACAAGTGTCAGAATGAAAGAGTTTCCAATTCTGATGACATGCTGAGGATGGGACAAGAGATCCCCTGGGGAAGGCAGAGGGAACATGAAGCAGGAGGGGTAAGTGATGAGGCTACAGAATACCTTTCCATGAATCAGGTGTTGTCTGTATCTCTGCAAGGGTTCAGCTTAGCCTCATGGCCAGGCTACTGAAAGGCCTCCAGTGTTGACCCAGCTGCCCTGTGCTCACTGACCCTGGTCCAGATGGTCATGATCACCTGTCAGAGAGACAGTATAGAAATCTTCAGTGTACATGGGTACCAGCAGAATCCAGGACAGGACACTGGCTAGTCAAATAGGACAATAGCAAGCTTCCTCAGTGATTTCCGACTGATTCTCCAGCTCCAACTTGGAGGACAGGGCCACCCTAAACACCAGTAGGACCAGGACCAAGGATGAGGGTGACTAGTACTGTCAGGTGTGGGACAATAGAACTAATGCTCATAGTGAGAAAGACAGACAGGGATATGAGACACAGACCCCTTCCCCATCTGTGTCACACATGTCTTTAGCCTAGGAAGACTGTGGACAAAGCACAGTAGGTCTGACTCAGGTCCCCAGATCTGAGATTCCAAGACCTCTCTCCCAACATAGCCTTCCGGGCACCCCTTGCACCATGTGCATCAGGGATGCCTGTGCAGGAGGCAGGATGGTGCTATCATGTTTTCTTGGCTACGGTTTGTTTGGGGATGGAAGACCTTGCTGGGATGACCGACAGAGAGACCTCAATGAAGATGGGAGAAAGTCAAAATGGCAAAGGGATGTCTGACCTGTCAGTTGAATAGAATCATTGCTGTGTCTCTGGGTAGAAGCAGTTCTCCTTTAGAACTAAGACCTCTATATCAGCAGAGTGCAGGGTCATGGTGACAGTCATAATTTTGCAGCCAGTCACTGGATATATCAGTGAGTGGGGTTGTCCCTAATTCTACCTCTAGATCACTGGACCCATGAGTCCTGACTATGGGAAAAATAGCACCATAAGTTGGAAACAGAAGGAGTGAAGGTAATGCCTCCTGGAAACTGTTGCCTTCACCCCACAAGGTGTTCTCTCATACCTGGCACAGTAACTGTCTTCAAGAGGACATGAATCCTCTTGTCATGCAGCCAGCTGTTTCAGAATGGTGGGAAAAATGGTAAAGCCAGTGAATCCCATGGCCATGGGCACGCTGCAGCCCTCTGTTTAATGTGAAATATGTTCCTTGGACAGAAGCCTCCCTGAAATACTAGACAGTGGGTGATGTATCCTGAAAGTCCAAGGGTAATACTTTGAGAGGAAGCATTGTAGTCAAAGAAAGGAAATCCTTATCTCAATAAAGCTCTGTTGCAACAAGAACAGAGCAATCCCTACCATGATAGAAGAGGTTTAATGTAATTAATCTGCCACCAGACTCCTGGCTGATTCCCTAGGGGAAGGTCTCAAAATGGGAACTTAGGGATGGTCTCTGCTGTTGGTGAATTGGTCCTCACAAGCAGCCATAACCAGGTCAGCTTTAGTGGTTGGAAATCCGTAGTGATTAGCCCATGAATAACCACCCATCTTGCAACATAGGCACTTTGCTATGGAGCCAACAGGCAACTTCAAGAATGGATGGAAAAGAAAGCTGATCATTGTCCCCAGACATGTCACATTAAAAGGACACATTATGGTAGAAATTTTCAGGGAACATAAATAGCATCCACATCTATGTTTATTTGTGAATTTCTACTCACTTAACTCTTCCTCAAATGTCCTCACCAATTTTCTTATTGTGTCCTTTCAACACTGACCATCAGCCAAATTATGAGTCAAAGCCCATAGGTTAGAATAAAGCCACCTCTGTCCTTCTCTCTCTAGGTAAAAAAATAATAATAATAAAACAATTACTCTGCTCAAATGCTATCTTATTGGAGAATTTTCTTGTACCCATGTTATCTAGGAGTGTCCCAGATGAGGTTAAGTAGGTATATTAACTACCAGAGTTGTCTGCATATCATTAGAAACCAACATAAATAAGCCTTATGTTTTTTTCTCTGTATCAACTGGTCGTCTGATTATCCCCATTGGACCATAGGTGTGTATGCCAGACAAAAGATAATGGAGCAGGGATTGGGGGTTATGGACATCACCTCTTCCTCATGCAACTCACCTGTTCCTTCAGAACCTGCTGAAGCCTGATCTCAAATCTATCTCCCCTTTTTGATGATAGACAGTTGCTGTGTATGCCCAATTCCATGGCATGGTTGGTCAGATGGCACCCAGTCCTTGCAAGCAGTCTGGTCACACAGTGATGTAGTGGCTAACAAAGAGCACACAGTCTCTGTTAAGGTTCAGTAGCAAGTCAAAGTGTTGGCCAAAGGCAAATATTTCTATTTATACATATATTGTAAAAAAGGTAAGCTGCCCATCTATTTCAGTTGTAGGCACTCCATAATTAACCAATATCCACGTCCATGATCAAATGGGTCTGATGACTAATTTGGTCCTGCTATTCATTATGGTAACAAGACCCAAATAATAATTTCTGATCACATGGAACTGCATGCCTCCTAACAATGCAAAGACCCCATCAATAACAACTTGCTGCACAATTCAGACTTCTGAATCTCTAGAAAATACATGTGTATATGTTGTAAATTTCTTATATATTTATAACCAGCTGATATAGAGGAAAAAAACATAGGGCTGGTGTACAGAGGTTCCTCTATGATATGCAGGCAATTCTGAGATTTAATAATATAAGCAGGCAACTCCTGCAGCCTCATCTGGGACCTACCGGCGTGCATCGGTGCAGGAGAATTCTTCAGTAAAGTACTGTGTGTGTGTGTGTGAGAGAGAGAGAGAGTGAGTGTGTGAGTGTGAGTGTGTATAGACAGATAAATAGATAGATAAATACAGATATACACACAGGAGACGCACTTAGTATATATGGGCACACACACTCACATGTATATTCATGTATGAGTATGAGTGTAAATATATGGTGTAAAGGACTG
This sequence comes from Mustela lutreola, assembly GCF_030435805.1. Taxonomy (NCBI): domain Eukaryota; kingdom Metazoa; phylum Chordata; class Mammalia; order Carnivora; family Mustelidae; genus Mustela; species Mustela lutreola. The sequence continues at coordinate 66,064,207 of NC_081300.1, read as the reverse complement.
TGTAACAGGAATTGGATGTCAGGTGGAAACACACACACACACGAGCCGCAGAGAAGGCACAGTGACTGTCACCTACAAAAGGGCTCCCACTTCCCACTTATTGTGCAAGGAGGCTCACACAGGACTCCTCTTGTGACTCATCTTCCCTGGAAACATATAACATGAGAATTCTAACACATGACACCTACCACCAAGTTTTTACTTATGGGAAATTATCACATTGGAACTCAACTAGTTTTGAATGGCAGACAGCTAAAGTCCTCACTGTCCCCACATGTCCTCACACAAACCAGACTCATCCCCACAGGTACTAACTCCAAACACACTTCAGTTCTTGTCCCTTCTTGCCATCCTGACAGCAGCCCCACAGTCCCCTCTGCAGAAAGCCTCCTCCAGCCTCTCCACACCCACAACCTGCCTGTCATTTCGTCTGATGTGACTTCATTCTCTGCACATCACCCAACACTGTACATGTTCTTCTATAATTATTTTATTAATTGAATGCTTTGTGTTAATTATTATTCTAGGTGGTCAGGAAGATTTTAATGTGATACATACCCATCTCAATCAGATGCATGAATATTTATGTGCTTGTTTTTCTCCCACAGAAATAAGTCTGAAGTCAGATGGTGGTTCTCACCAATTCCATAAGGTCCCAAATATTCTCACTTTCACTCCCACCATCACTGCTAAGGAGGCTTTTCTTTTCCTTTTTGTTGACAGCAGACCTCAGGACAGCTGTGGCAGCTCCAGCTCTCTCAGCCAAGTACCAGAGCAAGAGCACTGTGTAAATCTAGTCTGTTTCTTTCCTTCACAAGAGTAAAATTCCCCCAAAAGATCCCAGCCACATAACACATTCGTTGGCCATCTTTGGGCCATGGGGTCAATGTTGACCCAGTGGCACCTGAGAACAGCCATAGTGTGATTTCTAAATTAATACAGAAAACAAGATGCAGATAGAAGGGTTTAAAGTCTATACGCTATGTCAACAAAGCACATATGTCCACTCTGCTGCTCCAGCCCGAAGACAGAAACTCTGACATAGTAACTGTGTCTTGTTCACAGCAATTTCCAGGATGGAATGTCTGCCAGAACAAAGTGGGTCTGAATAAATGTCTGTTAAGTGACATTTCTCCTGTCTCTGACTTGGAAGCAATAGTCACTTCTACCTGGGGTGGTCCTATGCCAGCTGCTGACACCAGTAAGGGGCAGTCCCTGAGTCCTGTGTCCCCTAACCTCCAAAAACACATGCGTGACCACCCATACTTCATATGAGCCCTGCATTCTCCTCCTCTAAATGAGCCTGCTTATATATTCATGGGTTATCTGATCAGCACCTGCGTGATCTTGAGGCTGGCAGGGACTTCTTACAGAAAAGCAATTCCTCAAAAGGAGCCTAAAGCCCATGGATCAGGGAATCAGGATCTTCTGATTGGAATTTCTAAACCAAATTTCAAATCTGACAAAGGAATTCTTGCACCTCCAGCAGCATTTGGCGTGGCCTCAAGGAGGCAGTAAAGATCACCTGACAAAGTCTCCTGGTCGTGCGGTATGTCTGGGCATCAGGGGTTCTAACAGAGTGGGAGGTTTTGTCACCACCACCTGAGACCTAAGGGAAAAGTTATTGGCTTTTTATAATGTCACCTTTACCACTGACATAAAATTCTGGCTCGGTGTCACTCAGATCTGTCTCCTAGAATTTGCCAGTATCTTGCACAGGTCCAGTACTTCATACCTCTGCAACCCAGCCCACTTCTGCTAAAACCCACTGTCAAACCTCACTCAATCACTGCATCTATCCCAGGAACTGAGTGAACACTGGGGAGACTGAGCCACAGAATTTATGACCTGCCCTAGGACATCACCTACAGCACCTCAATGGCTCCTGCAAAACTCCACGTGTGCTTAGCAATTGAAGAATTTTCATTTTTCATGGTCACAAACAGGGATTTGGGCAGAAATTGCAAAGATCTAAGCTTCTTATGGTCACCCAGAAGCAAGAACAGGCCAAAATCAGGGAGGGGATTTCAGAACCAGCTGTGGGATAAGTGGGTGAAGCAGAATCCCCTGGGCTGAATGTAGGTCTGCAAGAACCACCCCTTCTTCCCTCTGTCCCTTGGGGCTGAACTTTCTCTGAAACCACAACACTCCTCAGCATCTACACTGGCTAATTTGCATAACCTGCAGGTATTACCAACAAGGGGATAAGAGGCCTAGGAAGGAATGTACCAGCCTAGGGCCTCAGGGACCAGAATCAGGGCACCTCCACCATGGCTTGGACCCCTCTCCTCTTCGGATTCCTGGCTCACTGCACAGGTGCTGAGCCCAGGCTCACACCCATCTAGACCCACAAAACTGTCACAAGCCTGACCCTGAAACTGAGTACAGTAGGGCTTGCCTGTGGCGGTCAGGATGCTCAGGACCCAGCTGCAGGATGAAGGGCTGGAGGGCTCTGTGTGAGCCCTGAGGGGCTGCACCTGCCCAGGGAAAGAGGGTTATGGTCCTCTTTGTTCAAAGGCTCCAGCCACCATCCAGGCTCAGGTGTTCCAGGGGCTGACACTAAGAGGAAGGGTTCCCTGTATGCCCAGGGTGTCCCTAAACATCAATCTAGGTCACATAGGTGGGGGCTTCCTAAAGATGAGACCCAAATTTGTAAGCCCACCTCTCCTTTTCTCTCTTGCAGGTTCTGTGGCTGCCTACGTGCTGACTCAGCCTCCCTCAATGTCGGTGAACCTGGGACGGACGGCCAGCATCACCTGCAGTGGAGACAACATTGGAAGTACATATGTTTCCTGGCACCAATAGAAGCCGGGCCAGGCACCAGTGACAATTATCTATAGTGATAGCAGCCGGCCCTCAGGAATCCCTGACAGGTTCTCTGGCTCCAACTCAGGGAACATGGCCACCCTGACCATCAGCGGGGCCCGGGCTGAGGATGAGGCTGACTATTACTGTGCATCATATGACAGTAGTAGGGATACTGCTCACAGCGACACAGGCAGATGGGGAACTGAGACACAAACCCCTTCTTCATCTGAGTGACACTATCCTCCAGCCCCAGGAGGCCTATACACAAAGCAGTGAGTAGGTTTGACCCAGGTTCCCAGGTCCAAGGTCCACAGGCTGCTCCCTCTTCTCTGCCCTGCAGGTGGGATCTGCAGAGGATGTATGATGAATAACAAAAATTACCATTTAGTGATATTCCATTTGTTTGAAGAGGCAGAGCATAACTGGATAGGTTCAGTGCAGATGTGGAGGACCTTTGTACAGGGCCACATCTCACCTCTGAGATGAAAACTGCAGTATCGTAGAGTAAAAATGCACAGGGTCACACTGACAACAGATTTGTTCCTGAAGAATGAGATTCCAAATTCAATGATGTCAAAGTAGTAACCATTCAAAATGTAGCAAGGCAAAAAAAAAATTTTAAATACTATAAGAAATGAACAGAGCCTCAGTTGGCTGTGGGACCACCTCATGCTGCCCACTATGCTTGTAACTGGAGCCCCAAGAAGAAAAGACAGACAGGAGGGAAGAGAAAAGATGCTTAAAGAGGTATTGGACAGAAATGTTACAAATTTGGTGAAAACAATAACTGACATACATATTCAAGAAGTTCATCAAAGCTCAAGCACAGTAACCATGAGGCACCGACGTTATCATCACCTCACAGCCACATTGCTGATCATCATTGTGGAAGTCAACTATGAAGCAGCCAGGGAGAATGTGCAGATCATCTGCAGAGGAATAAATATGGTGAGAGCAGATTCTTACTACAAGCAAAGCAAGCAAAATGACCATGGATAAATGTCTTTTAAAAGGAAGCTCCTAAACTATATATCTGTAAGGGGACCTGGGTGGCTCATTTGGTTAAGTTTCTGCCTTTGGCTCAGGTCATGATCCTAGAGTCCCAGGATCAAGTTGTCCCACTGCCTGCTCAGCAGGGACTCTGCTTCTGCCTGTTTGCCCCAACCCCAACTTGTGTGTCCTCTCTCTCTCTCAAATGAATGAAATATGTATGTATGTATATACATATATATATATACACATATATACAAATATACATATATACATACATACATATATACAAAATCTTACATGTATATACATATAAAGTATATACTTTATATGTATTTACATATAAAGATTTTATGCTATATCAACATATAGACCATATTTTTTTTAAAAAGGAAAGATTTGTCCACCTGAAATTCATTATCCCATGAAAATATCTCTCAAAAATGAAGCAAGATAAAGCTCTCAGCCTGCAGAACGTCACATAATTGATCACCCACAGACGTTCACCACAGCAGTGAGTGACAGACGCCCCTCATACAGAGGAACAGTCTCTCAGACAGCAATGTGACTCCACACAAAGGGATGAAGAGCATCAGCTTTGGGAACTACCTGGACAAACATAGAAATGTCTCTGGATGATCACTGTGTGAAGCCAAACATAATAACAACATTCTCTGGCTCATGATGAATCTCAGAATTAAACTCATGACCACCATAGCCCAAAGTCAGGGGTGGGTGAGAACATATTAAACAGTCCTTGATCTATGTGAGGTGATATAGAAATCACTGGAAGGTAGACTTCAGGAAGAGATATTGGTCCTGTAAACCTTGAAGCAACAATAAACTAAAACCTCTCAAGAACAAAGAGTTATATCTAATGGGGGGTGTGTTCATTAGGGTTCTCCAGACAGAACCAACAGGAGAGGCACACAGCTGAACCTTGAACAACATGGGCTGACTTGCTGAGTCCAGTTACTCACAAGAGTTTACATGTTAGTAAAGTAAATGTATTTTCTCTTGTTCATGCTTTTTCCCCAAATCTGTATGTTTTATTCCCAGAAGACAGCCAGGAATGGGAGTGCTGAGCAGCCAGACAGGTGGAAGGACATTTCTCCAGTAGGTTGTGCCTGCCTGATCCAGGGTCTACCCCAGAGCAGAAGCCTGGTTTTCAGGGAGACAGTAAGGGTAGGGCGTGGAACGCTCTGAGGGGACATGGTCTCTGGTGACAGGTGCACACTTGTGAAGCTACAGGGAGCAGAGAAGGTCCTTCTTTATTGCCAAGACTCTTCTGTGAGAAATACCACATCACCACACAGACTTCTGATCAATATCCTTCTGGTCAATACCTTCACTTGGTGAAGGTCCATTTGATGGCATTTTCCAGCATGCTCCATCCCTTGGACCAGACTTCTATCCCCTTCCACAGGTGGTGGATGTCCTCTCTAGTCATTCAGATCTTGCTGTGCTTATGGATTTGACCTTAGGGCAAACAGTGATCTCATTAATCTACACATGACTCTGTGGTTGCTGTCTCTCCAACTGGTCACAAGGGAAGGCCAGGCTCCCTGAACCTCACTCAGCAGAGGAGGCTGGAAGGTCAAGGAGCTGAGTGCAGTTCATGTCTGTTTGTCACACTGTTAGGGCAGGTACTTGTATATTAACCATATGCTTGTTGATGTTCTTGACTGAGGACTGGTGCACAGAGTCAGCACAGTGCCATCCTCACTGGAGGCTCACATGGTGCTGGTCTGGCAGGGGCTGCAAAGGCCCCACACACCAGTACCAGTGATCCTAATTTTCCTAATTTTCTTCTTCACAACATTTTCTTTTTGGACTCACTTTTTGTGAGAATATGATATATAGTGCATAACCCACTGTGTATGTTGTCAGTAAGGTTTTGGTCAAGAGTAGACTAGTAGTAGTTCAAGTTCGAGGGAGTCTAAGATATATGCAGATTTTAGACTGCACCTGTGTCAGCACCCCTAACACCTGCTTTGTTCAAAACTCAACTGTAATGTGAATTTTTCATAATCTGTTCAAAAAAATAAATAAATGTGGTAGGCTTCCTAACTCATTCATGTAGACATTGTTACACTGATACCAAAAGTACACCTCACTGGAAAGCTATAGATTGCTGTCTCTTACAAATACAGGCACAGAAATCATCAACAAAATATTGTCAAACTTAATCTAGCAACACATAGAAAGAAATAGACACCAGGAACAAAGAGATTTATTGCAACAATACAAGGGGTTTGAAAATACAAAAACAATTAGTAGAATACAGCATATCCATGGAATAAAATGCCAGACTCACATGATTATCTCAATAGATGCAGAAAGAGCATTTGACAAATCCAATATCCTTTCATTAGAAAATGACAGACCACCCAGCAGATGAGCACAATGACCATCAGCTACAAAAAGGCTGCTGCTTCCACTTTGGTTTGCTCCTTTTCACACAGGGACCATTCCTGTGATTCACCAAAACCAGAAACAAAAGAGCAAAATGAATTCTGACAACACCTCACTCCAGACCCCAATTCTTAACTTCTACAAAAAATATTACCTGGTTCTGACAAGATTTAAATCACAGACACCTTAGGTTCTCATTGTTTCTTCAGCCTCAGACAAACAGGAATCTTCCCCACAGACACTGGCTCTGCTGTCCCCAAACACATGTCCTGTACCTGTTCCTTCTTCTCACCCTCACAGAGTCTCTAGTGTCACCTCCCCAAAACTACCTCTTCCAACCTCTCCTTGCACAGTGTCATTTTCCTGATATCCAACTTAATTGTCTGCATATTACCTACTAATGAATGGTTTTTCCCTATAATTATTTGATTAGTTCATTGATTTGTGGTCATTATTTCCCTACTGGTCACAAAACCTTACTGTTAAGATATACAGATAGTAAGCAGAGGCACGAACAGACAAATTTCCTCCCAATAAAGCCTGGAGGCAGAAGCCTACTTTCCAAGATACTCTCCAATTCCAGGTCCCCAATCTACTCACTTTTTGTCTCAACATCTCAGCCATGGAGCTTTGCTTTTCTTTCATTCTTACTGACAACAGAGCTCACATGACTACTACAGGTCCAGCTGTCACACCATGTTCAAAAGGAAAGGCACTCCATATATCTGGTGTGTTTCCTTACTTCATGAGATCAAAAGTCCCCAGAAAAATCACCAGATGAATGACATAGCTATTGACCAGTGCTAAACACAGGGTCAGTACCGGCCGTGAAGGACATAGGAATAACAATGGTTTTGACTTTCAAATGAATACAGAAGACAAGACCTAGGTAAAAGGTCTACTGTCTCACCAAAACAAGTGTGTCCATTATGTCACCCCACCCACAACGTGGAAACTCTGAGAGAGCAACTGTCTTGTTCACAAAGCTTTCCCAGGATGGAAAGTCTGCCAGACCAAAGTGGGACTGAATAAATTATTTGCCAGGGGAGTGTTCTCCTGCCTTTATCCATGGAGCTGTAGCCACCACTGCCCTAATTTGGTACATCAGCCACCAGGGTTACTAGGAAGCAGTTCCTGAGTCCTGTGTCCCCCAGCCCCCAGCCCAGAACAATACCCATGATGACCCACCACCTCAATGGTGGGAGCAGTAACACCTCAGACGAGTTGCACTTTCTCCTCCTATTTTTCATGGATGCTCGGATCTCCTTCAGGCTGGCCTTGAGAGTGGCAGGGCACATAGAGTAGAATATATCTCCCTGAGTCCAGCAGTCCACAGATCAGGAAATAAGCATGTGAGCAGTGGGTTCTGAATCTCCACCGGGACTAAAAGATTTCCCTGCACCTCCAGACGAGTGGCCAGCAGGAGGTAGCAGAGATTAACCGGCCAAGCCATCTGGCCATGGGGAGGGTGTGGGCATCAGGAGTTCTAACAGGGAGTGTTGTTCACCAGCACCTGGAACCAGAAGGAAAGGTGCAGGTTTTCTACACTGTCGCCTTTGACTCTAATGTAAAATTCTGACTCGGGGGCTTTCAGATCTGTATCTTGGTGATTTTGTCTCCGTCTCTAGCACAGGTCCAAGACTTCATGCCTCCCCACCCAGCACATTTCTGATACACTCAGTCATTGTCAGTCTCTGCTCAAGCTGAGTTGGCCCCAGCATACAACGCATCCTGTGGATACTGAGACACAACATCTATGACCAGCCCTCAGGACACACACCTACATCAGCCCTTCAATGGCTCCTTAAAACTCCATGTGTGCTTGGCAAGGGAGAACTTTTGTTTGGGTTCTGATGTTTCCCAATGGACATATGGCTTAGGCACTGCACTGACTTAAGCCACCTAGTGCCTGCAGAGGAAACCTGCTATTGTGGGTTAAGAAAATGCAGACAAACTCCACCTCAGTGCTCCACCAGCACAGACCAGACCAGCTGTGTTGTCAGGATAAGCAGAGGGATCGAGTTCATTCCCCAGACTATGGACTGGGGGTGAAGCAGAATCCCCTGAACTAATGGTGGGTCTGCAACCCCAGCCCTCACTTCTCTGTGTCCCTTGGGGCTGAGACCTGCTCTGAAACCACAAGGCTCCTCAGCAGCAGCCCCTGAACCTCAGCTGATTTGCAGGACCATCTTATCCCTCCAGCAAGGGGATAAGAGTTGCCTGGGATGAAGCCAGCCCAGCCACAGGACTTGGGGAACAGAATCAGGTCACTCCACCATGGCCTGAACCCACCTCCTCCTTGGCCCCCTTGCTCACTGCACAGGTGCTACACCCAGGCTCAGACCCTCTGCAGCCCCCAGGGATCTGGAGCGATCCAGGCCCTGACTCTGAGCTCAACAGGGAGCTGCTTGTCGAGGGGAGGATGAACATGACCCTGCTGCAGGATGAGAGACTGGAGGGGGGCTGAGATGCTGGGAGGGTGGAAACAGGGCCCCGAGAATCCCTGGAGCTCAGGCCAGGCAGGTGATGGTGTTCTAGGGATGAGACCCAGAGCTGAAAGCCTAACACTCCTTTTCTTTCTTGCAGCATCTGTAGCCTCCTTTGCTGACTCAGCCCCCATCTGTGTCAGTGGCTCTGAGACAGATGGTCCAGGTCACCTGTGGGGGAAACAAAATTGGAAATAAAAATGTTTACTGGTACCAGCAGAAGTCAGGCCAGAGTCCTGTGCTGATCATCTATTCTAGAAGCAGCAGGCCCTCGTGGATCCCTGAGGGATTCTCAGACACCAACTCTGGGATCACACCCACCCTGACCATCAGTGGATTTCAGACTGACTATTACTCTCAGGTGTGGGATAGCAGTGCTGATGCTCACAGTAACACAATGCCTTCCCTGTCTGTGTCTCACTCTCCTCCAACACCAGGAGGCCTGTGCACAAAGCAATGAGCAGGTCTGACTCAGGTCCCCAAATGCAACATCCCCAGACCTCCCTAGACACCCACATGTTGGCAGTACCTGCACAAGGTGTACAGGGTTGATTTGGGGCTCCTGAGATTGTCTGGGCTGAAAATATTTGGAAATAGAGTGACTGGGCATAAGCATTAACAGAAAGAAACATCTGTCAATCGTCATCATCCCGCATTTCCATATGGTGGTCATAGACCACTCCTTCACCCAACTTCCCAGGACTAAAGCCCAGAATCTTCCAGCTCACTAGAGCTCCTAAAACCCTGCCACCTGCCAGCTGGGGATTCTGAGTGGAGCAGACCAGTGCATTACTCACTGTAGTCACCCCTCTTCTGGTCTCACATAAGCCCCCATCTCTGCCTGGAGCTCCTGACAGTCACAGGGATCCTCCTCACTGGAGAAGTGCTCTTGGTAGAAAACTGTCTCCCCAGGTTTCTGGCCATTCTCGGAGAGACTGTGTTGAATGATGGCCTGACCCAAGGTCCCAAGACCCTCTCTCAGGTTCAGGTGTCTTGAATGGTCCGAGCAGGAAGGCAGCCTCATCTGATGTCCCACTGTATGTCACTCTCTTTCTGCACTGTCTGGCCAGCCTCACTCCCTCCAGATTTCCTGCAAATGCACTTCTCCATCTCAGAGTCTGTTTTTGGGAACCCAATCCAGGACAACCAGGGACCTGAGGAGTCTACTATAGATCCACAAAGCTCTGCTTTCTCCTCCAAATCCAACTTAGCATGTGAGATCCCCAGACAGACCATATTGTATCTTCTATTTTTATACAATGAGAAAAGATGCATACACACTTGGTGCTATGAGTTCTGATAGGCAGTTGGAGAGTCTGTCCATCCTGAGAGTGAATGGGGGATGATGAGACAGTGGCCTCCTCCTACAAAGTGTCCAGGTGGTATACAACCATGGGACTGAGACCAACAATGGGTGCTGCCTCATTGATACTTCCCAAATGGTGCCCAAGAACTTCTCTTAACAGTCACCCTACCCAGAAATATGGACTGACAATGATCTTATGAAATACAGCTCAGCCTGTCAATGCAGACAAGTAATAAGCCAGCACAGCCCACCCCTCCTCCACATGACATTCACCCAGGTCCCCACAAATCAGGCTCCAAATAAAGAGAATATTTGGAGCCTTGCTTCCACGTCATAGGATAAATCTGTGAAGTGAACAACTATGAACATGTTCACCCTTTCCCTACAAGGGGATACAAAATACATTTTTGTCTACTTGTGATTTTTATTTTGTCCCAACTGATTTGATATCCCATAAATTTGAAAGTGAGATATAAAGTTAACTATTGTTAATACATTTGATGATAGTTAATAATGGGATGGAGCAAGTGAACAAAACAGAAACATATGATGACTATGTATCCAAACATTTTTTGTCAATTTATTTATTTTCAGTAAAACAGTATTCATTATTTTTTCACCATACCCAGTGCTCCATGCAATCCATGCCCTCTATAATACCCACCACCGGGTACCCCAACCTCCCACACCCCCACCACTTCAAACCCCTCAGATTGTTTTTCAGAGTCCATAGTCTCTCATGATTCACCTCCCCTTCTAATTTATGCTGACTCCCTTCTCCTCTCTAACACCCCTTGTCCTCCATGATATTTGTTATGCTCCACAAATAAGTGAAACCATATGATAATTGACTCTCTCTGCTTGACTTACTTCACTCAGCATAATCTCTTCCAGTCCCGTCCATGTTGCTACAAAAGTTGGGTATTCATCCTTTCTGATGGAGGCATAATACTCCATAGTGTATATGGACCACATCTTCCTTATCCATTCATCCATTGAAGGGCATCTTGGTTCTTTCCATAGTTTGGCGACTGTGGCCATTGCTGCTATAAACAGTGGGGTACAGATGGACCTTCTTTTCACTACATCTGTATCTTTGGGGTAAATACCCAGGAGTGCAATGGCAGGGTCATAGGGAAGTTCTCTTTGTAATTTCTTGAGGAATCTCCACACTGTTCTCCAAAGAGGCTGCACCAACTTGCATTCCCACCAACAGTGGAAGAGGGTTCCCCTTTCTCCACATCCCCTCGAACACTTGTTGTTTCCTGTTTTGTTAATTTTGGCCATTCTAACTGGTGTAAGGTGATATCTCAATGTGGTTTTAATTTGAATCTCCCTGAAGGCTAATGATGATGAACATTTTTTCATGTGTCTGATTGCCATTTGTATGTCTTGATGGGTGAAGTGTCTGTTCATATCTTCTTCCCATTTTTTGATATGTTTGCCTGTTTCGTGTGTGTTGAGTTTGAGGAGTTCATTATAGATCCTGGATATCAACCTTTTGTCTGTACTGTCATTTGCAAATATCTTCTCCCATTCCGTGGGTTGCCTCTTTGTTTTTTTGACTGTTTCCTTTGCTGTGCAGAAGCTTTTGATTTTGATGAAGTCCCAAAAGTTTATTTTTGCTTTTGTTTCCTTTGCCTTTGGAGACATATCTTGAAAGAAGTTGCTGTGGCTGATATCGAAGAGATTACTCCCTATGTTCTCCTCTAGGATTCTGATGGATTCCTGTCTCATATTGAGGTCTTTTATCCATTTTGAGTTTATCTTTATGTATGGTGTAAGAGAATGGTCGAGTTTCATTCTTCTACATATAGGTGTCCAGTTTTCCCAGCACCATTTATTGAAGAGACTGTCTTTTTTCCACTGTATATTTTTTCCCGTTTTGTCGAAGATTAATTGACCATAGATTTGAGGGTTCATATCTGGGCTCTCTACTCTGTTCCACTGGTCTATGTGTCTGTTTTTATGCCAGTACCATGCTGTCTTGGTGATCACAGCTTTGTAATAAAGCTTGAAATCAAGTAACGTGATGCACTCAGCTTTATTTTTGTTTTTCAACATTTCCTTAGCGGTTTTGCCGATGGCCTGGGCTGGGAGTGCCCGGCTTGCGCACCCCTCTTTCAGAGGTGGCTATGGGTCGCTTGCACGTCTCAGGCACTGAGAACGGGGCGCAGGTCCGTAAGCACCAGGCTGGGCATTTGCGCACCTCTGTCAGGGTAGAGTTTGGGGCGCGCGGCTTAGGCTTTGAAACAATGGCGCGGATCAAAGAGCGCTGGCGGGGCCTTTGTAACTCAGGGGAGCATGAGGGACGTGCGCGCATATCTCAAGCTTTGTGGTAGGGCTCACGTGTTCTGCCAACCAGTGTGGCTCCCATCTCCTCACAGGAACTAGAACCCACGCATTCTTGGGCGCGCTGGCGGCTTAGGGACCAAGAGCTGGTTTCTCCGCCGCACTCTCTCTGCCTCGGTGCTGGGGAGGCTGTCCTGGGACCGGGGACTTAAGCCCCTCTCTCTAGCCGTCCTGATTCCCACAATCTCCCCCCGCGATCCTTTGCTCTTTGGAAGTGCTTTCTTTTTTTTTTTTAAGATTTTATTTATTTATTTTTCAGAGGGAGAGTGAGAGCAAGCACAGGCAGACAGAGTGGAAGGCAGAGTCAGAGGGAGAAGCAGGCTCCCCGTGGAGCAAGGAGCTCGATGTGGGACTGGATCCCAGGACGCTGGGATCATGACCTGAGCCGAAGGCAGCTGCTTAACCAACTGAGCCACCCAGGCGTCCCTGGAAGTGCTTTCAACCAGTCTCCAAGTTAATGCTGGTCCCAAGACGCAGGGCACTCTCACTTGTATTGGGGTATTACTTTCCAACTGGTCACCTCTGGTGGCTCCCTCCTCCTTTTATCTTCTGATATCAGTCCCCCGTTCCCACTTCTCTTTACCTGCCCACTGGCGTCTTCTGCCCCTGTAGAGATCCAGACGTGTATAATTCTGATCTCAGGCTGATTTCATGGGTGATTGGAGTTCTTTGGTAGGTAATCAGCTCACTTTGGGGTACCGGCTGAAAAGGCGCCTCCTCCTACTCCCCTGCCATCTTGTCCCCCCTGTATCCAAACATTTTTACATCATAAGGAGAGAGCATGTGTTAGTTCTATCCTGTTCATTTCTTCCATTACTCAGAGGTCAGAGTGGTATCTATAATTACCTTCCTCACTGTCCAACCCATAGCCTCTTCCCTCAACAAACACCTGAGCTTTCTGGATCCTCCCTGGTTACAACCACCAAACATTCATTCTGGAAGGTGGGTCCCTTATCAACCCTGCTGCATTGGATTGTAGTGAATTTATGACTGTAATCACAGTCCCAGGGAATAATAGAGTATCGGCTCAGTCCATGCATACACTTGCTTACCCCAGCTGTGTTGTAGATATCCAATTGTCTTGTGATAGACAACAAGCTTCCCCTAGCCAGTGCTGCCTACTCATCTGGGTGATTCAATGCTGGGAAGGCGTGGTGTGTTGCCCTCTCAACCACCAGAGCAGTGTGGTCAATATCCCACTGGAGTATCCCATCCACAAGGCATACTCCATGTGGCTGGTATAAAGTCTATTCTTAAATCATTTTTTCTACATCATTACAGGCTAAAGATGAGCTCAGTGACCAGAGTGGGACAGTTAAACCCCAAGAACCAGGTGGCCTCATATGACCTAGGAAGGCAAGGAGAAGAAGTGAGACTTTCCACCATGACCGAGAACCTCACCCTGTGAAGTTCAGTGAGTACACAGTCCCAGGGGGAAGGGGAGGGATTGCTCCCCAAGATACACATGCAGCTGCAGCAGGACTGGGTGGGTCCTAGGCATCTGCAGGTGGGACGGCTCCCCAGTGAGCCTGTGGTGCTCCTCCTCTGAGGACCCCATTCTCAGTGCCTTCATGCCATCTCCCCGGCTGCTCCCAGCACAGGTGAGAGACCCAAAAGGAGACACAGTATGCACACAGGTGCCTTGTTGTCCATCCCACTCAAGTCAATGACGTCAGGGCACTGCTCTCCCAGTTCTCCCCTTTGCTCCCTCCTCACAGGGTTGGGGCCAGTCTGTCCTAAATCCACCTCCCTATACATCTGGGGTCAGAAGGTCACCGTCTCCTGTGCCATGGCAGTAGAGTCACTTGGGATATAATCATGTCTCCTGCTACCAACAGCTCCTGGCACATTCCCATCTGGCCATGGGATGGGGTCAGGAGTCACTCCTCACAGACCCCAGACTCCAACTCTGGGAGCTTGTACTCTTGGAGCATCTCTGGCTCCACAGCAGTCCTGAGAATGGTTACTTGGGAACTCAGAGCCTTGGGATTTATCCTCCAAATCTGTGTGGGTACCAAGTGAAGCCATGCAGTGCAAACCAAAACCTTGCAAACCAGAGCCATAACAGTGAGTACCACTTGGACAAAGACCACATGAGCTGGTACCACTTATGGTAGTGTGTGCATCTTTGACCAAATCCACATTGGCCAAGGCCACCTAGGCTGGTGCCACTAGGACAGATGCCAACTGAGTGGTGCCACTTGAACTGAAGCATTCAGATCTGGTGCCACGTGGGTAGAGGACCCATTCACCAATGCCTTATCCTCAGTGTCACATTAGCCATGGCCATGATAGCCAAAGACACATGAGCTAAGACTACATATCAGATGCCATGCAAACAGAAACCGTGTTTTCCTATGACACGTGGATGAAGCCCTGTCCACCCAGACCCTGTGAGCAGGTGACACTTGCTCATTTGTTGGAATGATGCTAAAATAGCAGCCAAGAAGAACACTGCATTGCAACATTCCTTCCAACCAAAGGTCAGCCCCACATCCTCAGAGGAGTGAAGCCTCTCATGAAGATGACAGAACAGGGTAATGGACAGCGTGATGACAGCCACTACCTGCCAGTAACCATGGCAAATGCTTAATGATGAGGCAAGAAGCCTCCACATTTTGATTCCAGGTAGAGGAATTTAGCTCTCATGCTTGGCCAGCCAAGAAAAAAGGATGGCCTCTGCACTGGACAATGAGGTAGAAATTCCCCCCATGCATGGAAATCACCAATGAAGGATACATTCCCTCATGCAAGTGGGTTCCAAGCAACATTGTGTGGTGTGAAGCCACATGATTCAAATGAAGATTACATCATGGGCACCATGTGGAGTGAGGCCACCTGAGGAGATGCCACTTGGACTGAAGCTGCATGAGTTGGTGTATGGTGAGGAGAGAGCTCTTTCCCAGGGACCTCAGTGATGAGGAACTGAGAACACAGCCACCTGGGCTGGTACAACTCCCTGTTGGAAGAAATGGAGAAAGGGAAGAAGAACATGGACAAAGAAACACTATATACAAGGATGTTATGTGGAATGTCAGTGCTAATCACACCCTGGAAATGGTCTAAATGCAAAGAAAAGACAGATTGTCAAACTGAGTTTAACAGTAATGCCTGACTCTATGTCCCATTTCAGAAAACTACTATAAATGAAACCACATGAAAATCCAAGTGTAAGTACAAGCTCCCACCAATACCGCTCTACAATGTAGAATATGAAACATTCACAGGGAAGACACAGAGAATGAACACTTAAAAATAGTTAGAATGAAATTATTTATATTGCATGTATTTTATACACACAAACAAAATAAGAAATATTCGCAGTGCACGTCTTAGAGGGGATGGTCTGGGGGGTGGGTAATAGGGTGATGGATATTAAGGAAGGCACATGATATAATGAGCCCTGAGTGTTGTACACAACTATGAATCACTGAACTGTATTCCTGAAAGTAACACACTATATGTTAATTAATTGATTTTAAATTAAAATTAAAAATAAAATTTAAAAATAATTTTTACATACAGACAAACAAGAGCTCCCATGTGGAGCTGAGAGGTAGGAACAGCTCCACAGGCACCAGGTCCATGAAGCCTTCCCAGAAGCACAGAGATTCTCTTCAGCAGCCTGAGAAGGAGCATTTCCACAGGAACCAGTGATGACATGACAGAATCTCGGGATGGCCAGGTCCAGCTGTAGGTTCAGGAGACAGAGCTCTGGATTCTTCACCATGACTGGGACCCTCTCCTGCTCCCCCTCCTCACTCTCTACCCATGTCTTGCCTGTAAGGCCCTGCCCAAGGGCTCAGCCCCCACAGGACCCTGAGCATGACCCTGAGCCTGAGCTCAGCCCAGGGAATGCTGCAAGGGTGGAGACAATGAGAATGAGCCCCAGAGTCTCCCAATTTTGCAGGCCCTTTGGTTATCTGTAAGATTAGCTTCCCCCTAGATAGAGTGGCCATGACATCCTCGTCACTACCACCTACTCAGGAGACAGAGGACCAAACAATAATGCTGAGCAGAGCCCAAAGACCCAGGCCAGGGCCCTGCATGGCCAAACAGCCTCCACTGTCCCCACAGGTTCTCCATCTCTAACCTGAGACATGACCCCACTGACCTTCTCCATGTGCAAGCCACAGGGGTTCTTTAGAGACCAGCCAGGATGGGGGATGGCAGTGAGTCTGGAACAGAAAGCCTGCTGCCCCACCTGGTGCCACCCTCCCTCCCTATTTCTTGTCCTGGTAGCTATGCCCTGAGGAGTTTATAATAATAACAACAACAACAATAATAATGCAGATTTATCGGAGAAAAACAACTATCATATGATCTCCCTGATATGAGGAAGTGGAGATACAACATGGGGGGTTTGGGGGTCAGGTAAAGAATAAATGAAACAAGATGGGATCAGGAGGGAGACAAACCATAAGAGACTCTTAATGTCACAAAACAAACTGAGGGGGACCGGGGGAAAGGGGTAGGGAGAGGGTGGTGGGGTTATGGACATTGGGGAGGGTATGTGCTATGGTGAGTGCTTTGAAGTATGTAAACCTCGAAATTCACAGACCTGTACCCCTGGGACTAATAATACATTATATGTTTGTAAAAAAAAATAAAATAAAATAATGCAGATTTATGTGCACAAGTAAGCTTTACACCAAAAGCATCACCTGTTCCCATTTATGACAATCTGCACTAATTGGGGTGGGGAAGCATCAGTCTTGACTTAATACACAGGAAACTGGATGTGATGGGACATTACAAGGATTTATCCAGATTTGGCCCTTTTCCAATGCACTACACTCTACCCCATATTCTTCTTTGTATACAAGATACCAGGCTAGTCCAGGACATTTCAACCCTAGGACAAGTACAGGAATCCCACTTGTCCTGCCTCATGTACCATGTATGTGGCCTATCTGTGCTGGGCTGGACAGGGCTTAGGGGTGAGGCAGCTGCCTATGGGAGGCTGGAAACCATAGTCCACATCCCTTCTCAGGGACAGGTGTTATGGGGAGACCTGGAGGAATAAAGCTTCTGGTCTGAGTTCTCCTCCACCAAGAGGGGGCAGCAGAGCTGCATCAGAAATAGCAGGACAGAGGCTGGGGCTGTCCATGGGGAGCCTCACAGGGACACCAATTCTGGGGGTCCACAGAAGTCCAGGGTTCAGTCCCCAGAAAGAAGTTGGAATAATCACTCCTATCTCCAGCTGCTGAAGAGACCTTGCTCTGAAGGTCAGACACACAGTGACACCCAGGACACTGACAGGAGTCCTGACATAGGAAATGCATCCCCCTACTCTGTGCACTGGTGTTCCAGGAGCTATCTCGTCTGAGCTGGACTTGTTGAGAACATCCTGACCACTCACCTTCTGAATCTCCATCCCCATGTCCAGGCAGAAGCAGACCCAGGATTGCAGCTTCTTTGCTCAGGAGGGTCTCATGGGGTGGGACAAGGAGTACTTGGAGTCCCTGGTCTCTGGAATGACTGACACAGCCTCCTTGTGAGACTGTCTCCAGAAATGGATTCTCACTACCTGAGGCCTGAAGTGGAGGAAATTTGCATACAGCTCTGGTCCCTGGGCTGTCCTTGTGCAGTGACACAATCCAACTCCCTCCTGGGATGCTGGCCTGGCTCCAGAACTCACCATGTCAGAAGACATGGCTGGGACCCTAACAACACATGGAGCTCTGAAGTGTCTTTTTTAGTCAGTCGTGATTTCACATACCAATCACTTGTTTCCACGAAACATTGATGAATAATCATAAAGGAATCAATGTGCTGACAATCTATGAGCTGGTCTGCTGTGGGATGGGGATGTCAGAGAGATTAAATCACCACGTGTCAATACACTAGACATTGTGATCAAACTTCAAAAGCAGATGGTCTGTTAACAAGTGGACTCTCACAGATAACGATGCACAGACATTCTGATGAGAAAGTTCCACAATCTGATGACATGGGGAGCATAGGATCACAGTGCCGCAGGGGGACACAGTGGGGACACAGTGCAGGAGGAGGAAGGTAATAAGGGCATAGGACCATCTTTCCTTGAACAGGTGTCTGCATCTCTCAGAGGACCCAGCCCAGCTCCATGGCTAGGCTCCTGAAAGACCCCAGAGAGAGCCAAGGGCAGACCCCATACAGAGTAGTTTCATTTGGTTATCATGTGTTCAGATGCCAGGAAAGTAACTGATCCCAGATGTTTGTTGTCGAGGATGGTTTTGAAACTGGCAGCTGCTTGGAGTAAACTCAGGGCTCTTCTCTTCCTCCTCAATCACATGTTCTGATCTCACAACTCGTGGATCACTTAGGAGCCCCTGAAGTGGAGGAAATTTGCATAACTACCAACAATCACTGACCCAAGGACCTAGAAAGGAATAAAAGAGGCTAGGGTGGAACCCAGAAGTGCTATGGTGTCTCAGGAGGCAGAGCTCTGGGCATTTCCACCATGGACTGGACCCCTCTCCTGCTCCCTGTCCTCACTCTCTGCACGGTGCTGTCCCTGGGCCCTCTGCAAATGCTAAGCCCCTACAGGACCTGAGCTGAGCCTGTCTCAAAACTTGAGCTCAGACCCAGCACAGCTTCATTAGGGGGATGCAGGGAAGGAGGCCCTGAACCTCACACCAACCTCTCTTCTGTCTTTTCAGGCTCCATGGCCTCCAGTGTGCTGACTCAGCCTCCCTCTGTGTCAGTGTCCCTAGGACAGATGGCTACCATCACCTGCTCTGGAGAGATACTGAGCAAAGAATATACACAATGGTACCAGAAGAAGCCAGGCCAATCACCCAAGTTGGTCATTTATAAGGACACTGAGCATCCCTCTGGGATCCCTGATCATTTCTCTGGCTCCGGTTCAGGGAACACACATACCCTGACCATCAGTGGGGCCCAGGCGGAGGATGAGGCTATTACTGTCAGTCATTCGATCTCAGTGCTGATGCTCACAGTGACACAGGCAGACAGAGAAGAGACACAAACCCCTTCCCCATCTCTGTCACACTCTCCTCCAGTCCCCAGAGGCCTGTGGACAGAGCAGTGAGCAGGTCTGACACAGGTTCCCAGATCTGAGATCTCCCAGCTGACCTACCTCACACCCTTCCAGGCACGCTCTGCATGGGATGGATCGTCAGCCATAAGAGAATAAGAATACATTTATTATAAGTACATTTATTCTGTGACCATGAGCACATGAATGACTGGATATGTTAAGAGACGATCTAGAAGACAGTTTTCAAAGGCAAGATCTTTTAAAAACACCCCTAAATGACCATCTTAAGTCCTGAGATGTAAAAATACAGAGATGATACTGACAGTGGATTATATGTAATAAAAGAAGAGACTAGTCATCTTGATGTCACATAATAGAGACTGTTCAAAATGAAACACAGAGTTAAATAGCTGGAGAAATTGAAGAAAATCTCAGTGCAAGAAGACAGCTTCTTTCCACCTTAAGATGTGTAATTGGAGTAACTTAGGCAGAGAAGGTTGGGGTTGGGTGATGACTGAAAATATATCTGAAGGGGAAAAGCCAACAAGTTTTCAAATTGGTGAAATTCATGAACCAATATATCCAGGAAGCTCAAAGAAGCTCAGGCACTGGCAACATGAGAGACAGCATAGCGCACATTATATGAAATTGCTACAAACCAGCGAGGCAGACACTCTTATAGCCAGAGAGGAGAGTCGTGTTCTTTACGGAAGAACCAGAATTATGATGGGAGCACATTTCTCATTATAGGCCACGTAAGCTAGAAAAGACTGATGCATTATTTTCAAAATATTAAAAGAAAATACCTGTCCATGGTGATGTCTACCCAGTGAAAATATCTTTGAAAACTGAAAGCAAAATAGAGTATTTTCTGTTGCAAATCATACAGAATTGACCTCCTGCAAACCCTCACTACAAGAATGCCCCTCAGACAGAAGGACAGGAAAGTAGAGAGTTAATTGCATCTACATAAATATATAAAAAGCATCAGATATCCTATGTATGTGGATAAGTATAAAAGCATCTGTATTTGTTGATGTGTACAAAAGATAGTCAGCTGCTTACATCAGAAAGGATAACAATGTGTTGTGATTTATGCTGGATGTGAAAATAAAACTTACGACAATGAGAGCAAAGATGATGGGGAAGAGAAGACCATGTTATGACATTCTTAGCCTAAGTATGAATAGGATCATCACGGCAAATAAGTTTGATCAATTAAGAGGTAAAGATTCAAATCCTAAAGAAAAATTAAAATAAAATGTCTTCACAATAAAGGCTTACAGCTAATGAGGTCAATCAGTTAGGATTCTCCAGAGAATACAGATGCAGTAGGACATGTATCTCATATACACAGGGAGAGACTTATATTTAGAAATTTGGGGGGGAGACAAGATGGCGGGGAAGTAGGAGGATGTGCCGTTTCAACCTGTACCCTAAAGTGAGCTGATTACCTACCAAAGAACTCTGATCACCCACGAAATCAGCCTGATACCAGAATTATACATGTCTGGATCTCTACAGGGGCAGAAGACGCCAGTGGGCTGGTAAAGTGGAGTGGGAACGTCAGACTGATATCAGAAGATAAACAAAAGGCTGGGGCGGGGACCACTAGAGGCAGCCGATTGGAAAGTAATACCCCAATATGAGAGTGCCCTGTGACTGGGGACCCGCATTAACTTGGAGTCTGGTTGAAAGCACTCAAAAAGAACAAGGATTGTGGGGGGAAATTGTGGAAATCAGGGCAGTTAGGGACAGGGTTTTAAGTTCCCGGACCCAGGACAGCCTCCCCTGGCACAGAGAGAGTACGGCAGAGAAACCAGGTCTTGGTCCCTGAGCTGCCAGCATGCCCCAGAACGCATGGGGTCTGGCTCCTGTGAGAGCTGGGAGCCTCAACAGATGGCAGAACGCTGTGCTGTGCTATCAGAGCCTGAGATGCGCATGCCCTACACCCTCCCCTGGGAGAGGTGTGCGCAGGTGCCAGCCTAGTGCTCTCGGACCCGGAAAGACCAGGAACTCCCAGCCCGGGCCAGCGGGAAAATCTCAGTGTGCGATCACTACTTGGAACCTCTCTGGTGGTCTGGAGCTGCCCAGACAGCTGCCGCTGCCGCAGTTTGGGGTACAAGCAGGAGATCGACATGCCCAGGGACCACAGACTCAGAACCTGCTCTGCCAGTAGCTCTGCAGCACCCACAGGGGAGCAGCTGAGGCTTCTCTCTGAGGGGGAGGTCAGGGAGCAGTTAGCTTTCCTCTAAACCTCCAAAAATCATCAAAAGCTGTCAAGGCTAGAGAAAAAAACAAAAAACAAAAACGAACAAACAAACATAAAAACCTCCAGAGAACAAAAGCCTGAAAAACCGGTTTCCTCAGAACCCACCCCCCCTTGGGGGGGGCAGGAGGATTTAACTCAGGGAACATCATTGACTGAAAACCCATATGACAGGCTCCTCCCCCAGAAAGCCAACCAGGAAAGAAAAAAAAAAGACGACAAGAGAAAAACGGCCACTACTTCAAAGATACAACTTTTATTTTTAACTCGTTCCCACCATTCTGGTTTATTTTTTTATAGTTATAGATAATTTTTTAACCTATTTACCATCACAGTGAGATGTCCAGTACATCTAATTCCATAATAACCTATTAACCTGAACTTTTTGATACATACACCCATGTTTTTCTTTTGCTTTTCTATTTTTTTTACTTTTTTTTAAATTTTAGTTTAGTTTAGTTTATTCTGTTTTTATTTTTATTTTCTAATATTCATATAGAGTTAAGCTTCAAGGTAACCCCCTTTCCCCAATCAATGCTACCCCTATAGGTAAACCAATTTTTAATCCCCCTTTATTTTACGAAAGTTGAGTCCTTTAACAAATATATCAAGATACATCCAGGAAGAATCAAAACAACCTTCCTCACCCACACTGAGAATTTATAAACACTCTCCCACCTTTTTCTTTCACCAGTGTTTCTGTGTTTTTGTGTTTGTACTGATAGTATATAAATCTTATACATGGGGTTCTTTTTGACGAGGTTCTTCATTTTTTTTGTTCATATATATATATATATATATATATATATATATATATATATATTCTTTTCTCTTGTCATATACTTTTATCAGTCTTTTTGTTTGTCTGTTTTTGTTTGTATACTTCATAAATCTTACCTTCAGGTCCATTTGGGCTGAGCCTTCTCTTTTATCTTCCCTTTCTCTCTTTCTCTCTCTCTCTCTCGTTTCTTTTTCTTTTCTTTTTTCTCTCATTTGGGTGGGGAACCCTGATTGCTAAGAAGCATTCCAGGGTGCACCTTGACTACACCACAATTGATATATCCAGCTACATCCATTCAGCCAACTCTAACCAAAATGAGTAGGAGGAGGAATGCCCAACAGAAGAAAAATACAGAGGATGGACCTTCTGCAACAAAGCTAATGGCTATCAACATAGACAATATGTCGGAAAGATAATTCAGGCTAACAATTATCCAGGCAATAGCTAGGCTGGAGAAAGCTATGGATGACCAAAAGGAATTGATTAGGGCAGAGCAGAAAGCCACCAGCAATGATGTTCACAATGTTAGGGCAGAACTGAAAGCCACCAAGGATGTTGTTCAAAATGCTCTCAATGAGTTCCAATCTAATCTAAATTCTCTAAAAGCAAGGATAACTGATACAGAAGATAGAATTAGTGACAGGAGAACAAACAGATAGAGAGAAAGGATCAGGAGAAAGCCTGGAACAAACAGCTTAAAAACCACAAAAACAGAATCAGGGAAATAAATGATGCCATGAAATGTTCCAACATCAGAACTATTGGAATCCCTGAAGAGGAGGAAAAAGAAAGAAGTCTAGAAGATATAGTGGAACAAGTTGTTCATGAAAATTTTCCCAATCTCACGAATGGAACCAGCATTGCACTAGAGGCAGAACAGTTTCCCCCCAAGATTATAGATTCTTGAAAATCCTCTAGACACCTAAAAGTAAGAATGAAGAATTATAATTGTAGGCAGACCCTCTTGAAAGCAGCCAGGACAAAGAAGCTCATTACGTACAGAGGAAAGCCCATCAGAATAATGTAAGACCTGTCCACAGAGACCTGGCAAGCCAGAAAGGGCTGGCAAGATATATTCAAGGCACTAAATGAGAAGAACATGCAGCCAAGAATTCGTTATCCAGCAAGACTGACATTCAAAATGGATGGAGAGATAAAGAGTTTCCAAGACTGGCAAGGCTTAAAAGACTATGCAACTATATGTTTATAAAAAATATAAAAAAATTAAAATATAAAAAAATTAAAAATTAAAAAAAAAAAAAGACTATGCAACCACCAAGCTGACGCTGCAGGAAATATTAAGGCGGGTTCTACAAAAGAGAAAAAATCCTAAAAATATCATTGAACAGAAATATATAAACAATATACAAAAAGAAAGACCTCAAAGGTAACACAATGTCAATAAAAATGTATCTATCAATAATCACTCTCCATGTGAATGGCCTAAATGCACTCATAAAATGACACAGGGTTGCAGATTGGATAAAACAACAGGACCTATCCATATGTTGTCTACAAGAGGCCCATTTTGAACCTAAAGGTACACCCAGACTGAAAGTGAAGGAATGGAGAAGCATATTTCATGCCAATGAAACTAGAAGCTGGTTTTTTGAAAGAATCAATAAGATCGATAAACCATTGGGCACACTAATCCAAAAGAAAAGAGAGAAAGCCCAAATTCATAAAATTATGAATGAAAAGGGAGCGATCACAACGAACATGAAGGAAGTAGAAACAATCATCAGAAGCTATTATCGGGGCACCTGAGTGGCTCAGTGGGTTAATCCTCTGCCTTCAGCTCAGGTCATGATCTCAGGATCCTGGGATCAAGCCCCGGGTCAGGCTCTCTGTCCAGTGGGAAGCCTAATTCCTCCTCCCTCCCTCTCTGCCTGCCTCTCTGCCTACATGTGATCTCTGTCTGTCAAATAAATAAAAATCTTAAAAAAAAAAAAGAAGTTATTATCCACAGTTACATGCCAATAAGCTTAGCAACCTAGATGAAATGGATGCATTCCTGGAAAAATATAAACTACCAAAATTGAACCAGGAAGAAATCAACAACCTGAACAGACTGATATCTAGTAACGAGATTGAAGCAGTGATCAAAAATCTCCGAGAAAACAAGAGCCCAGGACCTGACGGATTCCCTGGGGAATTCTACCAAACCCTCAAAGAAGAAATAACACCTGAAGCTATTTCAAAAAATTGAAGCAGAAGGAAAACTTCCTGACTCTTTCTATGAAGCCAGCATTACCCTGATCCTCACACCAGGCAAAGACCCTACCAAAAAGGAGAATTTCAGACCAATATCACTGATGAATATGGATGCTAAGATTCTCAACAAGATCCTAACCAACAGGATCCAACAGCACATTAAAAAGATTATCCACCATGACCAGGTGGGATTCATCCCTGGGCTACAAGGATGGTTCAACATTCGCAAATGAATCAAATTAATAAGAGAAGAGAGAAGAACCACACAGTCCTCTCAATAGATGCAGAAAAAGCATTTGACAAAATCCAGGACCCGTTCCTGATTAAAACACTTCAAAGTATAGGGATAGAGGGAACATTCCTGAACCTCATCAAATCTATCTATGAAAGACCCACAGCAAATATCATCCTCAATGGGAAAAGGCTTGCAGCCTTCCCTTTGAGATCAGGAACAAGACAAGGATGCCCACTTTCCCCACTCTTGTTCAACATAGTATTAGAAGTCTTAGCAACAGCAATCAGACAACAAAGAGAAATAAAAGGTATCCAAATTTGTAATGAAGAAGTCAAACTCTCTTCGCAGATGACATGATTCTTTATATGGAAAACCCAAAAGACTCCACCCCCAAACTACTAGAACTCATACAGCAATTCAGCAACATAGCAGGATACAAAGTCAATGTGCAGAAATCAGTGGCTTTCTTATACACTAACAATGAAAATACAGAAAGGGAAATTAGAGAATCGATTCCATTTATTATAGCACCAAGAACCATAAGATACCTGGGAATAAACCTAACCAAAGAGGTAAAGGATCTGTACTCGAGGAATTACAGAACACTCATGAAAGAAATTTAAGAAGACACAAAAAGATGGAAGACCATTCCATGCTCCTTGGATCGGAAGAACAAACATTGTTAAAATGTCTATACTGCCTAGAGCAATATATACTTTTAATGCTATTCCGATCAAAATTCCATCGGTATTCTTTAAAGAGCTGGAGCAAATAATCCTAAAATTTGTATGGAATCAGAAGAGACCCCGAATCGCTAAGGAAATGTTGAAAAACAAAAATAAAATGGGGGGCATCACGTTACCTGATTTCAAGCTTTTCTTCAAAGCTGTGATCACCAAGACAGCATGGTACTGGCATAAAAACAGACACATAGACCAGTGGAACAGAGTAGAGAGCCCAGATATGGACCCTCAACTCTAAGGTCAATTAATCTTCGACAAAATGGGAAAAAATATACAGTGGAAAAAACACAGTCTCTTCAATAAATGGTGCTGGGAAAACTGGACAGCTATATGTAGAAGAATGAAACTCGACCACTCTCTTACACCGTACACAAAGATAAACTCAAAATGGATAAAAGACCTCAATATGAGACAGGAATCCATCAGAATCCTAGAGGAGAACATAGGGAGTAATCTCTTTGATATCAGCCACAGCAACTTCTTTCAAGATATGTCTCCAAAGGCAAAGGAAACAAAAGCGAAAATAAACTTTTGGGACTTTATCAAAATCAAAAGCTTCTGCACAGCAAAGGAAACAGTCAAAAAAAAATAAATAAAGAGGCAACCCATGGAATGGGAGAAGATATTTGCAAATGACAGTACAGACAAAAGGTTGATATCCAGGATCTATAATGAACTCCTCAAACTCAACACACACAAAACAGACAATCATATCAAAAAAATTGGCAGAAGATATAAACAGACACTTCTCCAATCAAGACATACAAATGGCTATCAGACACATAGAAAAAATGTTTATCATCGCTAGCCCTCAGGGAGATTCAAATTAAAACCACATTGAGATATCACCTTACACCAGTTAGAATGGCCAAAATTAGCAAGACAGGAAACAACATGTGTTGGAGAGGATGTGGAGAAAGGGGAACCCTCTTCCACTGTTGGTGGGAATGCAAGTTGGGATAGCCACTTTGGAGAACAGTGTGGAGATTCCTCAAGAAATTACAAAGAGAACTTCCCTATGACCCTGCCATTGCACTCCTGGGTATTTACCCCAAAGATACAGATGTAGTGAAAAGAAGGGCCATCTGTACCCCAATGTTTATAGCAGCAATGGCCAAGGTTGCCAAACTGTGGAAAGAACCAAGATGCCCTTCAATGGACGAATGGATAAGGAAGATGTGGTCCATATACACTATGGAGTATTATGCCTCCATCAGAAAGGATGAATACCCAACTTTTGTAGCAACATGGACGGGACTGGAAGAGATTATGCTGAGTGAAATAAGTCAAGCAGAGAGAGTCAATTATCATATGGTTTCACTTATTTGTGGAGCATAACAAATATCATGGAGGACAAGGGGTATTAGAGAGGAGAAGGGAGTTGGGGTAAATTGGAAGGGTAGGTGAACCATGAGAGACTATGGACTCTGAAAAACAATCTGAGGGGTTTGAAGTGGTGGGGGGGTGGGAGGTTGGGGTACCAGGTGGTGGGTATTATATAGGGCACAGATTGCATGGAGCACTGGGTGTGGTGAAAAAATAATGAATACTGTTATGCTGAAAATAAATAAATAAACTTAAAAAAAACCCTGAAATTCTATATATTATTTTCTCTTAGCACATGCATGTTTCACTTCTGAGTGTTCCATAAACTTGGTATTAGCTTGATGTTCCTGCTCATCTTCCGGGGGAGGGCACTGTGGGGCTGATTCTCAACTGTCTTCACCCTGTGACATTCACCACCCCTTGTCATGGGGCCAGGCTCAATGAAAGCTGCTTTGGATGGCTCTATGTGGCTTTTGCTTCCTGAAGCCTTTCTGCACTTCAGTAGAGGATGAGACTGAAAATGGCAACGGCCCAGTCTCCAGCCCCAGAGGTGAAAGATTTCAACCTTACTCTTCTGTGCACCCTCAGGGGAAAGGAGTCAGTCACTTGTGTGCACTAAACTGTGCAGATTTCTGCACTGTGCACCTGCACTGCTCCTCTGGGAGAAGGAGGATTCTCATAGCAGCTCTCATAATAGCTTGTTGTGTCCCTACTTGAAGACCTGTTGCCTGATGATCCCATAGTTCACAGTTTATGTAACACTGGGCTGAAAGCCCACTCCTTGCTTGATGTTTGCAGCTGGCTTCCCCATTGCAATACTTGGGAACTCAGCAGCACTCAGGCTCCCCTGGTCTTCCTATGGCCCTGGGGATCCTGAGACCAGACTGTCCCACCTAGGATTTGCCCCTGCTTTGCCACCAGGGCACATTTTAGGCAGCCACATCCCTCACCAGGGAAGACCTAAAAGTTCCAATTGTGCAGTGTCTGCTGTATCACCTTTTGGTAAGGGGCTTACAGAGGCTCCCTCCCTCCATGACTTATCTTCCCATATATCCCCTCCGATTGACCTCTGCACAACTCCTACCTTGTAGAAAGTGGTCACTCTTTGTAGAGTTGCAGCAACTTCTTCTGTTTAGTCTACAAGTGTTCAGAATTATTTGAGAACTATCTAGCTGAATTCCAGGGAGTAGTTGAAACAAGGATCCCATACTCATCCACCATCTTCTGTCATCTCCAAAAGACTCTATTCTTCAACCATTTTTTCCACATCACTACAGGGGATTTGAACTGAACCAAGCTCCACTGAGGACAGTTAAGCCCCATGTCCCAGGTGGCCGAGTAGGACCTAGAGAGATAAGCAGAGGAACTGAGATCTTCCATAGTGGCCTGAACCCCTACCCTGGGAACCTCAGTGAGCACACAGTCTCCTGAGGTGGGGGGATGCTACCAAGATGCAAGTGCAGCTGCAGCAGGTCCAGGTGTGCCAAGGCATTGGCAGATGGAACAGTTCCCAGTCCCGATGTTGGTGTTGATCCTCCAGACACAGCTGAGTACTCTAAGCTGTGTTCCCTAGCCCCTCCCAGCGCATGTGAGAGTGCCACTGTGAGGCACAGTGTGAGGCACAGCTGTTCTGTCCTCCTTCCCGCCCAGGGTCCATGGGGTTGGGCCCTGCCCTCACCTGTGTCCACACTGCTCCATTACCTCAGAGCTGGGTCACTCATTCCTGACTCAGCATCCCTGTCTTCCCCAGCCATCACTCTCCTCTCCTCTATTTTAGGCACTGTGGTCCCCCTGACCTGAGGCTGATTCCCTCCATGTTGGTCATCCTGATCAGACCCAGGATCCCTGCTCTGGGGTTGAGCTCATGTGTGGACATGCCTCTTGACAGCAGCAGAAGCCAAGCCTGGTCCCCTAGCTGGTATGTATACAGATATGAGTGACCATCCAAGGCCAATTCTGAGGATGCAACACAGGGACATGACTCCACTGAGGAAGACCAGACTGAGGGCCAGGACTAAGCTAACCATTGTTGAAACACTGACTGTGGCAGTGGGAGTACATGGCAGTGACTCAAGTGCACAGAAGGATGGGGGATGGGACACAAACTGTCCTCCATGTCCTGGCTCTCACTTTCACCTGCCTCTGTGCATCTGCTGGTCAGTCTTTAGGATCAGTAGTCTTCCCTGGTCCTATCCTGACTCCAGTAGAGTGGGAGACTCCAGCAAGTTCTCTGTCCTTGGATCTGTGTTTATCCAACTGAACAATGGCAGAGTTGGGGGCTCTTCTGACTGTGGGGACTGTATCAGGTTCCACAGTAGATAATGCAGTTTTAGGATGTCATTATATATCACGTGGGCCCCAGATTTAATCACGTGTCACTCAGGAGAGAAGACAGCTGTCTTAGAGAACACAGTCCCAAGGGATTTCCACTTCTCCATGGCTACAGGCAAACTGCATGGGCCCCAGGGACTCTATGTCTCCTCTGGTCCCCGGGTAAGGGTTTCCACATCCTGAAGGGTGCCTTAGGGTTCCTTAAGAGGGCACCAGGCCCCTGCTGCCCCAGGCCCATCCCTCCTTAGGTTTTAGAGAAACTGCGGAGGACGTGCAGACAACACCAAGGTCCCGCCTGGGCAACATTCTCCTGGCACTACTGTCCTCCCACTAGCCCTAGTCACCTGCACGAGGCAGGTCAGACACTTAGCTCCAGTTGACCCACATGAACTCACTCCCACCCTGTGGGACCCTGTGTAGTGGCCATGGTTGCATTAGAGCCTCACCAGTAGCTCTGAGTGGAAGAACTTTCCCAACATATCAATGGATATTTTACGCAAATGGAACTTCTCTTCCTGATTCTTTGACTTGTGGTTTTAAAACTGATTTGTAGAGCAATTTCATGATGTCAAAATGAGACATAAGGACTTTATTAAGAAGGAAGAGCAGAAACGTCCACTATTACCATCCTGGTCTATGTCAGAAGGATACCTTCCTGGGAGGGAGAGACAGGTCAGTATATCATTTTTCCCACACAGAAGTACGGCGAGTACAATGGGAATCTTTCACCTAAAAATTAATTCTTGACCTGATGAACTAGAAAGACAATGTTTGGTGAGGATCTCTGTGACAGAATATTTCCAGGTATTTTTCAGGGTAAATGATTTCTAAAAAGTCCCTCTATGGAATTATAACCTGGAGAGTCCCACCAGAGGTTTTCTCATCAACAGGACAGTGAATGGGCCAGCACCTCCCTGGGCAGCAGGGTCACTGTGGCCAAGGGCAGCAGTGCCTCCCACAGGCGGCTGGCAGAACTGAGAGGAAGTAGCTGCCTCCTTCAGGTCCTGGAACATTCTGGATGAGGTTTGCCCACATCCCCTCTCAGTCTGAGCAGCCTTTCTCACCTGGTGCAGGGATTTTGCTGCCTCGCTCCAGCCAGCTTCTGCTCTTCTCTCTCCCTCTCCAGGAACCAGGGGCCTGCATTCCTCTCCAAGCTCCATTCCTTCCCTGTCAGGTACACTCCTCCCTGATGTTCCTACTCAGATCAGCCAATCTGTGGAGGGTCAGGGAAAACAGTGGCAGGTCATCCACGTAGAACAAGAAAAGGAGACAGGTCCAGAGGCACAAGTAGAACCCTGGTCTCCCTGTGGCTTTAGGTGGGTCATGGGGGAGGGGAAGGATAATAGCCAGTGCCTTGAGGGCCTCACCCCCAGGAGTACTAAGGAGATGAAAGACACACAGAAGCAGACATCTCTGTCAACCTTGTCCCCACCCCAGCAGCTTCCTCCTGGAGGACACTCTCTTTGTCCAGCAGTGGCCAAGGAATTCTGACATATTACCTGTAAATTGCCTTTTCCCACAACTGATACATCTCCCTGTGCCCAGAATGAGTATCTTTGGGGAAAACTCCCTACTGGCCCAGAACTGGGTTGGAATTCCAGGTCCCTCAGCTTTGCCCTTTTCTATCAGATACTCTATCCTCCCCAAACCACTGAAGGGCACAACTGAGCTCTACACAGATCTCTTCCTGCCCTGAGCAGTGCCAGAGTCCCCTGTTCAATAGGGACTATATCTTGATCATGCAGAATGCCCAGGATGGAATGTGTTGCAGACATAGCAGCAATGTCTACAATAGCTAAACTGTGGAAAGAGCCAAGATTCCCTTCAACAGAGGAATGCGTAAAGAAGATGTGCTTCACACATACAATGGAATATTACTCAGACATCAGAAAGGATGAATACCTATTTCCATCAACAAGGATGGAACTGGAGAGGACTGTGCTAAATGAAATAAGTCAAGAAGAGAAAGACCATTATCATATAGATTCACTCATAGGTGGAACATAAGGAGCAGCACTGAGGGCCATAGGGTAAGGATGAAAAACTGAATGGGGAGAAATCAGAGAGGGAGACAAACCACGAGAGACTCTTGATTCCAAGAAACAAACTGAGGGTTACAGAAGGGATAGGGTTGGGGGGATGGGCTAACCAGGTAATGGGTACTACAAAGGGTATGTGTTGTGATGAGGACTGGGTGTTACAAACAACTAATGAATTGTTGAACATTACATCAAAAAATAATGATGTACTACATGTTGGCTAACTGAATATTTTTCAAAAAATAATGTGTGTTCAGGGAACACACACAACCTGACCATGAGTGGGGCCCAGGCAGAGAACAAGGCTGACTATTACTGTCAGGTGTGGGTCAACTGTGCTGATGCTCACAGTGACACAGGCAAGGAAGTGAGACACAAACCCCTTCCCCATCTGTGTCACACTCTCCTCCAGCCACCAGAGGCCTGTGCATAAGGCAGGGAGCAGATTAGTTCCTGGTGCCCCCCATGTGTGATCCCCAGGGTTTCGTTTCCCCTCAGCCCTCCAGGCAGGCTCTGTACAGGAAGGTTCATGAGTGCATTGAGCCCTGACAGGACTAGGCTCACTGGCTTGTCTGTGTGGGTATGAATCAGGGACAGATGGTCTGGGTAGATGGAAAGACAGAGAATCTCTTTTCCACATTGTGGCCACTGGGCTGCATTTTCACCTTACTGATCAGGTTATGAACTCAGAAATTCCCAGCATAGCTGAGCTCCTGAAACCCTGATCCATGCTGGCTGAGATTCTGAGTGGAGCAGACAAGTGCAGTGGACACTCTGGGGTCACCTATATCCCCTCTTCTGAGATCACTCACCCACCCACCTACCCCTATGGGAGGCCCTAAAGACTCACAGGGGAGCTCCTCACTGGGAAGTGCTGTTCTTCAAAACTCTGCCTTCCCAGTTTTCTGCCCCTTTTCAGAGAGGTTCAGTTGAATGATGGCCTTGGTCTAAGATCCTACAGGCTGGCCCAGGTTCAGAGGCCCTGAATGGTCCCAGCTTTGGAGCTTCCTGAAGGAGGAAGACCTCATCTGATGGCTCACTGTGGGTCTCTTCTCCTTCTTCCCCGTCTGACCTCACCAATTCCTTCCAGATTTCTTGCACATACACTTCTCCATCTCAGAGTCTCCTTCCAAGAACCCAATCCAGGAAGGCAGGTATCTCTAACAGGTCCTCAGGACTTGAGGAGGACATTGTGTTCCCATAAAGCTGGGGTTTCTCAAACAATCACCAATGTGCTTGTCTAATCCCTAGACAGGTCATATTATTTTTTGTATTTTTATATACTAAATAAAAATCCAGACACACTAGGTGTTCTGAGTTCTGACAGATAGTTGGAGAGTCACATCCATCTCAATACTGAATGGGGAGAATGGGGCAGTTGCTGCTGCCAACACAGTTGCCGGAAGAAAAACAACCACGGGAGTGAGACTCACAATGGGTTCTTCCTTACCTCTACCCCCAAATCCGTGCAGGAATCTCTCTTTACACCCAACCTACCCAGAAATATGGACAGACATCAATTACAGTGACACTTAATAAGACACCACAGTTCCCCCTTGTCCACATGAAATCTAACAAGATCCACACTAACCTAAACCCCCAAGGAAAAGAATGTTAGCAGCCATGCTTCCACCTAACATGATAAAACTATCCCATGAACAATTACATACCTGCTCACCCCTTCCCTACAACAGGATATAAAATATATCTTTGTCTGCTAGTGATCTTTATTTTTGTCCCTGCTGATCTGATACCTAAACTTCTATACTGAGATATAAAGATAACTACTGTTAACATTTGTGATGTTAGATGATAATAGGATAAAACTCAAGAACAAAACAGAAACATATGATTAATATATATCCAAATATGTTCATGTCAACATGAAGAAGACACACTTGCTACTTTCATCCTATGCATTTCAACCACTACAGTGTGTTCAGTGTGGTGTCTATAATTACTTTCTTCACTGATGACTCCATATTCCCCTCCTCTCAGCAAATACCTGAGTTAGTTTTGACAATCAAACCCTCATTCCAGAATGTGGGTCCATTATCTCACCTGCTGTATTAGATTCTGTTGAATTGATTATTGTAATCACAGTCCTAGGGTATGCTAGGGGATCTCCTGAATCCATATGCTCCTACTTACCACAACTGTCTTGTAGACACACAATTACCTCATGATAGTCATCATAAAAAACCCCAGGCAATGCCCTCTACTTTGAATCCCTGCCAGGAGGAGTCAGAAGGACCCAGGGCACACTCTCCACAAGCAGAGCAGGGAAGTCATACTCCGTCCCTCTCGCCCTGGTCAGGCTCACTCAGAAGAGCCCAGGGTATGAATCAAGCCCACTTGAGTTCCTCTCCTGGACTTGCCCCAGTCTCCTCTGTTTTCCTGGGAAGATAGCCCTGCTGGGCACTCACTTTAATTACTGTGAAATGGGGGATTTCTACTGATGTAGAAAAACACTTTATCAAATGAAAGCATACAAAATATTGAAGAATTTAATCAGTTAGGCAAATGCAGTGGGGTGTCAGTGAGTTACCTTTGATTTTGGAGTTTCCTGTCTGCCTCTGTAGGCACACAAGGAAAAGTTTGCAGCTGTTCTATAACCTGCATCACATGCAATTGTACCCAAGTCTGAATTAACAGATTCCCAATTCACCAAACCACATCAAAGTAGTTTCACATCTTCCCACACCAGTCTCCCCAGGATGGGAGTTCTAACAAGACTAATAGCAGTAAAGATGGAAGTAAGAAGAGTAAAATAAAGGTTTGCCTGCTCACGTGAACTTAGCACCAGAAGCATCACCTGTTTCACTGATGACCCAACTGCATGGATAGGAATGCAAGACGCATCGGCATGATTCCTAAATACACAGGAACCTGGTGGCTATGGGACATCACACAGGGTTGTCGTGACACTGACCCTTTTCAAATGCACTACACTGTACTTTGCACTCCTCTTTCTCAAATGTGACAGCAGGCTATCCAGAGAATTTCAATCTGAAACAATTACAAGAATCGCACCTGTCCTGAATCTGCACACTGTTTCTGACCTTCACTGTTGGGCAGTGCAAGGGGGACCAGTTGCAGCTCCTGTGGGAGGCTGGAAACAATGCTCCACACCCTTTCTCAGGTGACAGGTGCTCTAGGGTGACCTGCAGGAGGGAAGCTCCTAATCTGAGTCCTCCTCCACCAGCAGGGAGCAGCAGAGCTCCATCAGGAGCAGCAGGACAGAGGCGGGGCTGTCCAGGGGGAGCCTCACAGGGACACCAGGCCTGGGGGGTCAGCAGGTTGTCTGAGGTTCAGTCCTCAGAGGCTGTCAGAATGATCCATCCTAACTCCTCAGGCTACAAGGACCATGTTCTGAGGGTCAGACACACAGTGTCACCCAGGACACTGACAGCTGTCCTGACACAGTGAGCACCTTACCTGGGAGATTCAGGTCCCTTATCTGACCACCATTGTCCCCAGGGACTGAACCCTCTGTGCTGATGATTGACTCACTCTGGCTCTCCTTCCCCACCTACTCCCCAACTCAGACCAGGAGTTACAGTTCTTTTGTTCATGAGCATTTCCGGGGGCAGGAGGCAGAGCACTGGGGGAGCCCAGTCCCAGTAAGGAACATCCGCAGCCTCCTTGTGAGACTGTTTCCAGAGAGACATGATTCTTGTGGCTGCAGGGACCATGGCTCATGTTCTCGAGCTCACATCATATGGGAACATGTTATCGTGTGGATCCTCACAAGATTACACACCTTGAAGTTTGTTTCTCAAGGTTCTTGACTCTTTTCACATGTTACTGTGAAACACTGATGAAAAGATTAAAAGGAATGAAATGGTTGGCAATGCCAGTTGCTGGTCTGCTGTGGGAGGAGGGCTGTCAGAGAGACAACAGCACCATGTGTGAAAAGACTAGAAATCCTGATGAATCTCCAACAGCACGTGGTCGTTTAACAAGTAAGCAGCCACCTCTGTAAGTGATGAACAAACCTCAGAATGAGAGTTTCCATTCTAAGGACATGCCAAGGATGGGATCACAGAGTGTCTGGGGGATGCGTGTGGACCTGAAGCAGGAGGAAGAAGGTAAGGAAGCCTCAGGACCACATTTTCCCAAATCAATTGTCTGCATGTCCTACAGAAACAAGGTCAGCCCTATAGCCAGGCTCCTGCAAGGCTGTGTGCCAGCCCCAGACAGACCACAGGCAAATGGGATGCCAGGAGGAGTCTTAGGTTATAGGACAGAGACAGACTCTGTGCTGTCTGGGGGACTTGAGGCAGGCCTCGGGGGAAGAGAATCAGACACTCTAGGAAAAGAAAGCACCTGGATGAGGCCCCTTCCCTGCTACTGTGATAAGAGAGAATAAAGCAACTGGAAGAAGCCCAGCCATTCTGGTGTTGTAGGGAAATCAGACTTCTTATGGATGACTGCATTAGTTTTCTAGAATGGAGAACAGAGCCCCACAAACTGGGAGAAAGAGCTGACAATAGAAATGTATTGTCTCACGGTTCTGGAGTTCAGCAGTCTGAGATTAAAGCACTGGCAGATTTGTTGTTTTGTAGGCTCCGAAGGAGAATCTGTTTCATACGTCTATATTCCAGTTCTTGGTGGTTTTCTGGCAATCTCTGGCATTCCTGGTCTTATAGATTCCTGCTCTAACTTCATAGGGTGGCCTCTCTTGTCAGAGTCTGTCTTCAAATTTTCCCTTTCATAAGGACACCAGTCCAATTGGATTAGGGGCCTAGCCTACTCCAGAGCAGCTTCATCTGAATTTAACAAATTACGTCTGCAATGATTTATACTGAAATCAGGGCCCAGTGAGAGATACTGGAGGTGAGGACTAAAACATACACATTTGGGAGCTGTGAGACATAATTCAACCCACAAGTGTCCCTGCCATGATTGGACACTTCCTCCCCTTGGGGGATGCTGCAGGTTGCACGGGTACCACAAAACTCTCAGGGATCAGGTGGGGCATAACTAACAAATCCAGAAAAAGCCCTGACTGTCTCCTAACTGACCCATCTGCATGTCTGGGCATCCAGGCTCCATCCTTGCCCTCTGATTATCACCACAGTGAGCAAATGTCAGACATCTGGCCTCTATATTCTCCCATGTAGGTCAGAAGTGAGACAAGGATCTTATCATCATCAGGATGTGGGGAACAGTGCCTGCTGCCTTACTAATGGAGTTCCCCAGAACACGAAGATGATCTGCTTCTCCTCCATCAACATGTGTAGGGCCTTCAGAGCCTGTCTCAGCTCTGCTGTGGACATGACATGTCTAGAGCCTGGTAAATCCCCATTGTGTTTCTCTGACCCCTAGAGGGATCAGTGTGAGGAGCCCCAGTCTCTCTGCCTGAGCCTCTCTTCCCTCAGCGCCATGAGTCCAGCCCTGCGGCCCATCAGCCCTCCCCTATCTACCCAGGCCTCTGAGCTACCCTCTGTGGTCAGGTCAGAGGACATACACTAAGTGTCAACCTATGTAGTTCATGTTTGCAGTTTCTGCAGAGCTAGGTTCTCCCTCCCAAAACTAGGAGGTGGAAGGTAGGGCTAACTCTAGAGAGACAATGGAGATGACATGACACATATCATAGAGTCTGAGGAAGCAGGAAGTTGTTTTGCTTGAGTTCTGCTGGGACATCCCGTGATATCCCTGTTGGAGAACCAGGATCACGTCGCTGGGCCCATGACCCAGTAAGCAGGATGGCAGCCTGAGAGGATGTGCCCCTTGTGACCTGTGCAAGGGGTAATGTCTCTGATGGTATGTGTGTGTGTGTGTGTGTGTGTGTGTGCATGTGTGTGTGTGAGAGAGAGAGAGAGAGAGATTGATATTTTAGTGTTACCAGGAAATTTTGCCAATTTAAATGTCCCAAACCCAAGACTTCTTAAATTCCCATAATTTCCCCCATCTTCTATTCTCCAGTGACTTTTCTTTTTTTTTTTTAAGATTTTATTTATTTATTTTTCAGAGAGAGAGAGAGAGAGCGCACAGGCAGACAGAATGGCAGGCAGAGGCAGAGGGAGAAGCAGGCTCCCTGCCCAGCAAGGAGCCCGATGTGGGACTCGATCCCAGGACACGGGGATCATGACCTGAGCCGAAGGCAGCTGCTTAACCAACTGAGCCACCCAGGCATCCCTCCAGTGACTTTTCTTAATATTAAGTTTAAAAATAAGGATATTAAAAGGAGCAGGAAAAGTAAAGATTTATATTTCCTTACCTCATATGAAACATGATTCCCAGAACTTCCCATTAAATTGTTTAATCACAAATACTCTACAAAAATCATTCTGATTATCACACCAACTCACAGATGCAGAATCTGAGGCAGGTAAGATGTGTAACTTGCTTGAGGTCAAAGCTAGAAAGTGCCCAAACCAGCAGCAAGCCAAGGACTTCAGACCCAGGAATCCCTGGTTTTCACCGACCTATGTCCTTTGTGTTTTCACATTAAGACATGGCCTCTTCTTAATGCTCTGGAAGGTTCTGTCTCTTTTTTCAAAAGCCATTGGCTACTATTGGGACTTTGCAGAGCAGCCCATCCAACAGAAATAAAATTCAAACCACATATGTGACTTAAAAATTTCTAGTAGCCACATTTTTAAAATGATAAGAAAAGAACAGAACTTGTTTTCATAATGCACTTTGTTTAGTTCAATCAAATGAAAATATTATCACATCAATATGATTAAATATAAAAAAATTATATATTTTTACCTTATTTTTCATCCTAAGTTTTTGAATTCTGGTGGGTCCCCCAGAATGACAGCTCATCTCTATTGGGACTACCCACCTTTAGTGGCCCACAGGCATGTGTGGCTTGTGGCAGCCACATTGGACAGAGCAGGTTAAATGCATAAGGTTTCCTTAGGGTAACAGTCCCAATGGTATATACAGGCT
The DNA here is from genome assembly GCF_030435805.1 of Mustela lutreola. NCBI lineage: Eukaryota > Metazoa > Chordata > Mammalia > Carnivora > Mustelidae > Mustela > Mustela lutreola. Next base: position 66,026,021 of record NC_081300.1, on the reverse strand, counting down.
GTTTTTTCTTTAGGAAACACTGACAACAACATCATGAAGGTCTGAGCACTCCTCAGAACAGACCCTGGGAGGACATAGACTGGAATAAAGGAGAGAGGGTGGTGACCTGAGGGACCCAATAGGCTTGGGATGAGGGGAGAGGGAGCATGGTGAGGGGACCGGGCAGGAAGGGGATTGGAAAATCAGGTTCTGGGATGTCTTCTGGGTTGGAAACATAACTTACTCATCACTGTCTTGGCAATCAAGAAATGAGAAAATCATTTAATCTCTTAATGTTAGATTCTTCATTTAAAAGACTGGAAGAAAATTGTGCCTTGAGCATAGAGCTACTCTTTTTATTGTGTCTTATTCAGTGAAACCTGTACACACTCACCAAAGGTTTAACAACTACTGAGGGCTCAGAAGTAGCCATTTTGTTAAATTACCAATACACATAGGGTGACATTCATCCAAGGGTGCCCAGGGGGGCACTGTGGGTCTTGGTTTGATACCCCAGTAAATTCAAATCCCCTGGGCTGTGCTCAAGTGCAAAGGGTATGACTGATGCTTCCTTTGATGATTTTTGTGTATAATCAATTCTCCACTTTAGAAACCCACACCTGGTCCTTCTGAACTCAGGAAATTAACAGCATGAGGACCTTAACCTCAGAGCTCAGAAAAGAGCTTACACAGACACACTGAAGAATGGAAAGTAGATTTGCATCTGATGCTCCTCCTTCCTTGAGTTGAAAAAACAGAGGATAATATGGGAGCTGGGGGAGTTCAGTCCCAGCAGGACAGGCTCAGAACAAACTTCTACAAAGCTCCCCTCCACCATGGGCTGGGTGCCATTCTACCTCCTGCCCTTTATTTTCTCTACAGGTCAGGGTTCAACCTCCTTCTCATTTCTCTCCAAGCACAGTCCCCAGGGACCCTGTGTAGTGTCAAGTACATTCAGCATCATTTTTGTGTTTTATGTTTCCAGGTTTCTGTGCTGCACCTGTGCTGACTCAGCCTCCATCTGCATCTGCCTCTCCAGGAGCCTCTGTCAAGCTCACCTGCACCCTGAGCAGGGAGCACAGCAATTACTATATTCACTGGTATCAACAGGAACCAGGGAAGGCCCCTCGGTATGTGATGATGGTTAATAGTGACGGAAGCCACAACAAGGGGGACGGAATCCCCAGTCGCTTCTCAGGTTCCAGCTCTGGGGTTGACCGCTACTTAACCATCTCCGACATCCAGTCTGAGGATGAGGCTGAGTATTACTGTGGTGCAGACTACAAAATCGATGGTCAAGTACATTAAGCCACAGTGATACACACAACAGGGAAGTGAGGATAAAACCTCCCACTTTCTCTCTCTCCTCTTCCCCGTGGGGGCTCAGAAGGAGCTGCTGTCCGTCCCTCTTCAGAGCCCTGAGACCTTTGACTCTCCCTGAAAACCCTGTCACCCTGTAGCAGATCCCAAGACACCATTACAGAGAGACAGACACAGGTAGTAATTTAATTCTTTTTGACAACAGAACATTCTCTTTCCTTCACCCTACAGCTGGGAAACACCAGACCAGCCCAGAAGGTCAGATAGGAAAACAACCCTGAGAGAGTAGCTGGTCTTATATGGCCCTTTGAGCCATCAGACCATGTGCATGCATGATGGGTCTCTGCTCAGAGAATGGAAAGAGATCTCAGAGTTCTGGGAGTTTACCAAGGAGGTTGGTTGAGTGACTATCATCACTATAATTTCATCATGAAGCATAATGGGATGCTTGCCAGTGTTGAATGTTAAAAAGAAAACACTTGGTCCCCAAGGGAGGCACGGCAGAGAGTCTTGAGTCCACAGTGAGTGCAGAGCTGGCATCTAGTAGGAAAACAGAATGCATGTTAGGATGTCTCTGCCAGGACCAACATGGAGCATGGCTTGGGTCTCTCCATCAGTACTCAATTCTCAACTTTTGGTGCCAAGAATGAGTCCACATGCTGCCTACAGGTCTTTTCCAGGTTCTGCCCAAGAACACATCTACTGGTACAATAGCAGGGCACAGTGAAGGGGGTGCACCAAAGTGATAAATATATTGACTCCCCTGACGCTTAACCCTGTGAATGATCCATCTCAAATGCATATGATGGTAGGGGGACCAGCTTACTGGACATGTTGAGCTCCTCCATAGATTTTCTGGTATCTGAAAAACAGCATCTTTCACATACACCCACGCTTCTGTGTTAACATTGAGCGTCTGTAATGATCAAGGTAACCCTGGTCCCTGGGCATAAATCTGAGCAGGGGTAGGAGGATTTGTGATGCTGGATCCCAGAAATTCTAGCCACGTCTCCATAGTGAGTGATGGAGCTCAGAGATGGAAAATCCAGGAGCTACTCATAGCCTGGAAAACTCCCAAGTGAGTAGGAGGAGAGAAGGTAGCTATACTAGAGACAGACTAGGGAGGGGTACAGGAGGAGCAGGAGGAGAGGTGAACAGCAGGTCTCAGTTAATCTGGGACTTCTTTCAAGTCCGTGGTGGGCTGAGTCACAGGGGATCACAGGCCCATCCTACATCCCCCAGTAAAAGATCATTCCCTACCAAGGGTTGGCAGAGATTGTGTCCCAAAAGAGGACCCCAACAGGTCCCTCTAGTGGGGATTTTCCTCCACCATGGACACTGTAGGAAAGACAGTCCAGAGGATGGTAGGGAAACAGCACCCAAACCCACACAGTGAATCACCCCACCTCCAAGCTCACTTGGGGCTCTATGATGTTAATGACTTGGAAGTGAACCTGTCTCTTGGCAGCAGCAGAAGCCAAGCCTGGTCCCCTAGCTGGTACATGTACAGATATGAGTGATCATCCAAGACCGATTCTGAGGATGCAACACAAGGACAGGCCCCACTAAGGAAGACCAGACTGGGGGCCACTGATTGTGGCAGTAGAAGTACCTGGCAGTGACTCAAATGACACAGAAGGATGGGGTTCAAACTGTCCTCCATGCCTGGCTCTCACTTTCACCTGCCCACTGATCAGCTGTTGGTCAGGCCAGAGGATCAGGAGTCTTCCACAGTCCTGGCCTGGCCCCAGAAGGGTGGGATATTCTAGCCGGTTCTCTGTCCTCAGATCTGTGTTTGCCCTACTGACTGTGGAGACTGAAGTCATGTTTCACAGTAGATAATACAGATTCAGAATGTCATTGCATATCACGTGGGCCCCAGAGTTAGTAATGTGTCACTCAGGAGGGAAACAGCTGTCTCAGACAGCACAATCCCATGGGAATTCCTCTTCTCCTTGGGTAAGGGCACCCTGAGTGGGCCCCAAGATCTCTGTGTCTCTTCTGGTTCCCAGGTAAGTGTCCCCACATCCTGAAGGGCTACCTGAGGGCTCCTGAAGAGGGGACCAATCCCTTGCTCCCCCAGGCCCATCCTTCCTCAGGTATTAGAGAAACTGTGGAGTAAGTGCAGACAAAACCAATCACACTTGGGGACTTTCTCTAGGAACCACTGTCTTCCTACTGGCCCTAGTCACCTGCACCAGGCAGGTCTGACCATTAGCTCTGGTGGGAGTGATCATTAGCTCTGGTCTGACGCACAGGGACTCACTCCTAGCCCCATGTGACCTTGTGTGGTGGACTCAGCTGCCTTAGGGCCTCACCAGTAGCTCTGAGGGGAAGGAACTTTTCCAACACGTGAATGGATTTTTTTACATAAATGGAATTTCTCTTCCTGATTCTTTGACTGGTGGTCTTAAAAATTGATTTACAGAGCAATTTTCTGAGGTCTAAATGAGAGATAATGAATTCATTAAGAAGGAAGAGCAGAAGTTCCCTGTATTTCCATCCTGGCTTGTCAGAAGCATACCTTCCTAGGAGGGAGAGATAGGTCAGAAAATCATTTTCCCCCACAAATGTACAATGAGTATAATTAGAATCTTTCATCTAAAAGTTGCTTCTTGACCTGATGAAGCAGAATGACAATCTTAGCTGAGAATTCCTGTGACTAAAACAATATTTCCAGGGATTTTTCAGGTTAAATGGTCATGAAAAGGTCATGCTAGAGACTTAGAATCTGGAGATTCCCATGAAGATTTTCTCATCACCATGGCAGTGAATGGGCCTGTACCTCCCTGGGCAGAGGGTCACTGTGGCCAAGTACAGCAGCAACCCCCAGAGGCAGCTGGAAGAACTGAGACCAAAGAGCTGTCTCCTTCAGGATCTGGACCATTCTGGCTGAGGTTGGCCCACATCACCTTTTAGGCAACCTTCCTAACCTGGTGCATGTGAAGGCTGTTGCCTTGCACCTGCCAACTTCTGCTCTTCTCTCTCCCTCTCTGGGGACCCGGGACTGCATTACTTTCCTGGCCTCACTTCCCTGGCAGGTGCAACCCTCCCTCATGTTGCTGCTCAGCTCAGCCAATCAGTGGAGTGTTAGGGAAAGCAGTGGCAGGTTATCCACGTGGAACAAGACAGGGAGACAGGTCAAGAGGAAAAAGTAGAACCCACATCTACCGATGGCTTCAGGAGTACTAAGGAGATCAAAGGTACATTGAAGCAAATATCTGTGTCTACCCTGTCCCCACCCCAGAAGCTTTCTCCTGGAGGCCACTCTCTGTGTCCAACAGGGGCTAAGAAAACCTGACTTATTACTTGGAAATTTCCTTTTACCACAACTAATGACATCTCTCTGTGCACAGAATGATTATCTCAGGAGAAAACTCCATACTGGCACTGAACGGGGTTGGAATTCCAGGTCCCTCAGATTTGTCCTGTTCTTTCAGGTACCCTGTACTCCACACCTCACCTAAGGGCATGACTAGGCTTTACACAGTTCTCCTCCTGACCTGAGAAGTGCCAGAGTTTCCTATTCAATAGGAACTGTGATGATCATACAGAATGCCCAGGATAGAATGTGTGCCAGATACAGCAAAATTGTCTACAATTGACAAACTGTGGAAGGAGACATGATTCACATCAACAGATGAAGGGATAAAGGAAATGTGGCTCATATATACAATGGAATACTGCTCAGACATTAGAAAGAATGAATACCTACCATTTGCATTGACAGGGATGAAACCAGAGGGGATTTTGCTAAGTCAAATAAGCCAAGCAGAGAAAGACCATTATCATATAGATTCCCTCATATGTGGAGCATAAGGAATAGCACAGAAGACCATAGAAGAAGGGAGGGAAAACTGAATGTGGAAAAGTCAGAGGAGGAGACAAACTACTAGAGACTCTTGACTCTAAGAAACAAACTGAGGTTTAAAAATGGGAAGGGGTGAGGGAATGAGGTATCCAGGATATGGATATTAAGGAGGGTACATTTTGTGATGAGGACTGGGTATTACAAACAACTAATGAATTGTTGGACATTACATCAAAAAATAATGATGTACTATATGTTGGCTAACTGAACATTTTTCAAAAAATAGCATGTGCTCAGGGAACACACACAATCTGACCATGAGTGGGGCCCAGGCAGAGGACAAGGCTGACTATTACTTGCAGTAACAGCACATTCAAGTGTGCTGATGCTCTCAGTGACCCAGGCAAATGGGGAAGTGAGACAAAAACCCCTTCCCCATCTGTGTCACACTCTCCTCCAGCCCCAGGAGTAAAGAATAGGGAGAAGATGAGTCCCTGGTCCCCACACATGTGATCCCCAGATTTTCCTCTCCCCTCAGCCCTCCAGGCAGGCTCTGAGGGCATTGAGACCTGACAGGATTAGGCTGTCCAGCTTGTCCATTGGGGTATGAATAAGGGACAGAGGGCCTGGGTAGATGGAAAGACAGAGAATCTCTTTTCCATATTGTGGTCACTGGGCTACATTTTCACCCATCTGACCAGGTTATGAACCCAGAAATTCTCAGATCAACTGAGCTCCTGAAAACTTGCTCCATGGCATCTGGGATTCTGAGTGGAGCAGACAAGTGCAGCAGACACTGTGGGGTCACCTATATCCCCTCTTCTGAGATCACTCACCAACCTTCCCTGTGGGAGGGCCTCAAGGCTCACAAGGGAGTTCCTCACAAGGAAGTGCTATTCTTTAAAAATCTACCTTCTCAGTTTTCTGCCCTTTTCAAAGACATTCAGTTGAATGATGCCCACAGTCCATGATCCCACAGGCTTGCCCAGGTTCAGATATTCTAAAAGGACACAGCTTGAGAGCTCCCCACAAGAAGAGGACTTCATCTGATGGCTTACTGTGGTCCCTTCACCTTATGCTTCTTCCAGAAGGAGACCCCCCCTCAACTTCTTCCAGATTTCCTGCACATGCACATCTCCATCTCAGAGTCTGCTTCCAGGAATCCAATCCAGGAAGGCAGGCATCCCTGAAAGGGACCTGAAGAGGCCACTGTGTTTCCACAAAGCTGGGGTTTCTCAACCAATCCCCAATGTGCTTGTCCAATCCCTATAGAGATCGGATTGTTCCTTCTATTTTTATACAATGAAAGAAGATCCAGACACACTGGGCGTTCTGTGCTCTGAAAGATAGTTGGAGATTCATATCCATCTTGATGGTGAATGGGGGACAATGGGACAGTTGCTGCTGCTGACACAGTGGTCATAAGAAACACAACCATGGGGGTGAGACACACACAGGTCCTTCCTCACTTCTACACTTAAATGTGTGCAGGAATCTCTCTATACACCCAATCTCCCCAGAAACACAGAAAGACAACAATTAAAGTGACAATTAATAAGACACCACAGACCCCCCTTATCCATATAAAATCTAACAAGATCCCAACTAACCTAAATCTCCAAGTAAGGAAAATGTTGGCAGCCATGTTTCCACCTAACATTATAAAGCTATCCCATGAACAATTACAAACATGTTCAAGCTTTCCCCACAAGAGGATATAAAAATATATCCTTGTTTGCTAGTGATCTTTATTTTTGTCCCAACTGATTTTATTGGGGTCCGTTATCAAATGAATGAGACTGAGACAAAGTAAAAGTTATGCAAAGCCTTATTCTATGCCAAGCATTAGAAGTTAGACTGACCAGGGGCACCTGGGTGGCTCAGTCGGGTAGGTGTCTGCCTTCAGCTCAGGTCATGATCTCAGGGTCCTGGGATTGAGCCCCGCATCGGGCTCTTTGCTCAGCAGAGAACCTATTTCCTCCTCTCTCTCTCTTTCGGCCTGCCTCTCTGCCTACTTGTAATCTCTGTCTGTCAAATAAATAAATAAAATCTTAAAAAAAAAAAAAAAAGGAGTTAGACTGACCAGCCAGGGGAACGAGACTGAGACAAAGTGAAAGTTATGTAGAGCTTTATTCTATGCCAACCATTAAAAGTCAGACTGACCAGCCAGGGCCGCCTCTGAAGAGAGCGACCCCCTCCCGATCTCACAGGCTGGTTTTATAGGGCATAACAGCAGACCCAAAGTACATGGCTTCTATTGTTAAGGTGTTTACTCCCAGAATTGATACCCGGAACCATACCAGGAACTATAGGGGCATTTATTCCCGAAATGAAGTCCGTGAATGTAAACAACAATATGGCTACGTAGGCAATATGGAGTTGCTCTGGCTAAGTGGGCCCTAATAGTTAAACAGGTTTTAACATAAATTGGCCCTAACATTCCCCCCCTTTTCTTTGGAGATTAGTCAATTCTTTGACTCTTCAGCCAGTTCTTGAGGGTGGAAACAGGCTGATCTGAGGTGTCATTAACCTTGAATGTTGTTTCATCTGCTGTTTTTCTGATTTTCTATTGGGCTGTTTTAGGCCAATGAGGTGTCCCCTGGCTGCTGTTGAGTAGGAACAGGGTTAAAAGTGACCAAGTTTGGGGTGCCTGGGTGGCTCAGTGGGTTGAAGCCTCTGCCTTCAGGTCAGGTCATGATCCCAGGGTCCTGGGATTGAGCCCCACATTGGGCTCTCTGCTCAGCAGGGAGCCTGCTTCCCCCTCTCTCTGCCTGCCTCTCTGCCTACTTGTAATCTCTCTCTCTCTGTCAAATAAATAAATAAAATCTTTTTAAAAAGTGACCAAGTTACAAAACCCTTTTGAGTCTTAGTTTTAGGCCACAGTTAGTGGGGTCCACTGGAAGTGGCTCCCATTTCTGGGGGGGTGTCCTTGTTTTTGGCTCGTTTGATGTGACATGTGTGAATCCAAACCCTGATGCCTTCTACTTTTATTGCCGTTGGGGTGGTCAGGATGACAGTGAATGGTCTCTTTCAGTGAGGCTCCAAGTTTTTCATTTGGTGGCGACGTATCCAAACCAAGTCTCTGGGTTGGTAAGGATGCGGTTTTATTTCCATCTCTGTCTCAGTGTAGGCAGCTCAGATCCCTGCATGGGCTCTTTTTAAGACAGCCTGTAGTGCCTACAGTGACTAGAGTACAGACTGATAAGTCATTTCCGTTAGGGCAACCTCTTGTAGCCGTGGGCAAAATGGAGGTGGTCTCCCAAACATTATTTTAAATGGGGTAACCTTATATAAGTAGGGTGTATATGACGCCCTAAGGAAGGTGAAGGGCAGAAGGTCCACCCCTCCCTCCATCGCCAGTCTCCAGAATTAACTTTGTCAATCTCTGTGTAGTGAGTATGAACCTTTAATAAATAAAGTGTAATAAATAAATGAATAAATAAATAAATAAATAAATAATATGTAGTAAGTGCAAACCCCTACTAAATGAAAAACAGGCAAAAGGAACAAAATGCAAACTAACCACATAGCAAATAAGCCTAGACCATATGTGTGTAGTGATAACCACATAGCAAATAAGCCTAGACCATATGCATGTAGTGATAAGATTAGCGCAGAGTAACAAGTTGTAAATATTTTAACTTGTGCGAAATATTGTAAACCAAAACATGTTTACGACGTGTGTATGTTTTTGGTGTGTAAGCATAAGAAAAACAAGTGATGTAATATGTTTATGAAGGAGACTTAGCACAGTATATAAAGAGGCATCGGGTTGGACTGAGGTGAAGCGAGTTCCCAGTCGGGAGAACATCATCACCGGTGCTACCGACACCCCAACAGTTTCGTTGCCAACCACTCGCTGGTTCTCAGTCTCAACTTCTGCCGTGACCTCTCTGTCTAGATTGTGAGGCGACGTCTCCTTCTCCGTGACAATGTCAGTGGACCATGACCAGGCCACGACAGTGGTGCGGACCTCGTCCCAATAAAGATCAAGTGAGTTACATCATATCCATCTCTATCTCTTCTTTACACGTTGCGACCTCCTGGCTGGACGAAGGGGTTTTGCTCGCGACACTCTGCAAACCGCAGTATCCACAGTCTGCAGAAGCCCACTGTTCCAAGAAACTCCCTCACTTGTTGGGGCATGGTGGGTGGGGGTATCGGGTGATCACCTTTTTCCTGGACTCAGACAGTGAACACATTCCCTTGTGGAGATCAAAGCCTAAATAAGTGGCATGGCTCTGACAAGGCTGTGCTTTCTTTGCTGACACCTGATACCTTTTTTCCTGCAAAGTCTGTAAGAGTTTTCGTCCCCCGCAAGCATGACTCATAGTCCTCTGCAGCTATCAGCAAGTCATCAAAATACTGTAACAGAGTGACTCCTAGGTTGGTGATTCTGTACTCATGCAAATCCTCATGTAGGGTCTCATCAAAGATGGTGGGTGAATTTTTGAATCCTTGGGGAAGTCTTGTCCAGGTGAGCTGGCCTTGGAACCCTTCCTATGGGTCAGACCACTCAAAAGCAAAGAGGGGTTGAGACTCCCTTGCCAAAGGTATGCAGAAAAATGCATCCTTGAGATCTAAGATGGCATACACAGTTCTTTTGGGGCCCAGGAGGGAGAGTAGGGTGTAGGGGCTGGGCACCATCAGGTGGATATCTTCAACCCATTTGTTAACTTCCCACAAGTCCTGAACGGGTTGGTACTCCCCAGTTTCAGCCTTTTTGACGGTCAGTAAAGGTGTGTTCCATGGAGACTTGCAAGGAACTAGGATTCTGTCTACTCGGAAGAGGTTAATGTGTTTTCTGATCCCTTCCTTTGCTTCCCAGGGGAGGGAGTACTGCCAGACTCAAACAGCCAGAGCTGTTGCTTTTAACTGTACCACTACTGGAGGCCGTCCCTTGGGCAGGCAAGGAGGCCTCCCTTCTGCCCAGACTTCAGGAAATTCAACCTGTAGGGTTTGGAGAAGGCTTCCCTCCCTTATCTCCTCTGGTTTTGAGGCTGGCTTGTAAAGGAGATGTTCATCTACTGCTGCCACAAGCATCTGCACAGTGGGTTGTCCCAAAGTCACAGTCATGCCTCCTTCCGAGAACTGAATGCCAGCCCGTAGTTTGTGGAGGAGATCTCTTCCCATCAAGTTATACGGGGCATTAGGGAGGACCAAGAATCCATGTTTGACTACTCCTGAGGCCAAATTTAAAGTCCTTTCTGTTGTTCATTTCTGTATTTTTGTGCCATTTGCCCCTTGCACCCAGACTTCCTCTCCAGATAGTTTTCCCATAGGCTTTAGTAATAATGAAAATTGGGCTCCCATGTCCACCAAAAAAAAATCTATTGATTTCCCCTCCACCTCAATTTTAACCCTAGGTTCAGGGAGGGGCTCCAAGCCATAGCCCCTTCAGTCTTTGGTGGCCAGCATTGCCATTTTTTTCTTAGGACACTCTCCAGTCCAGTGTTCTTTTTCTTTGTAGTAAGCCCACTGATTTGAATCTAAGCCTTCCCACATGCTTTCTCTGTGTTTGGGCTTTTTTTCTTTCCCACTGACCATCTCCTACCTGCCTTTTTCTTTTCCACTGACCTTTTTTTTCCCTTCTCCTTCCCGCCTCATGTAATGTCAAAACTTTAACTATTTTTTTAGTCTGTTTTCTTCTTCTTGTGTATCCCTGTTGTTAAACACCTTTTCTGCTATTCCCACTAACTCAGATTCTTCCCTTCAAATCCTTTAATTTTCCGAAGTTTCTTCCTTATATCTGGCGCTGACTGACTGACAAAGGCAAAATTTACTGCCCTCTGATTTTAACATTTACTTGAATGGATCACCAATATAGATTTGCCATGACACAGGGCTTTAGTCTTCTTTCCTTAAATACTATGCCTCATTTGAACAGAAACATTTTACAGGAAAAGATTTATTAGTCTTTTTTTTCCTTCTTGTGAATAAATCCATCAAGACTGATCTAATATGGTCAAATTTTTAACATATTTCATTGTTTTCTTTCAAACCTATAAACCAAGGCAAATAAAAGTCACTTTCCCCAAGTCTTCTATGACTTATTATATACCCTCAAGTTTAGTTTTTATTATCTCCTTTCATGTTCTGGTGCAACCAGGTATTTTTACTTTAAGACAAATCTATTTACTCTCTTAGGCCCTCTTTTTTGTGTGTACAGTTTTTCTTTTAAACTTACTATCAGTCAACTGCCTTTCTTCTGGTTTTTCAGACAATAATAAAACTTTTTTTTTTTTTAGATTTTATTTATTTATCAGAGAGAGTGGGGGAGAGTGAGCACAGGCAGACAGAATGGCAGGCAGAGGCAGAGGGAGAAGCAGGCTCCCTGCTGAGCAAGGAGCCCGACGTGGGACTCGATCCCAGGACGCCGGGATCATGACCTGAGCCAAAGGCAGCTGCTTAACCAACTGAGCCACCCAGGCGTCCCATAATAAAACTTTTAATAAAAACCTTACAGCGTTTTTCTTTTGGTAGTCCATCCTGACCATACCTAATTTTTTTTCTGAAAATTTCCCTTCACAAACATTTTACAACTTTCTTTTGTATCCAGGTTTTGTCCCAAGCCATTTCCTTTCAAACAACCATCTCATTTAGAACAAAATTACCTTTTATTTAACAAAATGTATTCCCATCCCTTATCTTTCTTATGTATCTCCTACTTTTTTACATATAGGGTTATTTCCCTTACTTTCATCAGTCTTAGCTACAGTTAGCAGAATTTTCTATTCTTAGAAACACTTCAGTCTCTAGTGATGGTTAAGTATTAACCAATTGCGAACAGTTACAACAGAATTCTGTAGATGGCAAATTTATGAACCAGCTAAGCACAAAACACGTTTACCAATAGACTTAAATATTCTTAGTTTCTTTGCAGTAAGAAGTCAAAAGCACAAACCTACATCAAGTACTCAATGCTTTAGCATTTTATCCCATTTGGTTAAAACCTAGATGTCCAACAAATTTAATTCCATTTGTCATCCAACCAAAACTTTGAAGTTTCAGGTTACCAAAGACTTTGAAAGTTACTTTAACAATTACCCATTAAAACTTTGAGACAGACAATTAACCATCAGTTCAGTTATTTCTTTGCTAACAGATTTAAATAGCATGAGCTTATTTGACCTTCAGTGAACTTTGAAGTTTCACATTTACTGCTATAACTTTAAAGATATGTCTATCTTAATTAAACCAACAAACTTAACTTAGTTCAAATACTGATTTATGTTTCACCTGGACCCACTCCACTTTCAATGTTTACCTGAGACACAGGTGGGAAGATCTGGAGTGGGGGTGTTATGTCCAGGGGCTGCTCTTCTTGCTCCTTGACAGTGAAGAGGGAAGTATCCATGGCACAGGAAGCACCAAGTATGGTCTAGAGGCCAGTTATGCAGGCCGCACCCAACTTGGTGCAGAAACCGAAGGGGGAGTGCTGCCAGAAGGCAGAGAAAGGATTCCCAATTTTAGAGAGTTTTCCTGGGTAAACCTTGTCACCCAACTGGGTGGTTTTACCATGAAAATTCTTGAAATGCTGGAGAACAAGACTTAGGGGTGTCATAGGTCCTTTACTCTCCACTTGCCCCATTTCTTTAAACACAACAAACAACACAACAGACAACAAAAAGACAAGACAGAGACAAGCACAGACCAGACCCAGCAACCTTTAATCCCAACTCAAAAATACAACCTGCCACTGGTGGGGATTTCCTCGGTCCCCTGGCTGCCTAGGGGGACTTGAACCCCCTGGCAGGTCCCCTGACCACCTAGGGGGATTTTAACCCCCTGGCAATCTCCCAGTGGAGGGATGGGGCATCCCCACATCCATTCCAGCCCTGAGGAGCAATGCTGCATCCAGCTTCTCCCCGGTGGGCTATACTCTGCAGCTCCACAACCATCCAGACATACGAGATCCTGCAAGATAAAATCTTGAGATCTTAACTCCAGAGGCTTTTCCCAGAAATTCTGATGCTGACTCAGTTCTCGTCCTTTAATCCCAGACAAGCCCCCAGAATGTTGGGGTCCATTATCAAAGGAACGAGATCAAGACAAAGTAAAAGTTATGCAAAACCTTATTCTATGCCAAGCATTAGAAGTCAGACTGACCAGCCAGGGCCGCCTCTGAAGAGAGCAACCCCCTCCCGATCTCACAGGCTGGTTTTATAAGGCATAACCACAGACCCAAGATATGTGGCTTCTATTGTTAAGGTGTTTACTCCTGGAATCGATACCCAGAACCATACCAGGAACTATGGGAGCGTTTATTCCCGGAATGAAGTCCGTGGATGTAAACAATTGTTACCTAGGCAATATGGAGTTGCTCTGGCTAAGCAGGCCCTAATAGTTAAACAGGTTTTAACATAAATTGGCCCTAACAATTTGATATCCTAAAACTTCAATACTGAGATATAAAGATAACTACTGTTAACAACTCTGATGTTAGATGATAATGGGATGAAACAAAGCAGAAACATATGATGAATATATATCTAAACATATTTATGTCAACATAAAGGAAACACACTTGCTAATTTTATCTGGCTCATTTCTACCACCACCATGTGTGACCAGTGTGGTGTCTATAATTATCTTCTTCACTTCACATTTCATAATCCCATTCTCTCAGCAAATAACTGAGCTAGTTTTGATCTGCACCAGTTTGGACTACAAAATCCTCATTCCAGACTGTGGGTCCATTATCTGACATGCTGCATTGGATTGTGGTGAATTGATGACTGTAATCACAGTCCTGGGGTATGCTAGGGTATCTCCTGAATCTGAATCTTCTTGCTTACTACAATTGTCTTGTAGGCACACAATTGCCCCATGACAGTCATCATGAAGCATCCCAGGCAGTACCCCTTACTTTGAATTCCTGCCAGGAGGAGTTAGAAGGATCGATGACACACTCTCCACAACCAGAGCAAGGCAGTCATACCCCCTCCAACATGCCCTGGTCAGGCTTTGCTCAAAAGAGCCCAGGGTCTAAATCCAGCACACCTGAGCTCTACTCCTGGACTTGCTCTTCTTTCATCTGTTTTCCTGAGAAGCTAACCTCCCTGGGCACTCACTCTACCTACTGTGAAATGGGGTATTTCTACTGATGTGAGAAACACTCTTTAACAAGTGAAATGTTTCAGAATATTAAAGAGTTTAATTTATTAGGCAAATGCAGTGGGGTCTCAGTGAGAATTCCTTGGTGTTGGAGTCTCCAGTCTGCCTCTGTGGGAAGATAAGAAAAAGTGTTCAACTACACTGTGACATGAATTACATGCAATTTTACCCAAGTCTGAATTAGCAGATTCCCAATTACACCAAATCACAGAGTAGTTTAACATCCTCCCACACTAATCTCCATGGGATGTGAGTTGTAATAAAATTAATACCAGCAAGGATAACAATAAGAAGAGTAAAGTAAAGGTTTGCCTGCTCAACTGAACTTAGATGAGAAGCATCCACCCGTTGCTCTCATGACCCAACTACACAGATAGGGATGCAGGAAGCATCAGTCCTGGTTCCTAAATAGACAGGAACCTGGTGGATGTGGGACATCACACAGATTTGTCTGGACACTGACACTTTTCAGATGAACTACACTGTACCATGCATTCTCCTTTCTGAAACAAGACAGCAGGCGATCCAGGGCATTTCACTTCTGGGACACAGGAATTACATCTGTCCTGCCTCCTGCACCATGATTCTGACTTTTGGTGCTGGTCAGTGCTGGCGCGGGGGTGGGATGGGGGGCGGAGGGAGGCAGCTGCCTGTGGGAGCCTGAAAACCATGGTCTACACCTTTTCTCAGGTTACAGGAGCTTTGGGGTGACCTGCAGGAGAAAAGCAACTCTATTGAGTCTTCTTCCACCAGCAGGGGGCAGCACAGCTTCAGCAGGAGCAACAGGACGGAGTTGCTGGGGCTGCCAGGGAGAGCCCCACAGGAACACCAGGCCTGGGAGTCAGCAGGGCATCTAAGTTTCAGTCCTCACAGACTGTTGGGATGATCCATCCTATCTCCTCAGCGGCAAGGACTATGATCTGGGAGTAAGAGACACAGTATCACTAATAGGAGTTCTGACACAGTGAGCACCTCACCTGGAAAATGCAGGTCCCCTCTCTGTCCACCAGTGTTCCTAGGGACTGACTTCTTTCTGCTGGGCACATCCAGAGACTCCCCAATGACTCACACTCTGCTCTCCTTCCCCACCTCCACTCCAACTCAGACCTGGGGCTGCAGCTTTTTTCTTCAGGGGGTAGGAGGCAGAGCACTTCAGGGGCCCTGATCCCTGGAAGAATCATCCACAACCTCCTTGTGAGACTGACTCCTGAGTGACATGATTCTCGTGGCTACAGGGACCGTGGCTCAGGCCCTGGACATCACACCATATGGGAACATGTGATCATGTGGATCCTCAAAAGACCATTTCTTTCTCATCATTTCTAACTCTTTTCACATATTCCCATGAAACACTGATGAAAAAAATTATAAGGAGAGGAGGAAGCAAGATGTCAGAGAAGTAGGAGACTTAAATATCATTAGATCCTAGGAGTTCAGCTAGATAGTCATCAAATAATTCCAAACACCTACAAACTCAACAGGAGATATAAGAGAAGAGTAACAATTCTAGAACATAAAATTGACCATTTTCTGGAAGGTAGGACTTGTGAAGAAGTGAATCCAAAGTGACAGGAAGATAGACTGCAGGGGGAGGTTCTGGCTCCCAGCATGCAGTGGAGCAGTGGAGCACAAAATCAGAACTTTTAGAAGTCTGCTTCACTGAGGGACATCGCTCCAGAGGCTAAGCAAGGGCTGGAGCCCTCATGGGTACAGTGTGGTCTCAGGACCTGCGGGTTCACAAAAAGACCAATGGTGTCTGCCTGTGGCAGAGCTGCCAGGTATCAGAGCGGGAACATCAGCTACAGAGATGGAGCTGAGCAATTAGTTCTCAGCTCGGAGTTACCTTAAACTGTGATCTAAGGCACACTCAGGCCACTGCTCTTTGAGCAGTGATCCCACAAGTGGCAGATCCAGAGAGCCCCACTCCTTCTCCTCCAAAGGAGTGGTGTGAGAGCATGTGGCAGGAATCTGCCTGGTCTGGAGACTCCGAATGGGGCCAAGGGCCAGAGATAGAAATGCTTAGTCACAGGCCGGGTGAGCATGGGGTTCAGCCAGAGACCAGGGAGATGGGAGGGATTGATTGCTTTTCTCTGACGGCACACTGAGGAGTGGGGCCCAAGCTCTCAGTTCTTCCAGGCTTGAGATTGGGAGGCTGCCATTTTCGTTCCCACCCTCCAAAGCTCTACAGAAAGCATTCAGGGAACAAAGGCTACCAAGAGTGAACCTGAGAAGATTACTTAGCCTGGCCCCTGGAAAGGGTGGTGCAATTCTGCCTCAGGCAAGGACATTTGAGAATCTCAGAAGATCAGCAAGAACATCCATCCAAAACCAAGTTCACCAAACAACAAGGATTGGGGAACCCCAGAGCTAGGGGAAAGCAAAACATAGAATTTATGGCTTTTTTCCCATGATCCTTTAATCCTGAAAGTTAAATTTTTTTAATTTCATTTTTTCTTATTCTATTTTCTTAATTTTTCCTCTTTTCGCTTTTAACATTTTTAACTATTTTACTTTTATTTATTTTATCAACATCTCTTTTTAAAAACCCTTTTGAAATTATCATTCTTATACTCACATTTTATCCCTTCATTGTATTTAATCTTATTTTTGTATACACATAGGGCTTTTTCTTTAAAATTTTGACATACATCAAAATATACCCTAAATCTCGTATATGGCTTTGTTCTAGTCTCCAACCTAATCACATTCCCTCCTCTTTCTTTTTCTTCTTTTTCCATACAACATATCATCTCAATTCCTCTTTTAGAATCTTTTTAATTTTCATCTTTCCAGTCATATTCCATCCCTTTATCCTGTTTACCCTTATTTGTGTGTGTGTGTGTGTGTGTGTGTGTGTGTGTGAAATCTTTCTTTACTATTTTGGGAGGTAGTTTCTTTTAATAAACCAGAATATACCCAAAATCAAGGGGGTGGTTCTGTTCAATTAACAATCTAATATATATATATATATATATATATATATATATATATATATATATACTTTTATTTATTATTTTCCCCCCCTTCATTCTCTCCCCTGCACCCCGGTTTTGTGTTTATTTTGATTTGGTTAGCATATGTTATTAAGGGGTCTTTGCTACCCTTTTAGTATTTAATTCTCTCATTCTTATTTGATAAAATGACAAGGAGGAAAAACTCAATACAAAAAAAAAAGAAAAGAAAAGAACAAGAGATAGTACCAATAACTAAGGATCTAATCAATACAGACACTGGTAATATGTCCGAACTAGACTTCAGAATGACAATTATCAAGGTGCTAGCTGGGCTTAAAAAAAGATATGGAAGATTTTAGAGAATCCCTTTATGGAGAAATAAAATCTCCTTCTGGAGAAATAAAATCTAACTAAGTTGAAATTAAAAAAGCTATGAATGAGGTGCAATCAAAACTGGAGGCTCTTGCTCTAAGGATAAATGAGGCAGAAGAGAGAATTGGTGATATAGAAGACCAAATGATGGAGAAGAAAGAAGCTAAGCAAAAGAGAGACAACTACTGGACCATGAGGGGAAAATTAAAGAGATAAGTGATACCATAAGATGAAACAATATTAGAATAACTGGGATCCCAGAAGAAGAAGAAAGGTGGGGGACAAGAAGACATATTGGAGAAAATTACAGTAAAGAATTTCCCTAATATGGCAAAGGTAACAAGCATCAAAATCCAGGAGGCACAGAGACCTCCCTCAAATCAATAAAAATAAGTCATCTAAATAGTAAAACTTACAAGTCTTAGTGACAAAGAGAAAATCCTGAAAGCAGCATGGGACAAGAGGTCTTTAACATACAATGGTAGAAATATTAGATTGTCTGTAGGCTTATCCACAGAGAACTGGCAGGCCAGAAAGAACTGTCATGACATATTCAGAGCACTAAATGAAAAAAATATGAAGCCAAGAACACTCTATCCAGCTAAGCTGTCATTGAAAATAGATGGAGATTAAAAAAAAAAAAAAAAAACCTTCCAGGACAAGCAAAAATTAAAAGAATTTGCAAATACCAAACCAGCCCTTCAGGAAATATTGAAAGGGGTCCTCTAAGAAAAGAGAGAGCCTGAAAGTAATAGACCAGAAAGAAAGAGAGACAATATACAGTAACAGTTACCTTACAGGCAATATGATGGCACTAAATTCATATATTTCAATAACTACCTTGAATGTAAATGGGTTAAATGACCCAATAAAAAGACACAGGGTATTGAATGGATGAAAAAAAAAATAAAGACCCATCGATATGCTGCCTACAGGAAACTCATTTTAGACCCAAAGACACCTCCAGATTTAAAAGGAGAAGGTGGAAAAAAATTTACCATGCTAATAGACATCAAAAGAAAGCTGGGGTGGTAATCCTTATATCAGATAAATTAGATTTTAAGACAAAGACTATATAAGGACAATATATCATACTCAAAGGGTCTGTCCAACAAAAAGATCTTACAATTTTAAATATCTATGCCCTGAACATGGGAGCAGCCAATTACATAAACCAATGAATAACAAAATCAAAGAAACACATTGACAATAATACAATAATAGTAGAGGAATTCAACACCCCCTCACTGAAATGGACAGATC